>NW_017729032.1:150457821-150477889 GCF_001723915.1 Gavialis gangeticus
CAAACTTTTGTAACAGTGGTTTACTTGATCAGATGCTGTGAAGAGACTTCAGGATGCAAAGAATAAGAAGTCAAAGCATGTCTGGTGGGGAGAAATCCTGTTGCAGACATTATACAGGTAGGGGCAGGTTCACCACTGTTGCTCATATCCAGCTAATCTTTAAAGGAGATCTCGGGTGAAATTTTAGTTTGCAGTGGAATCTTTCTGCATTGTTCTTAATGAGGCAGAAGTTTCCTTCCCTCTAGTGAAATCAGCAGTTCTTCAAAGAGGAGATGTGCAGCTGTTTCAAACCATATTTGAGACCCTTGAGGGAAAGTAAGCCTCCCTCTGAAGTAAGTGAAGTGGCACTACCTTGTAAATTAGTCATGGTTAACTTGTACCATAGGTTTACTTAGTTAAACAACAAGCATCAGCCTACACTGCTTTGGATTGTCTGTTAATAGCTATAATTCCCATATCCCTTTTTTTTTTCCTTCTTTCTTTTTTTAAATAGCAGATTACTCTTTCCCACATGGAAAAAATGTTTGCTTCCTCCACTCCATTTAATGCAAATTCTTTTTTTACAGTGCCCCCATGTAAGTACAGCAACTCTGTGTTCCTGTTGTACCTTTTCTTCTCTTGTATGTCTTTTATCTCCTCTTGTATTCCTTTTTCTTTCTTTGCTGTCCCCTCCTTTAAGATCACACATTTCTCTGGGTAGTTTTTCACTTTGAACTTTTGCCAGCGTAGGTCTCTCCGTTAGTGATAAGAGGAGTTTGATCCCTGACAGATGTAGCTGTAGATGTAGTTATAAAAACAACCACAGTTCTTTTGGTATAAATGACATTATGCCAGTAATGCTATGATACTAAATAGTGGTGTGTGAAGTGGGCAGCAGTCTATTTGGATTCAACCCACTTTGGGGGACAGTGATTCAATTAATTGATTTGGATCACTGTCCTGATTTGATTTGGCCAAATCTGAAGATTCGATTCTGATTTGGAGAGATATGACGATTTGGCCATAGATGCAGCTTTATATGTTTTTTCTGCATACCCTGAGGTACCAGGCATGAACGCTGAGATGGTGGTGAGGTGGACACTGAGATGGTGGTGAGGTGCAGGAGCATGGGGCAGGTCCCCTGCACACTTGGCGGTGGACCCCCCCCACCCATGCCTCCCTGGCTCAGCGATTGGCTGCAGGGGAACCCTGGGTGCCCCTCCTGACCCAGGACCAGTCACTGTGCCGGGAGGTGGGGTGGGGTCGCCAGCATACTCTGCAGCGGACTGGAAGTACTTCTGGTCCATTTCTGGTTTGCTGTCACGCTCCCGTAGGATGCTCCATCCGCCCCAGCATCTCGGCGTTCATGAGCTGCGCTTGGTACCTCGAGGTACGTAGAAAAAACATATAAAGCTTTGTCTATGGCCGAATTGTCGAATCTCTCCGAATCAATTCGGAGGCTTCCGATTCGATTTGGATTTGGAGGTTTGGCCGCTGAATTGGGCCAAATCTCCTTTGAATCAAATCAGTGCCTGAAGCTTTGAGTAACCTTACTACTAAACTGTATTGGTATAACCATTTTGGCAAAGAGCTTCTTGGATGGAGCCTCAGGGAGGTGAGGCAGGAACATTGAGGGGAGCACCAGCTTTACTGTAGGAAAGTCTGAGAACTTTCTATTTAAAGGTTGACATTTCTAAATAGTCTATAATCCAAGTGATTATTCAAGAACCTTGACATTTAACTTTGTGGTGCATGTAGGTTAGTGACTTAACCTGGAGGGTTTTTTGTGGCGGGGACTTCCCCAGAGGCTTTTTTGGGTTTTTTGTGGTTTTTGTGTGGGCTTTTTGATGAATGGGTTCCTGACAGAGTTTCCCAAAAAGTTATTGTGCCTTCTAACTGACCGATTCTATCACCTCCTCCTTTTTTTAGTGCAGTTGTAAACCTGGGAATTGAACCATGTCTTTGATCATGGCCAAATAGGCCCTCAGTGTCTTGAGACTGCATGCAACCTACTACCTTTTTTGTAGGGAAGCAAAATTGGAATCAATATGAAAAATTAAGTTAGCTTTTTCATAGTGTGTGTTAGACACGTGTCTGTGATTTACAGTACACATGCACTACAAGGCTTTCTAACCATGGTGGGTCAAGGGGACAAATTAGTTATGTCTATTTTGATGTCTAGAGTTGATCCTGAGGGTTCCTCTCCACTAGCATGAGCCATTTGAACCACCTTGTCTACATGGGTTTGCTTCTGCAGAAAGAGGCAGCACCATGCTGAGGTGCTGTGCTATTGCTGAACTTTAAGCAGTCCAGCTGCATTAGTGCATGAAAGACAGGCAAGTAGACAGGAAGCAAGAATTCTTGTGGGTGCTATCTTCTATTGGCTTATTATATATGCTTGGTATGGATATAGGCAAGCTTTTGGATATATCAGTACCCTTCCTCAGTCTTCCACATTTAACAACAGCTACATTGCTTCTGGCTGAGGTACAGTTGTGGTGTGTCTCAGTATGGCGCTGCCTTGCACTGTACAGGCCTCCTGAGGAAGGGGACTGTGATGCCCAAAAGCTTGCCTACCAGCCACACAGGGGTCCAATAAAAGATACCACCCGGAAGAATTCTTGCCTTTTGCGTCTCTCCTGGATCATTACAGTGACAATATCACCTCAACACTACCCAGGCAAGTAAGTGTTATTTCTTGGATGAGCTTTTTGGCTAGTGTGCAGGACAGCAATAATACAGCTACTTGGCTCCTGGCTCAGGTATGTCTCAGTATGGTGCTGCCTTGTGCTATACAAACATACCCTGTGTTATCTTGTAGCCTGCGCTATAGTTGTATATACAGGTTTCCCTAGCTTTATGCTGTCTATGCTGTACATGTGTTCCTGGAAAATGGCGTATAACTCGAATTTGCATAAAGGGAACCCACTTTAAAATGTAACAAATAGGAATACGTTTCAAGACATCAACTGTACTGACCCATTTCTGCCACTTTTACAAGACAATTTTGGTACTCACCAACAGCAGACAATACACACGAGCACAGGGCACTATCATAGTGGGGATGGCAACTACAGAAACCAATGTCACAGACAATGAGCAAGGAGCAAAGATCTACACAGGAGGCTATATTTTGGTGCGTGTCACTCCTACAGTGCTCCACACAAAGCAGCTGACTGTGCGGCTTCCATCACACCGATCGCATAAGAGTGAATTTACCTTGCATATAGTGAATTTTTGGTATAAAAAGAGCCATTGCATAAGAGTGAATTCGCACATACAGAACCCACATAAAGCAAGGGAAACCTGTACTGTGCATCTCTCTTATGTACCTGGGTCTAATTATGTACCATGGACAGAGGATGTGGTGCAAAAGGTCTAGCTGTTAGGAGAGGTTGTGGGATTGTTGCTTGCAGGCTCTGAGCTTGAGATCTCCAGTACCTGGGTGTGTACTTGTTAGCATGTGAGGGAGGTGGAGTTCAGATCTCATTTCACGATTGCAACTCTGCCAACCTGTTTTGCTTAATCCTCAATATACGGCTGTGCTTAACATTAGATTTGGAGCGGGTACAGATAATTCCCAAAGTCTGTTTTTGTTCCAGGGGGCCATAGAAGAAGTTGTGCGAGTGCATACACCTTAACTCCTCATTTCTTGGTTGTCAGAGGTTCAAGTATCACGTAACTTGAATAGGGCATAGGAAACTACAGGACAACCTTAGCTTTATATTAATGAAGTTTAGCTGTGAATAAGCTTTTGTTAGCACAGTTATGAAAGCAAAGCTGTAATGCTTAAGTCGGCAAATATTTCTTCAGCCTGTAGTCTAATAGTATGTGTTGACCAGCTGCTTCAGCCTGAAAAAGCAGGAGAGGACAGATGGATTTAAAAAAACTTGCCCACTGTCTTTATACATTGAAGTCTGTGCGCTGTGGGAAAGGGTTATGCATCTATTGCCACTTTCATTGCTCCCCTCCTCTGCCACATGCATCTTAAATGCATTTAGACAGGACTCATCAAATATGTGAAGTTTAACATATTGCGAACAAAACGGTCCATCCAAACCTCTCAGGGAGGAAGTGACTCTGAGATGAGCAGTCTCGGGTGTGTAAGAAAGAAAAACCATGCTTTAGCATTGAAGTGTTAGCTTCATTTGGTGGGGTTGGTTGGAAGCCCTTTCCTTCCTCTTCTTTCCTGGGAATACATGAGCTTGTTGTAGTTCTGAGAAAAGATGGAATGAAACTACAACAGCAAAGCAGGCATTAAAATGTAATTTCTCAAGAGATTAAAATAATAGAATCTGCACAGAAATGTATGGGGACTATATAAACAACCCTCTTTCACTAAACCTGGAGACCCTGAGATGAGACCTGTTACACTGATACGGTTAGTATAGAAGCCTAATAATGTAGTGCACTTTGTTTACTTTCTAAAGATTTTGAGGTAGACTTCTTTGAGGATAAACCAACTGTTTGTGGGTTGGTTGGTTGTTCGTTGGTGGATTTAGGACCCAGAGGCCTTGTTCCACAGGCAGGGAGGGAGACCTGCCCTCAGATTGACCACGACTTTTCCATTCAATAATAGGCAGATTTATTGATACACAGTGATAACAGAAAAGAAACAATACAAACAATCAAGCAGTTCTCTATATCTACCAAATTCTAGGGTGTGTCATCAGAGTCAAAGTAAATCTGGCCAGGACACAGTCTCTACTCTGAGGCTCTCTCTTAGGTGTCAGCAGTCTGGAGGTGGGATGCCAAGGCCCACACCCCCTCCTCAAGTGGGATGGATGAGATGGCCTGGTCATGTGCCCTCTGTCCATGGTTGCCTCGGTGACCCTTCCTGGGGGATGGAGATGGGGACCCCTCTTGAAGAGAAGGATGGAGAGGGACAAGAAGGAGGGACCTGGGCAGGACAGGGAGGGACCCTTTGTTACTCTCAAGTCTCTGCTTTTGTATTCTCCTTCCCTCCCGATGACTCTTCATCCGTGGCTATCTCTGGTTGGTTCCTCTGTGTGGTCACACTGTCCATGTACTGTCATCAAGACATTCCAAGGCCATCACATGCGCATATACTAATTTGGTCTTTCCAGGCCTTCTCCTAATTTGGTCTGTTCCCCCAAAACCAAGACTTGAGGCCCTCCTGCTCCGGCGCCTTGCAGCTGGTTCCACTTGTATCTTGTGTTATGGATAGTATAATGCATACTTCCTTGGTTCCCACACGGTTTTTCCAAACTGTGTTCTTGTTGGCTTTATTGTGTTAGAGCAGGGGTGGGCAGTTATTTTGGGCAGAGGGCCACTTACTGAGTTTTGGTAAGCCATTGAGGGATGCATGACAGGCAGCCAGGGACAGATAAATATTAATTTTCTAAATTTTTTTAGGGGCCCCGTGGGCTGGATAGAATGGCCTGGTGGGCCGCATCAGGCCCCCTGGGCCACGTTTTGCCCACCCCTGTGTTAGACAGTCTGCCTGCTTCCAAGGCTGTGATCTCACATGACTGTGAGGACTCAAGCTATTTAGAAATCAGTTAACCCCTGTTGCCCATCTAAACCCTTATAATGTATACATCTATACCTATAGTAAGCCAATTCCCAAAAAGCAATCTTTTAAATACCATTTCTAAGCCAACAGTTGGTTGGTTTGTTTGTTTTGGCAAAACAAGAAACAAGCCTGAGGAGAGTGGCTGTAATCTTTGATTTTTGTTTATAAGTTCTTGATTTGTTTTTTGTGTGGTGGTTTTGTCCTGCAAAAGTTCATGTCTAGTGCTTTTACTAAAAAGCACTTCGTACAAAAGGTAACTGAAATATTTTTATAATGAGATGATACCTTGGGGCTTCTATACATGTGCAGGGAGGCTGCTCTGATGTGCTGTAATTATAGCACATCGGACCAGACTGGTGTCGCGTGTATTGGCATCCCCATGCTAAAAAATGGTGTTGGGGTGCTTTAAACTAAAGCTCATCGAATGAGCTGTAGATTAAAGCACCTTCGATGAGCTTTAGTTTAAAGTGCCCCACAACCATTTTTCAGTGCGGGGAGGCTGCATGTGATGCTTCAGGCACTTTTAATTAACGCAGCTCTCAGAGCTGTGCTAATTAGAGTGTTGTTGCTCCCTTGCCCCCAGCCTCCTGAAGCACATGTATAAGTGCCCTTGGTTCTAAGCTTTCTGATTAGAGTTTCAGAATATTTCCACCACAAACTCTATCTACAGATCCCATTTAAAATGAGAAAAAAAGAACTCAAAACTATTGATTCATAGTAGCAGAATCTCAGGAATTAACTGGGTGCGTCTGTCACATGGCGAAAAGATAAATTTATGTCTCCACTAAAGATTTATGAATTAAAATGTGTATGATTTAGTACGTTCTAGAATGTGAGTGATTTCAAGACTTTATATATGTACTTGTATATATACTTGATATATATTATTATATTATACTTTTATATATTTATATAAAATGTATATATATTTAATATATGTGCAAATAATGTATATTTATATATTTCAAGACTATAGGTATATGTTACTTATATATTTTCTAACTGAATATTAACATCACCATCCAGTTTTGTCTGCAGGCATGTTAGGCCTGAATATATAGCTGTCAGACATGCATATATGCCCATGGATAGATATCAGATTTTGAAAGGGGGGTGCACATGGTGTGGTATGACATCACATAATGTAGTGCACACTTTTTCTCCAATTAAAAAGAAACTAGAAGCGTTACTAATATGTTGGGGGCATAGGGCTATATAATTTAGTTTAAAAACCAAGCAAAACCAAATATAGCTTGAGTGGTGGTCAGAATAGGTGTCTTGATTGCCAGCTCCAGCGTGGACAGGCACCTGGTGCCACGGGAGTATAACTGTTAGTCCCCAGACTAGTCATAAACAAAACTGCTCCCTGCACCCCAACATATGAGTCTCCCAGACACTGCACCATAGCCCCAAACTGCCCCTCATTGTTCTTTATTCATTGCCCTTGTCCCTTCAAATCCCTCCCACTGTCTCCTGTTATTCCACATATCCCACCACATTGTTTCCTAAGCCCCATTAGATATCTTCATCCCTGCCTCAAGCCCTATTAATTTCTACATTGCCCCCATGAACCCATTGGACCCTGCACACAGACATCAGCTCCCTTGACTCTTCAGCATCCCTCCTCATAATGCATTGAGTCCTCTCCTGCCTCCCTAAATTTCACTGCAGCCCTTCACATCCCTGTGCCCTCTCACCCACAGTCTCTGTAGATCACAGCCCTGCATACCCTATTTCACCCCCACTGCCTCTGCTATGTGGACCAAGAATAAAAAAGGGGGAGTGACGACTATATCACCAACTTCTTTGTTTCCTCCACCATATACTTCTGCATATCTTATTTCGATTATTTACATAAATTCTTAATACTTATTATGCCTTTAAGAACTTCTGTTGTTGCTTTTTAGCAATTACACTTGCCTCCCTTAAGTAATTCTTTGCTTTGTTCAGAAGGTTTGAGCACTTCCCACAGGCTTTATTTGACCGCTTTTCTCATTAAAGAGAGTTAATTGCATTCACATAACAGAATTCTTTCTGTATTATGTTGACTTTGTTTTTATGTTTTTTTTTGTTTTGTTTTGTTTTCCATTTTTCACTGCCCAACAGGAACAGGGAATACAGTAGTAATTATGGTTGGCTATCCAAAAGGAATAGAGATTTTGGAACCAGTTCGAAGAGGAATTCCAGTAAAAATGACCATTGGTGTTGGGACGCGACATGTGCAGGAGTTCATCAGTGGACAGTCGGTTGTGTTTGTAGCCATTGCCTTCATCACCATGATGATTATATCACTAGCTTGGCTCATATTTTACTACATACAACGTTTTCTGTATACTGGGTCACAATTTGGAAACCAGGTAATTTCATATTTGAAATTAGTATTTTTAATATTATTTCTGTGAAATGTTTAGAAAGGTGTTTCCTTTGTCTAGCTCTGCTACTCTGTTTGCATTTTCCTGTTTCTCTCCCATCCATGAATGCTTCTTACACTAATAAGCAGCATGTCAATGTGGCATCTCATGTCTTCTTAGCTTTAATTATTAATCTTTTTCTGAAATAATCTGCTCCTACCAGAATACTTTACAATTGCCCTATTACTTAAGTCAGTGTTGAATAATTTAAAACATAGAAGTCTCTTACAGACTTTTTACTTGCTGGTTTAGATGGAGGAACTCTCTTCTTTTCAGTTAAAACTTAGAGGAGGAAGGGAACAATCATTTTCAGCCAGAGAACATCAATAAATAAAGTTTTAAAGAGAAGCCTTGCCCAGCTACTGGAGATCTTAAGTAATTTAGGTCTAAAATGGTTAGTGTCAGAGCTTTACAAAAGCTGATTCTGGACTAGTGTAACGTACTACCAGTTGATCAGGGTGAACTGCAAAGTAGAAATGGATCGTAGAGCGGATGCCTGCTGAAGTATACCAAATTATTTGGGACGTGGAGACTTGGGCACTTGAGAGAATGAAGAAGTAGCCATTTTCTCCATCCAGTTGTTCCTGTGTCTAGTTCCTCTTCCACTTCTCAGTTGAAGAGTATAATTTGCCATTTTTTCTGACAAATGGGTTTTGTTCCAACAGGCAAGAGGTCACAAAGAGCAGTGGCTTGATATATCCTTTAGAAAAGAATTTCCCACATCCTTTAGATGACCATTGAGGATACATGGAGCCATCAACAGCTCCAGGAGTACATCTTATTTACTTTATTTTGATCCTAAAAAACTGATAGAAAATTAACTTATGAACCCAATTCCATAATCTTTTTGTACCAGTGAAAATAAAAAGAGGAGAGCATAGTGAATTGTGTGACTGTTTCTTAGCCATTTGATTGGATATTAAATAAGTGAAATTAAGAGCCATTAGTCTGTTACAGGGGAGGCCAATCTGTGGCATGTGACCCACAGGTGGCACAGAGTGTCTATGTGGCATACAGCAGATTGGAGAGGGGATAGGCAGCACAGTGGCAGACGGCAGAAAGCAGAACAGAAGATTGGGCAGGAAGCAAAAGGCAGATCAACATATGGACAGAGGAAGAGATTAGGAGCATCACTCAGAAAATGCAGTG
This sequence comes from Gavialis gangeticus, assembly GCF_001723915.1. Classification (NCBI taxonomy): domain Eukaryota; kingdom Metazoa; phylum Chordata; order Crocodylia; family Gavialidae; genus Gavialis; species Gavialis gangeticus. Next base: position 150,466,897 of record NW_017729032.1, read on the forward strand.
CTCATTTGTGGAAGGCCTGTCATTGGCCCCTACTGGTTTATTAGAATGTGTAGTAATGGGAATTGGGAGCTGCTGAGCGTGGAATATCATTGTATGACTGACGTGCATGGCCTAGGAGTAGGGGAGTCATGTAACTTATGTTCATAATAATTTTCTGTGATTTTTGTTTCACAATTTTAAAAGACATTATAAAGAGAAGAATTTTATGGATTGTTTCAACTATAAAGGTACAGATTACTTACTGACAACAAAAATATTTCCATTAATTTTTGTAATGTTTTCTGCCCAATTCTGGAATGAAGCTTGGGAAGGAAACTTTTGCTATCAGATGTGCATATGGCTTGGTAGATTGTAGGTGCACACTTAATGTTTTAGAAGCAAGGAGGCAGGACACAACAATTGAATACAGTATGAAGAAGCTACTTTAAATGCATGTAATGAGATGCCCCAAGACGAAGCATTTAGAAAATGGCATAATGTCATGTGCAGAAAATGATTAAGGCTCATATCCATTTGCATACAGAGTAGCTCTCAGTTGTATAAGTACATGCTGCAGGATTGGGCCTAAAACTAACCTGAAACTATCATGTTGGAATATACACCATACTTCTGAGTGCCCCCATTCAGTCAAAGAAAAAGAAAACATTGAATATGGTAGTGTTTTTAGTTGTGTAATTTTTATATGCTGTATGCTTACTTAAGCTAGAAATAGCACATGGTCTCATGACCCAAAACTTCTCACAATGCTTCCTTGTTACCTTAAACTAATGTTTCTCATTAGATTGAGTGATTTTAGTTCGGTTATGCTTCTTCTTGGTCAAAGTTGGTTACCTATTTAGATTTACCCGTGCAGATGTTGCCTGTGTTCAAAATTGTTTTCCTTCAACCTTATCTCTGCACAGATATGCACTTGACAGCACCCAGTTGCTCTGGAAACTACTAAGGTGCATTGTATTGATAAATGATCATGCATTTACTTCAGTGATTGCTAGGTTCTGGAATTTTGCTTCCTTTTAGGCCCCTGGCAGACAAAGGCACAATGGGATCTGATACAGGATCCCCAGTCTCACTTGCTGCTATGCCACACGTGTGTGGCAGGAGGCATGATTGGGGGGATCCTGCATCAGATTGCATCATGATTCTGGGCTCCCCCTGCACTAGCAATAATAGGCTCCCACATCTGGGAGCCCCAGCCTGGCCACACATTCAGTTAGCGGTATGGAACGAGCCGACCACAAAATTATTACACACTTTTTGTGTAATAACTGCAGCTTATGCCTTATTTTATCACACCATTAGTTGCATTAATGTGTGGCTGGGTAACATGGTGTGGTTAACTGGCTAAGCAGGTCTTAAGTGTAATGTGTGCCAGGGGCCTTAATGGTTGGTGGTGGTTGCAAATGCTTCATTTATTTAAAATGGTATAAAAAATTGAAAATTTTCTAAAATGTTTGGGACATTTAGTAAATTATACTGAATATCCTACAGGGGTTTGATGATAGCATTTCACTTGAGTGATAAGGTAGCTTGGAGTAATAATTAAAAAAAATGCTTTTTTAAGGGCTACAGAAAGGAAACCAAGAAAGTGATCAGCCAGCTTCAGCTGCATACTGTTAAACGTGGAGACAAGGTAATTTGATTTTATTTCTATACTGATGAAATGTTCTTTATAAGGTTGTCTGTTTTTTTTTGGTTAAGCATTCTAAAACTAACTTTTATAGGGCTATCTATAAAACATAGCACACGACTGTTTTATTTTTTTGGTCTTGTTTTCTTAGCAAGACAAAGTTTTTGTTTGTTTGTTTGTTTTTGTTTTTAAACAAATCTTCAAATACTCTAAAGAAAAGACAGATTTGTTAAATACAGAGAAGAGTTTACTTGTGTAAGAGTATATAAAAACAAATAAGAGGGTCTCAATCAAGAAATAGTTTACTTCATAAAAGCTCTGTACAAATATGGTCAGCAGACAAAAAATACTTTTAAAAATCCAAACTGATTCCAAATAAACCTATTGGAAATTACAGCAACTTGTTTTGAAGTCTAATTTTACTTTATCTGTCAATTTAATTCAGAGTCAACTACATTTGAGTAAATACAGTATTATTTTAATTAGACTCTACACGTGGAAAATTATAGCAAGGGTAAGAAGGATGGAGAAGGGCAGGCAGGGGAGCAGAAAGGCAAGATATAGAGGATGCTCGGGAAGGTGGAGGTAGCAAGCAGGTAGTAGCTGAAGCTATAGCTGGACCCCTGGTACGTGCCGAAACCCTCCTGTGCCCCCCCAGATGAGCTGCAGTTTTGTCCCGCACTCCTGTGCCCTGGTTGGGCAGTGCTTGCACCAGCCCCAATCCCTCTGTTGCGGGGGCATTGATCTGCCCCTCCCCTTCCCTTCTCTCTCCCCTTCCACCACAACAGACTTAGCAGCTGGATGCAGTTGTATCAAGCGTCGGAAAGGAACCAATGGCCCATTTATAACATTGTTCCTATGGGAAAATCAGTTCCGAGTTATAACATTTCGACTTACAATTGGTTCCTGAGAACCATGTCTTATCGTTAAGTCTGTGGACTGCCTGTACTAAATAAACTTTTGATAGCCATGTGCAGAGTATTTGTTTTTAGTTTATTCAGCTTGCTCAGTTGATGAACTAGTTTTCTTCAGAGTTGAGAAAGTTGGGGTTTGAAGTGCGCTCGCTCACTCGTGCGCGCTCATGCTCTTGGTCTTTCTCTTCCTCCCCACCCCATCTATGAATATAAAAAGGGTGAGAGGGGAAGATGTCTTTTTCTTAAAATTTTATAGTAAAAAATATGGTACATTAAAAATAATTTAAATTATAATTTTAATATTAATTCTAGTTTCCACTCAAACTCAGGTTAGCATAAGACAGTAACAAAAAAATAATCCAGAGCAAATGAGAAATTAATCAGATTTACTGTAAAAGCAACATTTTGTTGGAAATCAACATATTTTGTTGCTAAAATACCTTTAGAAGCTTGTGGTATAAATGCAAACCATGATACAAGTTGAGATACAGATTAAATTAAATTAAAGTTTCCTGCATGCTGATCCAAATTGCTGCACTCTGAATGTGACAGACTCCTGCTAGTCTTGACAAGCCCTTGCTAGGCTTGTGCTTTTTCTATATTCCTTAGGGACTCCAATTATGTGAGTGCAAGTAGATCATTTGCAAAGATAGGGCTGCTTTTACACTGGTAGTTTTATTCAAGTGTACCTTCATGAAATTTATCCCAAAATAGTGTCTTATAGCCTAGAGCAGTGGTTTTCAACCATTTTGGATTTGCAGACCCTTAAAAAATTTTGAATGGAGGCACGGACCCCTGCGCATTTTAAGTGTGGGTATTCACATACTTTTAATTGTGGTCATCTTTCACAGACCCCTTAGACCTGAAAGATCCAAGGGTCTGTAGACCACAGCGTGAAAATCACTGGCCTAGACAAATGTACATTTTGTTTCACTTTTGATCTAGTCTGGCTTTTATTATTTAAAAAAATGAAGGGGTTTTTTATTGAATAGCAAGGTAGAAGCATTCAAAGTTAAAGCATTTCAAGTAAAAATAGGTCACACTTAAAAAGTGTATTTACTGTTGTGAATCTTTCCTGATCAGCGTAAGGGATAATTGCAAAATGGACATGTTTGCTCATCTGCTACATACCGTAAACTTGAAATCCTTCCTTTCATAGTAAAAAATATTTGTGATAGCAAATACATGTTCATATACCTGCACGTATAAAGATCGGCAACTTTTATCTAGAAATGGACACACAATTATTTTCTATAAGAGATAAATTGCTGATCCGACTTCTGTAGCCTGCCCCTGATTACTAATGCAAGTGAGCATTGCAGCAATGATACTCTTGAGTTCCCAAACCCAGCAATAATACCCAGAGTTCCCAAACTCTGACAAATTGTGCACCACCAATTTAAAACAATACAACCTTAAGTACCACTGGCAAATTTTTCAGTTCAACCTTGTGTACCACCAGCAAATTTTTGTCATATAAAGTAATTATAATAAATCTGTTAATGCGTACCATTGACAGGTTGTCTGCATACCACTGGTGGTATCCGTACCATAGACTGGGAACCGCTGTTTCACATTCTGCAAACATGAAAGACAACTTTATATTGTGGAGTTTTTTAATGCTAAATCTCTGCTCTTCTAGTATCTATCATATACTGTAGTTATTTGCATACCTCAGGCACCTTCCCTTCCATATCAGTTCTCCAAAATTAGAGTGCCATGTCTTAAATGGAGAGTCAGGTGATCTTTCCTTCACTGGAATAGAAGCAGGGAAGAAAAGAAGCAAGCAGATGTGTTAAAATGGCTACCACTTCTCCCTGGGGCAGTTAGCAGCAGGAATGGAATCCAGTGATTAAACCCTGTCACAGTTGCCAGTGGAGCAGTACCTTTCGGCTGAAGAGCTCTTGTGCTGGCTGCGGGTGAGTGAGCTGCTGTATAACTGGCTGTGAGCACAGTTAACTGGCTGTCTGTTCACTTCCTCTTCCTGTTGCCCCCAAAGTCTCTGGGATTTGCAGTCCAGAATTACAACAGCAGAACTCTGCAGGGTTGCTCATCACTTCCTCTTCCTGCTTCCAGGTGCCTCTGGGATTTGTAGTCCACAATCACAGCCAGCAGTAAGTTTGAACAGGGGAAGGGAGGTTTAACCCCACCCCTTCATGGCCCCAGGGCGCCAAACTCCTCCCTCCCTATAGACTGGGATGCATCCCAGCTGGGCTTGTCCCTCCATCAGCCAGCCCTCACTGTTTCACCACCCTCCGATGTTCTGCCTTCTAACCCCCCCCCCCCCCAAGTGCATGTCTTATTTGTGAGAAAATAATGGCATTTGCTTTTATATGTAGCCCAGTTAAAAATTAATTTTATTATTGGCCATGTTAAATATGTTAATGTATATGGCTGCAAAATAAATGCAAAGGGAGATTTAGAGTGAAAAAGCAGTAAGACGTGTTGGGACACACAAACTTGAGGAAAGTCTGTTGCATAAATAACAGCATACTGTACTGATTGCATCTTTTTATATGAATTTTGGGGGTGGAAGGGATAATTCTTCTCTTCAGTCTCTGTCTCCTTCCTCCCCCAGTTTTCTTTGCATAGTTGGTTTGTCAGGGAAAATGACTGGGGAGGATGGGGAAAGGGAAGAGAAGCAAGAGGGTGCCATGTTCAACTCTGAGAGAAGTCTTTTCTTGTTTGAAAGCTCATTATTACTTGAGAACATGGATTAGGTGTTGTATGTATGACTAGTATACTAGTTTTTATTTGTAATCATAGCTTGGTTGCAGCCTGTTACAAATGTTAGCATTCAGAGAATTAAACGAGCTACCAAAAATGTTCAAGTTGACTTAAGTGGGTATAGAACTAAATATATGAAAATTTAGCCACAGTCAGAAGCTTTGGCTTCAGTTTTCTCAAACCTTCTAATTATAATTTTTCTTTGATTTTGAATGACAGGAAACTGCTTTCTTGTGATACTTTAAATCAGGGCTGTCTTGTAAGCAGCTGGGGGCCAAATGCCCTGCTGGGCAGATTAGTGGATGCTGTACACCCACAGCCTGCACCAGAGTGAACACCTCTACAGCACCATGCAGGTGCAGGCCCCCCTCCCCCCTTGCACTGTGCACCTTCTGTCCCCTCCCATCCCCTACACCACACAGGAGTCCCCCACAGCTGCTTTACCACATCCACCTGCAGCTCCAGGTTCACCCTCAGCTCCCCCAGCCTGGAGAGGGGGTAGGCAGCAAAAGCTAGAGGAAAGAAGGGAAGCATGAAGACTCTGGCTGCTCTCACAGCCAGAGCAGTGGGCAGGCAGGAACTGGGGGCTACAACTTAACCTCTTTTAGGCTGCATGCAGCCTGTAGGCCAGCAGTTGGAAGACCCCACTTTAAAACATTTTCTGCATTATGCATTATGTAAAGTTATGTGCGATTCATATTTGTTGCAATCAGGATATGATTTTGAACACCGTCTTATAGCTGTTCATTTAAATATGGTGTTTTTCTTCAGGGTTTAGATGTTGATGCAGAAAATTGTGCTGTGTGCATTGAAAACTATAAACCAAAAGATACTGTCCGAATTCTACCATGCAAGTAAGTGTATTTTCTTTTTCTTTTACCATATTTTTCCTGAGAAACATTACTGACATTGTCACAGGGTCATACAAGGCACTGAAACTGTGCCATCTGTTTGGCCTGTTATGTGTAAAAGGCATGAATAAATGGTATTTCTTTCACATGTATGGTGTGAAATGCAAACTCTCATTTGCATATACATGTGCAAATTAGTTTAATTACTGCTAGTTGTCAGTATTCTTTCTAGTGAGATCATATTTGGTTTCAGGATGGATCTGGACTGCTTTCAGTGGTGACAGATGACAAAACAAGGGGCAATAGTCTCAAGCTGCAGCAGGGGAAGTTAAGGTTGGATATTAGGAAAAACTTTCTCACTAGGAGGGTGGAGAAGCACTAGAACAGGTTACCCAAAGAGGTGGTGGAATAGCTGTCCTTGGCGGTTTTTAAGGCCAGACTTGAGAGAGCTCTGGCTGGAATGATCTAGCTGGGGATGGTACCGCTTTGAGCAGGGGGTTGGACTAGATGACCTCCTGAGAGATCCCTTCCAACCCTCATTTTCTCTGATTCAGAAGGATTTTTGTAAGACCAGAGATGTATAAACAGAACAAGTACAAATAATACTTTTGAGAGAATAGTAGTAAATGTAAAGAAAGATTTGGAATGAAAAAGCAGTAAGACATGTTGGACTGAACTTGCCGAAAGTTTGTTGCGTAAGTAACGGCATACTGTAAAGCATCTTCTTGGTATGAGTTTTGATTTTTGGGGTGGAAGGGAGCATTCTTTTCTTCAGTCTTCTCCTACCCTGTCCCACCCTTCTTCCCTGTCTGGCTCCCCTCCTCCCAATTTTCTTTACCTATGGTTTGTTAGGGAAAACAATTGGGGAAGGTGGGGGAAAAGGGAGAGAAGCAAGAGTGTCACGTTCAAACCTGAGAGAAGTCTCCCCTTGTTTGAAAGTTCATTATTCCTTGAGAACATGCATTAGGTGTTATATGCATGAACCTTAAATTTTTGGGGTTAAATCTTCTGCAGATATTTTTTTTTAATTTAAAATACAGTCTTAGCTTGGTTGCATCCTATTAAAAATGTTAGTGTTCAGAGAATTAAACTAGCTACCAAAAATGGTACACAAGAATATAATCAATTAAAGCTTCAACATCAGTTGGGGCTTTAATATGAAATATATAAAACAGTGCTTTCCTATTTGTATTGTTTTTAAATGATAATTTTTCCCCTGAAATGAGTAACCAGATATCATTTTGACAGTGAGCAAAGTGAAATACTGGGCCTTAATAAGAACATTTAAAGATATACAAGTATAGGCAAAATATATTTTAAATATTTTGCTTACACTACTTCCCTTGAGCATGTTTCAGAACAATGCTGCTCCTGCTCCACATCCATGAGATTTGGAAATGAGAGGGTGAAGCCACTCTAGAGGTGTCCTTCGAACCACTTCCAAGATCTGTTTCCTCAAATAGTTTTACCACCTCCCTTCTGGATTTGATTCCTTTGGAATGAGAGCAGGTCAGCCTAGGTTATGCTCAACAGCAGTGTCCTTAGAAGGGTTGAGCAAATGGTATAGATATTCCCCCTGAACAATTGACAAGACAGACCTTACTAGTAGTATTTTATAGCTGCTTTTTAAAACTGACACTGCTTTATCTGTGGAATCACTTAAGAGTGAGGACTGATTCTTTTTATTTATTTAAAAAAGGACCAGTCTATCTTTTGTCTGGTCTATGTTATGTATGCTTGACTTTTTTTCCCATTTGCTCTTTTTACCTTGGCAATTAAAAAAACCAAAAAACTGGTTTACCCATTAATTTACATAACCTCCTACTTGGAATACTACAAATTTAAAAGGGTTTATGAAGAAATAGTTGTGATTTAAAAAATATTGTGTTCTAAAGATGCTTTCTTTTCTTCAGGCATATTTTTCATAGGATATGCATTGACCCGTGGCTGGTGGACCACAGAACTTGTCCAATGTGCAAGCTAGATGTCATCAAAGCTCTGGGATACTGGGTATGTTATACATTTACTTAAGTGCGTATATACTACCAGTGGCCAAAGCAGAAAGCAAGACAGACTGTACATCTGCCTTTTAACTGAGAACAGGTGTTCTTTAATATACAGGAGATTACCAGAAAACTTGGGGCTCAGATGCTACAATCGTGAGTGTGGGAACCAGAACAGTAGAATAAATTTATTTGCATTAAAATAGGCGGTCTTAATATTACATTTAAAATACAAGTTTATCCTCACAATACCCTGGGGTTAAAAAAAAACCAAAAAGCTTGATTATCCCTTTCCTGGCCAGAGCAGGGGGGCTGGACCTGATGATCTCGCAAGGTCCCTTCCAGCCCTAAACTTCTGTGAACCCCGATTTGTAAAATATGGAAAAAATTTGAGGGACAAGAATGTGACTTGCTGGAGGCCGCACAGTTATAACTGTTCTATACTTCAGCAGACATGGGCATTTAGTACCCTTACTCTGACTACGGAACTTCTCAGAAGGTTAGGGAATTAACCATAGTGCCTAAAATAAGTTAGCTGACTTCTTGCATGTTCTCCAGCATGCTGAATTTTATCCTTGCGACTGAATCAGCATCAGAATTTTCCTGAAGAAGATTGCCAGTAGTTGGTTGAAATAGAAATGAAACCTCATCATTTTCTCTTGCTGATAGTATCTGCAAAGAGAAATGATATGTAGAAAGTTTGTTTAATTGGTAAGAACTGGTTCTGAGAGAGCTGTACTTTCAGTTCTAGAAAGGTCATGGTCATCAACGTATCACTTCTCTCTGAGGTCACAAGAAAACTGTAGCACTTCTTATTATAACATACAACTTAACTTGTTTTTTGGGATTTTCATTTCATGAACTAGTTTTGTATTTTAAGTAGCTCTTCTCTTAAATAAATGTAAAAAAGTGGAATGGTTGAAGTTATGCTAAATGGCTATTTTTAATTCAGAACTGAGACTTTAATTATTCTGGGTACTGTATCTGACAACTGTAAAATCAAAACATATTGGGGTGGTTTATTCCACATGATCTAGAAGTTACGTTAGTGCAGAGATGATTTTAAGACACTAATAAACTAGTCAAATTCTAGGTTCCATAACCTTTTCCTTTCCATAAATCAGTAATAGGTTCCAGCGAACAGTGGAGAACGTACTTGATCTGGAAACTTTTTCGTGACTGTCATCAGAATTGGCAGTTTCTTCTTTAAATTGAGGTTTAGGAGTGATAGATACCACAGCCAAACTGGAAATTTGATTAGACTTGTCTCCTGCTCACTTGACAAAAGGTGAAAAAGGAAGCCCGTTAATAAACTGGGATTTGGGAGTTTAAAAAGTGGTTTACACACCAAGAACACTAATTCAACACCAGTTTAGTTTGGTAATGTGGAAAATTATCAGATAGCTAAATAGTAGCATTTGTGAAATAGGGTATTTTGTCTAGTTTTAAGTGGATGAGCAGCATCCTTGTTAGAAAATCCTTATCTCGGTGTGCAGTTTTTGCATTGGTCAAACTTTGAATGACCATTTAGGAAAATGCTTGGACCCCTAAAACAAAACAAAATACCGCCCCCCCCCGCCCCCCCCAAACAAAACCTTTAACAGGCCATTGCCTGTTCTTCAGCTATAAGCCAAGGATGTCAGTACTGAAACTGCTGCTTCAACACTAAATCCCCTTTGTGAAATAGGGAACCACTATTTTACAGTATACCTATTCTGTACCCTTAATGTAGCTTGTATTTCTATATACAAACAATAAAATGTTACATATTCCTTTTTTGAATAACAGATCAATTTTAAAAGCAGAACTCTCAAAGTTTTTATTCTCATTTGCATTGTTGGTAGTGGTGCAAATAGTTAATGTTACCGAATGCTTCCTACTAGAAGATCCTTTTTTCAGCTGCTTAAACTTTTTGCCAAAAGTTAACTGGAAAACTTTTGACCCAGATGTCTGTCTTGAACCAGCCTTCAGTGGATTCAATATGTAAAGGTCTCCCAAAGACGGACACTGTTTTTACTTTGCCAGGTCATAGTAAACTTGATTTTTTTTTTCTGATGGCTAAGCAGTTTTTCCTGGTTGGCTTTTGTTTACCTACTTTATTATGAAGGGTGACCCTGAAGATGCATTTGAAGTTCCAATACCTGAATCAATAAGTGGCAGTGTTTCCCTTGGAAGTTTGAGCATTGCTTTGCAAGAAGATGGCCGAAATGAAGTAAGCGATTTGTCAGCCTCATCCACTAATGAATCTGTGTTACAATGTAACAGTTTAAAAGAGGATGCAGGTGAAACCACAGCATTACTTGGTGAGTAGTAATATAGTACGTTATCATTTGGATAATCAACTGGACACTGAGCAAAGTCTTTTTCTGCTTTAGTTGAAACCTATCATTTTTTGGTGCTGACTTGATGAATCATGAGTTCTTGCTACTTTGGCTTAAATTATTCTTTGAAGAAGTTCAGTTTTCCAAGGCTATGATGATTTAGCCAGACTCTCCCAGATGATTGTAACTTCCTCAGCTTCCAAACCTCTGAAGTAGCAGTCTGATAGGAAACTTCATTCCTTTTGGGAGCTTTGAGTATGATTTAGGGAAAGGCTGGAGGTTGTATTTCCTTTCTTGTAGGTGTGTGGTCTACATGGTTTCAACTTTACCATATGTCAATTGGGGATAGATAAGAGTGCAATACTGGAGAGCAGACTCGTGGTTTTGAGAGTTCCTTCTATCATCTGTGGTTGTCATGGTAAGTTTTAAGGAAATAACTATTTCTGGAGTGCACCAGGAATTTGGGATTTATTCCTTGTCTTTGCCTGCTAAGGCTGTGCAAAGCCCTGCACTCGCTGGCTGCAGCAGGGGCTGTTGGGCTTCCTGGCAG
>NW_017729032.1:150478108-150509656 GCF_001723915.1 Gavialis gangeticus
CCCCCCCCCCCCCGCACAGACCTTGCTCCCCAATCACACCCCTCTGTCTGCCCCCAGCATCCCGGCAATTTGAAGGGGAAAAAAAGCCCTGCACTCACCAGTTCTGACAGCAGTGATCAGGCCCTCTGGGTGCTTGTGGCAGAGCCCCTGTGCAGCATGGGGCAGTGGGGATTGCCCTCCCCTGCTTGGCACTCGCACGGCAGCTGCCCCATGGCGCGGGTGCATTGGGCTCGGCAGGGCCCTGTGCACTGCTTGGGAGCTGGGGCGGCTCCAGCAGTCAGCTGCAGCCTGGCACTGCTCAGTCCCAGCTCTCAGAAAGCGCACTGTGCCCTACTGAGCCACATTGCACCCACACCATGGGGCAGCTGCCATGTGAGTGCCAACGGGGAGGGGCAATCCCCACTGCCCCACGGTGTTTTTTTCTTAGTGCATCTTTTGATTCCTGGGCTGCTGGCGCTGGGCAGGCAACCAGGGAGCGGAGGCTGTGTGTGGGGGGCTCTGCCAGGAGGTCCCTGAGCCCCCACAACTTCTGCTGCAACTGGTGAGTGGTGGGGCATTTTTTTTTTTTAATGCCAGGACTAGGCTGGGGATGGGGCAGGCAGGGCAGCCATGGGGGCTTCTTCCACAGCTCCCCACACCCAGGGAGAGGCAGGCACAGCCAGAAGAGCTGTGGGAGCACTTGCAGCCACCCAGCTGTGCCTGCCTCTCCCCGGCAGATCAGAATCTCCAAATCAGTGCCGAATCTCCGATTTGGCCAAATCGAATGGGGACAGTGATTGGAATCACTGTATCGAGTCAGTGTCCTCTGAATCGACTGAATCCGAATTGAATACTTTGCTGTTCGCACAGGCCTACTGCCTGGGGTACCACTTCTAGAAAACAATTATCATTTGGAAAGGTCCCTGTTTGTTTTCTTCATTCCTCAGCTTCTACATGTGCATTGCTGTGCACTAAATAACACTGCTGCAGGATAGTACTTGTGTTTACAAGTACTAACCCATCGCAGGATTAACCAGTTTACTGAGACCTTATAGGGCTGCATGTGTAGACACTGAAACTTTTTACTGCAGAGCTAATTACACAACTGCAGTGAACGTCTCATGTAGATGAACCCACATATGAGCAATTTGCTTTCATGCCTTGATGATTAGGGCATGGTGTAAGCCTTTCTGCTCATGCTTTTGATTGGGGTCCACAGTACCATAAAATGATGTTTCAGAGAGGTCCTTTTAGTTGCATGTTTGTCAGTGTCTTGCTATATATGCATACGTGTTCATTAATACAAGTTTATGGGTTTAGACAGATGTTACATCTGTCATGCTTTATGTGCTGCTTGTAGTGGGACAAGAACAAACTACCACAAGTTCACATTGTTTATCCTGCTTAAGAAATGGTGGATCAAATGCGAAATGGGAGGACCTGGGATAAAAGTTTGTTTGAAACCATTAACTTCTTTTGTCTCACAGAAAGGCTTTCCGCAGCAAATTTTAATGTCTGCAGGTTAGTTACCCCTGGTATCCCACAGACACCCTGCTCCCCTGTGACTTTTGTCCTAAGAGGGAAGGGAGTGAGTGGCTGGTTCCCTGATAGCTCACTTGGTGAGTTGTCAAGGTAGAATCATAGAATGTTAGGATTAGAAGGGACCTCAGGAGGTCATCTAGTCCAACCACCTGCTCAAAGCAGGACCAGCCACAACCAGATCATCCCAGCCAAAGCTTTGTCTAACCGGGTTTTGAAAACACCCCAAGGATGGAGCTTCCACCATCTCTCTGATAACCTGTTCCAGTATTTTACTACCCAGCTAGTGAGAAAATTCTTCCAAATATCTAACCTAAACTTCAGGTACCCAGTGTGTAGCCCCCTGTTCGGTTCAGTAGGTCAGCTGATTGATTGGTGACTGGGTAGGGGGTCAAGGATCCTGGAACTGTCCCCCCCCCCGCAATCCAGTGTTCTGGGTGCAGGCTTGGGTCCTCTGCAGTGCTACTGCAACTACATGTGCTCTTGCCCAAGAGCTCTGGCAACTGCTGCAAGGAACCCCATCTGCACAGGTGAAACATCGGCAGGAGCCAGTGTTCTGGCTGCAGAAAACCCAGGATCAATCAGCCGTGGCTTCTGTTGGGCAAGCCGCAGCAACCAGATCTACCTCCTGCCTTGCAGGAATCCCAGGAGAAGCTGCTTGTTCCGCAGGGGCCATGACAGCTCTTCCCATTGCCACAGCTGTTGCATCACCCATACCTCCCCACCCCCAGCAAGCTTCTGTAGGCTGTGCTTGACAACCTTTGTGGCTGCCCTGGGACAAGGGCTGGTTTTAGGGCAGCAGTTGCAGCTGTGGGCACAGCCCTGGAGCGCACACCCCTCAAGCGCACAGAGGGTGGGGACGAGGAACCTTTGTCCCACATAGCTTCTTCCAACTGATGATGCCTGTGTCGCATTGGAGTTGAGGGGGAGGGAACAGAGGGGCAGTGGTTGGAGGGCATGCCTTAATGGCAACTCTTAATGTTTTAGCCAGGGGGCTGTACACATGTGACTGCCTATAGCAGCAATTCCCAGTTTGTGGTACAGTACCACCAGTGGTATGCATTAACAGATTTTTTTATAATGCCTTTATATGACAAAAATGTGCTTATGGTACTTTAAAGTTGAACTGAAAAATTTGCTGGTGATACTGAAGGTTGTATCGTTTTAAATTGGTGGTGCGCAATCTGTCAAGAGTCTGAAAACTGCTGGCCTATAGTGTTCTGTTTCTTGTAGCACTACAAACTGTTTCATGTTACGCAAATAACATCTGACTGAGCCCTGGTAAGCTGTAAAATAAATACAATAAACAACAGCTCAAATCTGGTACTTCCAAGAGTTGCTTGGAAAAATGTTTTTCTCTAATAGTTGCAATTTTACACTCTTTAACCATTCTGAGTACATTAGTAATGGGGTACTGTAATACAATGACATGATGTTTGCCACTACGAGGACTTTTTCTTTGAAAAATGTCAGTTCCAGGCAATAGGTTTATAGGTCTGTGTGTTTCCCAACTTTATTCCTGTGAATCATGCAATGCTAAAAATTTTCCCTCTTCGTCTTTGTCAAGCACCAGTGTAATCTTGTCTGACCTAAAAATTCAGTCTCTTTATATGTAGTCTTTCGCTGTACAACACTTAACTTGCTAGAGGTTAAGTTAGGCAATCCTTTAATCAGCAGGGATTTTGTGCAACTGAAAGCTGTAGAACTTGGATCCTAGTTAAGTATTTATCTTGATGACATGACCATAGTAAATAATGTAGTTTAATTTACCCTTTTAATGTGTACAATGACCAATTTAACAGATAATGACTTACATTTTGTATTCTCTAATTTTAGACATGGATGGCAGTAATAGTCGGCATGGAGAACATCTGTCTAATGGAAATTCCCACTGAATGGCTTCACTGAAGACATTTTTAAATTAGACTGTGAAAGAACTACTTTATTTTTTATTTAATTAGTATGAACTTTTGTCTAGTTGGAAAAATAACAATGTACATTGTTTTACCTTTCAAACTTTTCTAGTTTGTGTTCCAAAAGGGCTAACAAGACAATTTTGTACAAAGAGGATTTTTTTTAAATTTCCTCTGTTGATCTTATGAAAGATGCAATAACCCTGTTGCTGTAACAATTACTAGAGTTGTACTCCAGGGGACTCAAAAACTAGGAAGAGAGAACAGACTGTAAAAAGTCTAATGCATAAATATATTGGGTACATTGTTTACACTTGGCATGTAGATGCAGTTGAGCACTTACAGCACTACATTTGATTAAATCATACTTTAAAAATTCAGATTAAAATTTGCTGCAACTAGAGGTGGATGGCTTTCTTTAAATAATCTCTCACTATAGATTAGACAGGAATCAAGTTTTGGGGTATTACATTTGATGAAAAATAATCTATTTAAATTTTCCTTATATAAATAAAGACTGATAGCTCTTACAGTGTATTCCACCTCAGAGCAGAATACATAACATTTTCCATCTCATTAACTTTTATACCAAACTGGTCAGTAACATGTTGGTTTTCAGTACCTGCTGGACAGTCTTGACATGCTGAGCGTATAGACTTGCTTAGCATGCGCATCAGTTACCTCTATTTTAATCTTTAACTCAGTTAAATAGAAAAGGGCTAACTATGGCTAGGAAATGTATTTATTAATCTATTTATGAGATTTCATGGATTTCCCTTTTAAGCCCCCCTTATTCCTTATGCACACACTGGAAGCAAGATCTATATAACATTAGAGGGTTTTGCTCTTTGTCCAAGAAGCTAAACATTTTTCTTGTGGGCATTTCCCATTTAATAGTTTAAATGGATTTGTCACTAGTTTTTATTCCTTTGCTAGAGTAGCAGTATTGTGCCTTATTGGAAAGGGCAGGGGGCACTAAATCTGAAGCACCGGACTAAATAAAAACCCCTACATCTTCGTTTTATTCTCCTATTCAGATACTTGCATGCTGTAGATGGTATAAGGCAATGCTAAACTCATTTTGTAAAGAATTATGTACAGTTACAACACTATCTTTATAGTGTTAAATGACTTAGGATTTTAGTATTGTCATGTTATAAATGACGTGGTACATTCCTCATACTTTTTTGTAAGTAGCTACTGCAGGTTGCTTAAAATGGTGTCTCCTGCTAGATGTGTTTTAAAGTGCATTTTGTTTCTAAGATAACATGTATTTGGAATGTTTTTAAGAAAATGCCCACTTTTAAAATTTTTGTTGTGGGTCAGTTGCAGAAGTAAGTTGTTTGATGTGGTGTGTGCATGTTGTGTTTTATGTTTTGTTTTTAATTTTAGAATGAATGTTCCAAAAATAAAGGGGCTTTTCAAAGAGAAGAAAAATGAGCATTTAGTAGAGTGAACAGTTGAGCCTCAAATATGAATATTTTGAAAAAATATTCATGATTTGCCTCTCTTCGTGATAGGAACATCATTCATTTAAGATCTAATGGAACAACTACTAGGGTTCACCTTTCTTATGTCAACACAAATATTGCACCTTCTGGTGTCTTTATTTTATAAGAATCAAATGAAGGAGTGGAATATTTACTGACTGGCAATACCATTTGCACACACCTCCCCTTGATTCATAGGAACCACTATGCCTCCAAACAAGGTCATCAATATATCCAGAACAGTCTCCTCTGAGGCTTTTCCATCCGTATCGACACAAAGTTGAACATTGATTAATCAGGACTGTGAGGATCATCAATCAGAAGAAGCCTGAAGGAGTTATCAGCTGAAGTCTTGTGAGTCTCCATTTCATGTCTTGGGGATACTTGTAACACGGCAGTCATGCTGAAGCAAATATAGTGGTGAGTAGTGTAACTTCTTTCATGCCATTTTTAAAAGTAAAAGGTATGAACATAGTAAATATATTAATTTTCTTAGAAGGTAAGATTTGAGGAAAATCTGGAGAGAGAACTAGGAACTTGCAAACTGAAAACAGGCCTGTTACTTTCTCAGGGAGGAAGAAAGTATATAGCTGTTTCTGCCTGAATTAAAGAAAATAGCTTACTAGGAAATGAATCTGATGGCCAGGATTTGAGATATATGCACACACATTAATTAGTGTGTGTTTTTTTTATAATAAGAGAGAAAAATACCTTACAAAAATTATTGCTGACATAATGATCAAATGTCCTTCAACAGAGGCGGGGGTTCCAATAAATACTTCCTAACTTGATACCTTGCGTCTAACTTTTGAGGTGTTGAGAAACCCATAGCTTCCAGATTAATAGTTCCAGTGTCTCATGCAGCTGTCTAAATATGTGAAGTAATGTAGGATTTGTAGTAATTCTGATTATCTGCATTAGTCAGTTTAAAGCATCATGCTGTGTATTATCTTAGTGGAGCCAAGTGTCAAAAGGATTTTTACAGTACTGAGGAATGATGACAATAAAAGGCCGAATTGCAGTGTCTCCACAAGCAGTTTGCTCTCTTTGGAAGCACAATGACAAAGTCACCTGAAGCGAATTATTAGTCTGACCTCAGTAATATCTTTCTGCATTTAGCAAAAAGCAATATGTAAATAAACAGGGTAAAAAATATCTGAACACCAAGCAGTAATAAAAGACAGAAACCTGAAATGTTTCTTCCTACTTTCCAACTTATCTGACCTGTGGCTTAAAATAATAGGAAATGGAAAATAAGTCTGGGCATATTTTGTTTCAGATATGGTAAGTTTGCTTGATAAAGGTAACTATTATTCATTATCTAACAGGTATATGAATCAGTTAATCTCTTGACCTAAAACTGTATGGCAGCGAGTCCCACATGCTATTTGTGCCCTGTGCAAGTTTCCTTTTGTCTGATCTATTACAGATTTGCTGAAACCTTAATGAATGCTCCCAGCTGCTTCACAACTACTACTATTTCCCGCCCCCCAATCTATAAAATAGGATACGCTACAATTTAGCCTTACCACCTCCCCTGAGGAAGGAAGATGATTTTTAGTTGCATGCCATGCTTAAGATGGTTATAAGCTAAAAATAAATCTTTTTTTTCCCTAGATGTGACCTTTGCAAGCAATAGTAAAGAAGTGTTTGAAGTTGCACATACAGTTGGGGAAAGCTACTGTATTAAGTTCTCAAACCGTATCACAAATATGGCTTAGCCTGTAGAGTGCAATAAGGGAGGTTCAGCTTTGTCCTAGTGAGTGTCAGCATTTTAAAACCACTCTGCAGCTTTTAGAAGTGCTCAAGAGAGCTCTAGATAATAGTACCCTATTGACCTGCAATATCTTTTTGTAATCAAAGAAAATCAAGCTTACAGAACTTGAGGGCTAGGTAGGTGCATTCAGCTAGTTTTAAATTTTCAGTATTTATGTACTATCTAATGCAGTATTTTTATTGTAGTGTGTTTGGCTTTGAATATCTAAATTGACCACTCTGACCTTGGGAAATAGTGACTAGAGATAAATGGAGTTATTTGCAGTTGCAGTGCTGAGGATCAGAAAGGTGGTGATTGACAACTTAGTTACTCTATTCCTTTATACTTTTACTTCAACCACAAACAACTGTCTTGATTCTTTTATCAGTATGGCAGTTTCCACCACTGCTTCAAAATAAAATTCTGCACCTTTCTTAATGGCTATTTGCTGAATATTGTCTTTTCGCACACAGGTGATGCATGGTATGAAGATTCAGAAGCTGGAATTCTAGATTAAAAGATGCACAAATCCAAGTTTTATTCCATCTGGGTATCAATATCAATTCATGGATTTTTATTTATTTATGGCATTCTTTATTTGGAACTGTGATCAGTAGGAAATCTTTATGAACACATGTACCTGCCTATGTAAGGGACAGATGCATCATCTGGAAACTTCAAGCCTATTCATACTTGAATTGGACTTAAATATAGTTCACTGTGTAGATATATTGCCTATGCTATGTCTATCAGACAATGATAATACCATTTTTTCTATCTACAAAAAAGGATAAGAAATTGGCATTTCCACTAGATTACTTGTGTTTTGCTTCTTGTATACTTAGGGCTTTAAGAGCTGTAAGAGTACGGAAGTCAGTCAGACTGACTTCACCAAAAGCATTAGTCTGCAAGTAACTGCTAGGGAAATGCACTGAATTACCACTAACACACAGCTGTTTTTATTCTGCTAGTCACCAACAATAGGGTCCTCTTTCACATTAGAATTAATATATTCACTTGTAATACAGAAGCACAATTGCTTTGTTAAGACTCTGTCCTTGTTTGGAAACTACTGAAAAGCATTTGGTGTATGGTTTTGGCCTGCTGAATCACTTGCAGAAGTCCTTTATTTATACACATAACTTGTGGATCAAATTTTTGACTTTGAGCAAAACTAGAACGAGTAACATTTTGTTTCCCCTTAAACAAATTTGGCAGTAGTACAAACTTAAGCTGTGTGTAGATATTCAGGGTGTCTTTACACATGCTCGGGGGGGTGGAGGGGGAGGGGTTTTAATTGGAGTGGTTCTCAGGAGCTGTTCTAATAAAAATGCCCACAGCATTTCATGTATCCAGGATCGCACGCTTCAAGATGGCAGTGGGGGTACTTTACCTAAAGCTCATTCAGCAAGCTTGAAAGGACTCCACCATTTTGAAGTGCAGGGATGCTGAATACATGTGATGGTGAAGCTGCTGGAGTGTTCTGATTTAGTCTTAATTAATTAATTGAATCTGGTTCAACATGTTTTAATTGGAATGTGTCAGACCAAGCATCAGGCACATGTATAGGTGCCCTCAGTTTCTCCTGGGATGGCTGCTGCTGTCCCAGGAGAAAGTACAAGTATACAGATGTTCAGGATTTTTCTCCCAGAGCAAAAATGGCTGCTCCAGGAAAAAATAACCCAGAAGTGCCTTAGCAAGAGACAGGCTGACTCTGAGCACTGCTGCCACACTGTCTGAGGGAACCTGCAGAGTATTAGAGAGAAGTATGCTTGAGGTTGTCCTGGCTGCACAGTATCAGCACAATCTCAGCTTTTCAGATGAGTCAAATGTGTGTACATGGCCTCCATGTCAGAGCCAGTCAATGACCAATTATTTTCATTGAATACTTAACCTGTGTCCAGATTATGCATGGTTTCTAAGTGTATTTAAAGAGATATTGTCAGCAAACTCAATCTATCTACATAATTATATGACTTATTAAATGCAATGTTCCCAGAAAACTTTAATAGACTACTTGAAGTTATTATATAAACTAATTTTTTATTTGCTTTACATGGAGCTGATAGGTCCTCATTTTGTTTACCTTAAATTGCTAGTGTAAATTTAAAGAATATAATACTGACCCATGGCTTGCATGCTGATAGGTAAGTGTACCTAGCGTGTTATTACTAGTCTTTCATCCTTAGATCTGGGTATAGAACCCAGCTGTGAGAAGTTTTCATGAAAAACTAAAGTACAAGCTGTGAAGTGCTACAGCTATATTTTTCTTCTCCTTGTTTTTCTGTTGCTTTGGGCAGAAAATCTTCCCGAGTCCACAAGAGATCAGATTCTTCAAAGCAAATTGTTCTGGGTGGATTTAAGTCAGATGCATTGGCAAAGTAGTGAGGAAGCTTTCAGTTGCTTCCTATTCTGCACTAGGAAAGACTCTTCTCAAAAGAAAATGCATGCCTTGCCTCTGAATTTTGTTAAAAATCATATATATTTTCTGTGGATAGAAAATGCCACATCCTCTCTTGGTTACAGCCACAGGAAGAACATATTGCTAGCATGTAATCAGGCCCCTGTGTACCAAATAGTACAAATAGGTGGTTTTGAAACCATCCCCTGAAACAGGTTCCTAACCACCAGGTTGCAAAAGGTTGGCTACTGGGTTGTGGCTTGAGCCCCCTTCTCAGTCCCCCCCCTCTGTCTGGCCAATGATCATGTGCAGGGTTAAAGCTGGGGCCTACGGCAGCTCTGGGAGGGGAGGCACCTGATCTGCTCCTGTGCCTGTCCGCCGGATTAAAAAAATAAAATGTTAGGAACCACTGCCCTAAAAGCCCACAGCAGTGTTTATTTTCAGTAGGAAATCCTTTTGTCTTCATCTATTATGTCCCAGCTGCAAAACTAAGTGCTTCAAGGGCTGAGCCAAATAGACCTATACATATTTTTGAAGTGTTCAAAATGGGAGAAGCAATCCAAAAGGAACCCTAACGAGAACATTCTCCAGACAAGGCTGCAGCTCTGTGCTGCTACATGAAGCTACTGTGAAGCTGAAGCAGTCCATCTGGGTACAAGTGCTGCAAGGATGGCATGTCTGTCCACAACTGAACTGCTAGGAGTAGGAAAACTTTCCCATGTAAGGACTAATTTCATGCTGCCTGTCACTAGAGCTAGAATGGAGAAAAGGGCACAAGTCCAATTTAGTTGTTGTATGATTAAAGCAGATGGCAAAAATCCTAGCTTATATGTGGACCTTAATCAGGTATCACTTGTTTTAAAGGAACACAGATTTCTTTGCACTGAATACCAGCCAGACTTACAGATTTCCTCTATGTGTAATTAGAGCTTGTAAAGAAAAGTAGAATCATGTAGCATTAGTGTAGAACTGACCACTTAAGTCTGGTTAAAATTTTACAACGTTGCTATATTTCAAGTTGGCAGGTCCAATAAAGCTGGAATTGAGAGAAAGTATAAGTATTAGGGCTGTGTGAAATGGCACCGCTCTGTTTTGCCTCAAGTTTTGAGGTTTGGACAGAACAACATTTTGTATCCTCTCCAGCGCTATGGTCGAAACGTTTTGACAGCCTCGAAACAAAATGAGGCTAGTTTCAATGCTCCTTGTTTTGTTTCATTGTTGCTGTTTCAACCTCAAAATGAGTCGAAACAGTGTTGAAACAAACGGCCGACAATTTCATGCAGACCTAATAAGTATATTTGAGTACAACAGTATCATCTCTAAACTATAATCAGATAATTTTGTAGTGCCCTTGAAATACAGACTTGTTTCTTCTTTCTCTTTTTAAAAAGAGACCTGCAGCATACCTTTATCTTACAGAATGAATGGCATTCACTTGGATGTTACTACTTAACCCCCCTGCCACTTAAACCTATTTTCATTAGGTTTAATTCTTAGCACAGCCTCCACTTGCACTATAAGGCTTTTTATACTGGACCCTAGGGATGAGGGAACTATGAATTGCTTTCCTGGCCTTTGGAAAGATAATTCACTTACAAATGTGTGTGACAATTACTTCAAATGATATGCTGCTGGTCTGCACACAATATACTATCCTGGCAAATACTTCACAGTTCAAATTCAGCATTGAATAGTTAATATCAACCACAATAGTCTGGAAGCAGCTTCTGTTTTATTCCTACCCCAGATGCCAGTTTGTTGCTTGCTGAAGCTGGCCCAAAGTTCTGTCTCTACCCAGAATATTAAAGCCTAATGAATCATTGTTCTGTGTCTGGAGAAAAATAACAGCTTTAAAATTGGGAATGTTGTACAAGTTTAGTAACTTTCTGGATTTGAGGCTTATCTAAATTAAGATCTAGAATATAAATGCAGTCGGAAGGGTGAAAAAGCTAATGACACTTTCCCTCCAAGCATACTATCTGCTTGAATTAAGTAATTACAATAAAGTAATAAAATTATTCCTTCTGTAGATGATACTTAAAAAAAATTCAAGATGTCCTACTATCAGAAAGGCAATATTTATTACTTTGTTTAAATGCATAAAATGCTATTTATAGTATAATAAACCAAAGAATCCAGTGATCTGTTACCATACAAAAAAACTGATACAGAATACAATCCAGCTGTTACATGGTCTTACTTTGAAGCTTTGGTCTCTGAGGGGTTTTCCCCAGTATCCAGTGTCTTCAGCAACCTGAAAAGGCCAGCTGCTTCCCGAATCCGGCTGAATTCAATACAAAATGCTTGTACTTCTATAAACAAGTCCTGTACATTAATAATTTTGTTTCGGATCAAAGACTGAAGAAAGACACAAACTAGACGTACCAGGCGATTCTGAAAAAAGAAACAATCTAATTTCAGTAACTGAAGAAAATTTGTGCAGGTAATTCAATTAAAAGGTGATTTATGCAACAAGAAAATAACTGCAGCTGTTAACCTACTCCTTTACTTCAAATTTATGGTCTAGCTATTCAGCCTCACTCTATAAATGCTGCAATTGGACATGCCAATTTCCCTGTAACATTGAGAAGTAGAAGGGAACAGACCATCTCTTCCATATTGCTACAGGTGCCCTAAATTCGTAAGAATAGTAGAGTCACAAAATACTTTAGACATTTACATTTACGATAACAATTAAAAAAGAGCTCCACATAAGTCCTTTAGTAGCTTGTCAAAAAAACCCCAACATGACTGGAGGCACTCCCATCTTGGAAATACTGGGCATTTAAGTGCCTTTCCTGAACTTAAGGCCACTTGAGATTCGCACATTAAGGATCCCTGTACCTAAATCCTTAAAAGGATCCAATCCAGCAGGCTCTCAAAAGATGCTTCAGGGAGCACTGGAGTTCAGTACCCAGGCATTTTCAAACAGAACTAGTGATTGTGCCTGCTTTTCGTACCAGAGTGTGATGTTTAAAACATTTGTCTAGCACTTACAAAGTACAAACCCATGTCCTGGAGAAGACCCTAACCACTAGACTAAGGGCTAGTGTAAGATGAAGCCACTCTACAAAGTTCAGATTCACTGGAGCACAGTACAAGCAATAAGAAACATGACAAGCTCAAGGATGCGGGTAACCCCTGGGTAAAGGGACCCGAGGTTCCAGCACTAACTACCACTACTGTTTATGTGCTATACCCAGATTCCTGCCAAGTGCAGAGACAGTCCTAGGAGTTAAAACTAGAACCTAGGGCTTCCTGCCATGGGAGTTACTATCCAGGGGATAATTGCTTTGTTCAGCCAGGATAAGAGTTTACAACTGGGCATGACTACATGTTCATTAATGTGCTGTAATTACTAAACAATGTGCCATAATCAGCACTACTGCACATAAGCACAAACAAACACTTGTGTGATGTTTAATGCTCACTGGACTAACCTACTGCATATTAGGATGGTTTCTGCCAGCTGTGGTAACGCACAAGAGACTTAGTTCAACAGGCATGAAGTGTCTCATGTAGATGCGCCCACTAACTCACTCTTCATTTTCAGCATATTCAGGGAAAATTATGCATTACTTGAAAAAATGAGCGCCTTAAGTGAAATTACTGCAGGATGCTCATGCTGAGAAGGAAATCAGGAACCTTGAACACATAGGCTACTTAAAAAGATTTACACGTGCAAGGTGCTTTCTACTCCATGCTGCAAACTTCTCAAATGGAATGCTTTATTTTAGTTACCGTGACCAACTACTTCATGTTAGTAATGAGTTCATGCTAATGGCAAAGCAGAACAGAAGTTGAAAGCTCAAGGACAAACAAGCAAAGAGTTTAATACCTGGAGAAGACCAGGGTATTAAGCGAACTTTGACATAAGTGTGCCTGAAGTACTTTCTTAATGACAAAATAAGGAACTATTTTACAGAACATTAACTTAGCATGGGTCCCCTTGTCAAAATGCTGACAAAACATTACTTGAATATTCACCAGTATGAAACACTTGTTTAATGTATAGTGTTTGCCTTTTCCTAGGCTGCCATTCTTTAAAATGAAATGAAGTCAGGAATAGAGTTCACTTGGAACACCTTGCCAATTTCGGTACTTAAATATGCCTGCTCTTCCCTTACTTATACTGCAAGACACAGCTTCAGTTCTCTTCTGAAAGAAGTCACTACACCAAACACTCACCTGCATATATTTGTCCTTAATCTGTTCACAGGTAGATATGCAATTGGAGATGTATAGATGAATAAATTCAGGAGGAAGATCAACTGCTGTAGTAAGCCTGTTCAAAATAAAAAGTTAACAAATAGTTTATAAACAGAAAGTCAGTCTATTAATAAATGCACAAAAAGTTAATTCGTCCAAACATCTGTTACGCCCACTTAGTGTTTTCATAGATGCAAGAAACAGATGGGTTTTATTTAAATACTATAAATACTGTACACCATGCAAGAAACCTATGCTAAATAGTATTCATCACAGTATTCCTTAGAGATGCTTCTGCAGTACAGAAGGTAAATGATGGGTAACATGCATGCAGATGAAGAGAACTTAAAGTTGCTTCTTCTAGTAACAGCAGCAAGTATTGAAATACACACTTTTTCATACAGTTTCATCTTCAAATAGCTAGTCTAGAAGCTGGAGCTTTTTCTGGTGACATACACAGCTGGACTAGCTCTGCTTTGGCTTGAGATTTTTCTAGTCATTGGTTTCCCTTCTTGAGCAAGATTAGATCAAATCAGGCAGTTGTGACCCCGTTCATTTCTACTGCAAAAAGAGTGGAATGTTCAACTACTGTCCTATTTAGGAGAAAAAGAAGTGACAGGCAGCAAAAAATTCAGAGCGACTCCCATAGCTACAGGAGTTTGGAACAATTCAGTTTAAGGCCTTAAAACATTTTACTGTGGAGACTAAAGGCTTGGCTACACAGGGACATTATACCAAAATACCTTAGTGTATGAATGTAAAGCAAAACTATTTGGCAGTAACTCTCCTTTTGGAAGACTACACTAAGAGTGGTTTTGTCCAGTTTAAATGGATGAGATTCTAAACTAGACAAAAAGTGATCTTATTGCACAGGAACTGTTACTGCCAATTGCCTACTGCTGTCTCTCTTCTCCAATTAGACAAGCCTAGACATGTCCAGGTTTCCAGTCCAGTTTTTTGTTGTTGTTTTGTTTTACAACATCCAGGAAAAATGAGCCCCAAAAGGAACTGTGGACAGGAAAGAGCGAATTAAAAGCACCAAAATCTTTATAGACACACTGGAAAGTTAAGCTCATCCGAAAGTGGCTGGACTTCATCCATTAAAGCAATTAATGCTTACTACGACGACACGATGCAAAACCCAACTCAGTATATGGACTTCCAAAGCTTTTCTGTGGCCTAGACTGACTTGGGCAATGAAGTCTCTCCTAAATAAAATTTGTCATCTAATAACAGGAGAGTCAGCTGTAGTCTAGACAAAGTCAAATTGCATAAGAAAAACTTCAGGTATCTAGTTTATCGAAAGTTATAAGCAACTGAAGTACTTATGTATATTACTTTGCTTTTATATGTTGTGAGCAAACTTGTTAGTAACGTCATCTGTGTGTCAGTTCTTTTTTAACAGTTATATGCAATGGAGCTTTGCTCTGCAAGTCCGTAATGGCATAAACAATTGTAGTGCTATTCTGTCAGCAGTTCAGTAAGCACATTTTTAGAAGTAAAACTCATGATTCAAGAGAAACTTACACAGACTTAAAGTTAGTACAGAAACTCCCAAAACTAGATTTCTCCTCTATTGCTAGTGGCACTACTGTGGAACAAGGGGATTTGCATGCTACTTGTAGTTTATTGTGTGCAGGAAAATCTGAATACAGCTAGGGAGAGAGGAAGTGAGACGAGACCACAAATTTACCTTTATGGAAGTACTTAGTCAGGGATGAGTAGTTTTGGCATTGCAATCTTACCCTCAACCTGCTTCTTGCAGTCAATCCCCCACCCCTCAAAAATACATTCTATCCCACTAATTAGATGATGCCTTCATGCCCACCTGTGTACCACACTGAAATCATAACTGCATATAGCTGACTGGAACTAGTGATACACAAGTTGAAATAGATCCTAGCTCCTTAGTCTTAATTACTGTTAGCCCTGTGCAGCTACATTTTACCATGCACATCAAATTACTGGGTTTGTTGAGCAGATGGTACCACTTCTTCGCTCTACTCTAGACAGCTGCAAGCACAACTTAAAACTTAATTGGGAGAAACTAATACCTGGAAGGTAACATAGTAGTTGAAAGACCCTAAAATTTCAGTCCTTATGCTACTACTTTATCCAACTCTGTAACAGATTCATGAATAATATTTAATTCACAGCACCTACCAAACCAGAAAGGGAATTCTACATGTGGCAGATCAGGAAAGGGACAGGCAGCATGGTGGCAGGTAAGGCAGGGAGCATGGGGTTGGGAGTTGGAGGAAGAGGGTTAGAAAATATGCTGGTCAGATATAGGAAGGGGATTGGAGTGCTGTTATTCAAAAACTGGCTGACTGCAATTCAGGCTACTTCTGTGAGCTAGGGAGAGCTATTAGGAAGCAAGCAAACATGCAGGAATTTGATTTAAAGGACTGTGGAGATGAAGTGAGTTAATGAGGGATGCTTACTCTTATACATTGCCAAGGCCAACATAAAATAGGAAATAGAAACCAAGTGAAATTAGTGGAGGGCCATCTTTTTGGCAGACATGCCATAAATACAGCTCAGTACCCTTGCTGTGTGCTACTCCAAAAACTCCTTCCCTCATCTGATCTGCAGCTCTACTTTCCATACCTCTCCCCCATACTGCATGCCTTGTCTGCCACTGTGCTGCCTGCCTCCTCCCCAATATGCCACACACAGAAGCTGTTCTTGTCATCTGTGGCACATGCCACAGGTGGTGATCCCCGAGTTCTAAGTTTATCATTGTTAAGCTTGCTTTTCATTATTTTCATTTAAAGCTCAAAGGAACAGAACCTCTTCCAGTGGAGGATCACATTAGTTTTGAACAAGAGACTCTCTCTCTCTCTGTCAGAGCTGGGATGTAAAACTTGAAGACTGACTTCAAAGTCTGGAGCAGTGGTTCTCAACCTCTTTTGTACTCAGACCCATTTGTAGAACATCAATGGCCAGCCCTGACCCA
Organism: Gavialis gangeticus; assembly: GCF_001723915.1. Taxonomy (NCBI): domain Eukaryota; kingdom Metazoa; phylum Chordata; order Crocodylia; family Gavialidae; genus Gavialis; species Gavialis gangeticus. Next base: position 150,494,355 of record NW_017729032.1, read on the forward strand.
ATGCCTCTCTACTTCCAACCTGCAGCCCCCCACCTCCACCCCCCGGCATAAGGCACTGGGAGCCTCAAGCAGCCCCTGCAACCTGGAACTCTGCTAGCCTGCGAGGGAAAAGCCTGTTTCCCACATTTTTCTCCTTTAAAGGAGAATCCATTTTTAAACTCTGTTGATCCATTTTTCTTTGTGACCCTTTCATATATTCATGTGACCCACTTTTGGGTCATGACCCACAGGTTGTGAAATGCTGGTCTGGAGGACAAAACAGCAGAGAAGTTTCATGCATGAAATTCAAAGCCACAACTACAGATAGCCTTGTTTTAAGACAAGCTGCAGATTTTCTATAAAACAGTGCCTTTGTTTGTTTTAGAGACATTTCATGCAAGTGTTTTTATTTGAACTGGTTAGAAATTATACTCTTCATATCACTGAACTCAAAGAAGGTTTCCCAGCCTTTTGGCATGCATCTAATTCCAAGTGTAGAAACAAAGACCTCTTGGCAAGAGGCCAGGCAATTCAAGACCACTTCATTTCACTGTTAGTGAATCTGCTTCTATAAATTCAGCTGGGTTCTCAGTCAGATTAACATAACCCCCTTCCAGTTAGTGACATGTTTTGTGTTGAAGGGCTGGAAAGACTAATTTAACACCCGATTTGTGCTCAAGAACAAACTCTCAGGCCAACCTTTCAATGATCCTTGACAATTAATCATTTCCTCAATTCTTGATGCTTTTTGTGGCCTCGGGGCAAAAGGAAACTAACCATCTTTCATAGGCTACTGGATTATTGTGGATAAAGCCATGATTAATCAAACACCAGACACTGACAGAGATTCTGCTTTCATTTCCTTTTAGAGGAGCCCTTTTAAGAGTATTCTAAATGCACGGTCTCATGAATAGATTTGATGAAAAACGCTTACCGATTTACAACTTCCATTGAATGTAATGACATATCCATGTTAACCAAAACAGAAAAATACTCTGTTATCTGACTGGACTGCATTAATTTAAGCAACATTTCTATAGCAACTAAAGGATTATTTTCCACTAGGTCAGGCAGCTTTGCAGGAGTGAGGCCAATGTGGTAAACTAGCTTCGGGTCTTTTTCCAGTTCTCCGAGAAGCTACAAGGAGAAAAAAAAATTAAGTTTAACTCAAACTGTAGTGACCAAATGGGTATTTGGAGTAGGTCAGCTAGAAACTGTTGGACTGATTACAGGCTGTGTACCCCAATGCTTTTTTCTTAAGGTTTCGCTAAATCTTGACTTCAATTTCTTCCATTTAATGCCATCCCCACAATCTTCATAAGTTTAACACGGTTTTAGCTTTTAACCAAGATTTTCCCTTCCCCTTTTCTTTTGGGAAGGTGACCAGACACATCTGGGCTGCCAAAGATATAATGAGCAGGAAGTTTAAAAATCCTTACAAGATTGCACTTCAAAATAGTGACATTTTGTAAGAAGATAGGAAGATGTTTAGCAATAATGAAACATTAGTACACATACCAAGGCAGTAAATTAATTTTCATGAATGAAGTAACTATAAAAACAACTAATATATATATTTTATTAGATGTCTCTTAAACAGTTCTATCATACTTTAAAATTGTGAACTCCTGTACAATTCCCCCTTTCCAGCCAGTCTAATCACATGGCTAACAGTAATTAGAGATTCACCAGTTATATTTGTTGTGTCTTCCTTTAAACTAAATAGGAATACATGCAGGAATCCAGGTATGTATATAACCACGCCATGCAGAACTGGGACTCAGCTGACCCAGTGACTTGCAACAGAAGCCAGGCCTGGATTTTGTTACGATTGTCTGAACATGCTCTGTCTTGCACAAAAGTACTATTTACACAAAAAGCTACTCAATTTGTGCATATTAAATCCTGTATATTGAAACAACCAACCAACCCAAAACAACCACCTGTCTAAACTAGAGGAAAATAACTAGCCAGTTGGATTAAATACTCTTTATACATTTTAGATCTGCTTTCTTATATTTCAATACTAGGGCAGGCAAGTACAAAAAGCCTTTATGTTTTGAAATTTATGGTACATAGTAGTCCTGTATTATAATAATAAAAATAATAAATACAACCCACACCATCCAAACATTATTTTTCTTTTGCAGCAAAGTGTTTTACTTCCTCTCCAAATCACAGCAAGCTCCCTGAGCTGCTAAAAGTAACTTTGACAAGTTGTCTTATACAGAAAGGGACAGCTGTGTGGAGAGGTAGTTAGCCTTCTTAGCCTGAAGTCAGGCAGAAGGCAGGGTGGGGTTGTACCTTATAGACAGATAGCTAAAAGAAGAAACTCCTGCAAATTTGCACTCACTGATGAACAGCATCTGAAGTAGTGAGCTCAAGTTCACAAAAGCTTATGCTGTATTTAGTTAGTCTACAAGTTGTATGGTGAACATCTTCCTTATGCATCATCAAGGTTAGTGGATGCAAATCAGCAGTAACTGTCAATAATACTGGTAAGATTAGGCCCTTGGTGATTCTAAATAACCATCCTATTGAAAGCCTTGACCAAACGTAAAACAGCATTATTGCTGTTTTCTAATCAGGGAAAGACTGATGATGCTACTTAGCATATAGTTTAGCCTTTGTTCAGCTGGCAGTTATTTGCTGTCTCCACCCATCATTCCCCACCAAGTTTTTCAGATATTTTTCTTATCTACCTAGAAGCAAGTGGAAAAAAAAACAAAACACTGAAAATCCCAGAATTCAGATACAAAGATACAGTCACAGGAAGGATTAGACAGGAAGACACCTGAACATAAATACACACCTGTGTTTGCTGTGGAGAAGACAAGGGGCTTTTGAAAGCCTTAGCCATGATTCTTTTGATTTCTACTCCAGTGCTGTTTTTAACACACATCGACTTATCCCACTGAATTGTATGATCCGGCTCTATTGGGTTTAGCCAAGCCAGTTCATCCTCACAAATATGGAGTGGAGGTGGTGGCCGGATAAATTCTGGTCGAAAGTGACCTGGAAGACAGTTTTGTGAAGATTTCCTCTAGAGAAAAGACTAAAGAGGTGAATTGTTTTAAAACTTGGCTAAAATAACTTTTTATTTAAAAAGGGTGAAAATATCCATGCTGTAAATGGTCCTTTCCCCACCCCACACGCATGTAATCATGACAGCTGGTCACACACACTTGCCTGACTGCTCTGGGATTCAGTCTGAATGGCAAGCTACTATCAAATCACCAGCACCACTGAGGTTCATTGGGATCTGTTAGCTGGGGCAGATCCTGCAAAAGGAGCAAACAGAGCACATGCAAACAAGGCCAAATTCTGTTAGTTAGCAGGGTCCATCCTGGTCCTTATGCTTTTGTACAATGGCACGAAGAGTTAAGCTGCCTTGACCCTCCCTTGGTTCCTTCAGTCTGAATTCCCTGAGACCTAGGGATTCCAAAAGCAGGGATGGAGAGGAGGTTTTGGGATCCATGAACTGCAACACCCTGAGGAACCAGCATTACTATGTCAAGTAACATGCAAGCAGCACAAATCCTACTTGTAGCATCCTCTAGAAAATGGGATGAGGATTCACAGCTGATCAGACAGGTAAGGACTGCAATAATGTTTTTCTAAATTTGGTATCTCCTGCCATGTTAAGAGCAGTGTTTAATGAATGTCAACATTTGCTTTGCAAGGATGCTTTACATATCTCAAGAACTGGTATATTTCGGTAGCAAGCCAACAAAGTTGCTTATGCTCTAGCGGTGCATGCCTAAATAGAGGGCGGCTCAGATCCTTGGTAGTAAGTGAAGGGGCACTGAATGATCCACTTGGAAAGTTACTGGCATCATATCAGGTGCCTGGAAAGCCCAGGTGATCTGTTCACAAAGAGGTCCCAACCTCTTTGCAAGATAAAGCTGTGAAAGAATAAACTCTGGAGACATCCAGAGGATGCACCTTCTCTTGTGAAGCAGCATGTTGTTGCAAGGAGACTAGTGAGGTGACTGATTAGTTCAGAAGGAATTCTGGAATTACTTTAGGAATGAACCTGGAATTCAGCTTTATCACCAGCATGGCCCTAAGGAATGATAAATTCCAGCCAGGAGGGCTTGAACATGAGCAACCTTCTCAAGTGGTATAATGGCAACTAGCATGATTACCTTGTTAGAGAAGCAGCATAAGGAATGCTGGTAAAATCCTGAAGGAAGGTTCAATAACCTGAAGAAGGACCATGCTGAGATCCCAAATATAAGTTTAACTGGTCAGCAGGCACAAGCGACATCTGATGAATCCTGCTATAGATGGCCCATGAGACAACTAGACTGGAATGCACCATTACCAGTCCTCGGGGTGGCTGACCTCTGCCTGGTCTCTCTATAGCACCATGCGTGCACTGTACAGGAAATGGATCTCTACTTGACTTCAAGGAGAATATTTACTCCAGAAAGGGAAACACACTTAAGACTATTTAAATGGCAGGGCTGATTACAGAGACAACACAAGACATGGATGATTACAGAATTTGGAAGACTGAAAGAATTAGAGAACAGTAGAGTCTAGCCAATTGGAAATTTCTAGGTTCCATCTTGACACCACAGGAAATAAGAGGGAAGGTGAATGCCATTTCAACCTGAACAGGAACATGAAGAGATTAGCCATGCACACCTGGCTCTGACAGAACTGTTAGCCAAAGAATCTAGTCTTGTGTCTGGGGCACATGTACACCAACCATAATTCATAAACATATGCTCAAAGAACTTGAATTGCATTTTGGAGGCTGATCTGCAGTAAGTGACCAATGAAAAAAAGCTGTGTTTTCACCTGCACTAAGATGAACCACCTAACAAAGAATCTTCTCCCTTTGAAATCTAGAAATAATCTTCCACATTCAAAGTATGAAGTAATTAGATGAGATTATCCATAGGCCTCTTATTTGCAGACAACTGTAAACCTGCAACAAAACGCAGACCTATTTGCTTGGCGCCCCGATAACACCCAAGCTGCAATGCCAAGTCTTGCTCAATAAGTCACTCTAGAGATCGACAATCTGAGACAACACAATCAAATAACTATACTAGAGGTTATAGAAATTTGACATTCAAACAATGATACATACTTTCTATAGGTGGTTTTGGTCCACTCACTAAAGCTTCTGTGATCTGTGAGGCAACAGAGCTGTCAAACCCAGAATTTGAGGAATCTGGGTCAGGATCGCTGAGAATGCTGGGGAAGCTGGCTTTGCTTTGTGTTGGCAACTCAGACTGACGCTCTGAAAAACAGTTTTCAGTTGGGAGTGTTAGAGTATAAAGTCAAACAGAAGTGTCAGGAATACTAAAAGTAGTGAGGCAATCTGAGCTTTTCAACAGCACTGCCTTAAACCAGAAAGCGTCAACATGAAATCTCTTAAGGTTTTAAATGTGGGGGTCCATGGAGCAAGCACTCAGAGATGCCAGGATGTTGGCTGGTTAGCCCTCCTTGTGCAGCAGCTGGAACTATAGACAAACAGTTCCTCAATATTGTCCACATAAAAAACTGCTGTTGTTGTCACAAAGACATAACATAATTTCAAATGGGAGAGGTGCAACAATTATGAGTAAGAGTTCGTGGGAATATTCTAACAAACAAATCTGGACTATGGGGAGAGTCAGAACCCTTGTTCTAGTCAACTTCAAAAGATCAATTATAAGCAATGTCAGACACTACTCCTGTCAGACCAGATGCCAATTTGTGGTTTTCCAAGCATTTCTTTTCTCATATTGTATGAAAAAAAATACACACTTTCAGAATCTATAGAGAACCATATGTGAAACTAAATCAAAAGTCCAAGTTTTTTCATAGCATATACCACATTCTGGTAGCATTGTATAAGCTTCTTCCCCATCTGCTATCAAGACTATGTTATTTCTCCTCCCCACCATCTCCCCATGAAGCAAAACAAGCGTCTTAGTGCTCAATAGTTAAATGATTCAGGTTAATTTCCAGTTGCAGTATCTGGACAACAAGAAGTAAGAATTTCTTGGAAGCCCACAGTGTTCTTTTAAAAGGTAAAGTAACCATATTATAGTAACCAGGACATCTGGGACATGGTGTTCATCAGTCCATTCCCATCCCCATCCCTCTCCACGCCCCCAGCAGTGCTGCTAGTCACAGAGGCAGATGGGGCAGGGACATGGGGTGCAGTCAGGGAGGCAGAGCAGCACAGTGTGGCAGGCAGGCAGGCGGGCGGGCAGGCACCACTGCTGCTGCTGTTGCATGGGAGCAAGGCAGGCAGGCAGGCTGGAGCAGTGCCCAGCCCAGCCTGCCCCCTGCCTCCAGCCACTGTTCTAGAGGAGCCAGGCCAGATGTGTGGGTGGCAGCAATGGTGCCTGCCCTGCCCACCTGCTTCATGCTGTTGCTCTGCCTCCACACCAAACTGTGCCCCAGCCTCTGCCCACAGCAGTCAATTTCAGGACTTTTGTTTCAACTTTCACCTATCAGCCAGGATGGCCAATGAAATCTGGGACTGTCCTAGACAAACTGGGATGTATGGTCAGCCTATTTAAAAACTAATTTATACAACGTAAGAAACAAGTTACGTAATGTTATTAAATCCAGTAAATACTCAGGTTATTGAAGAACTGGTTAAAAAGTAAAGACAATTTATGATAGGTGTGTACCGATAAAGATTTTCTGGGCCAATACCGATGGCTGATTATTAACCAGCCAATATATCAGCCAATACCAATCCATTGCCGATATGCAGCCTGGAAGCTTAGAGCTGGTAAGTCTGTGGGGGCCAAAAGGGGTGGGGGAAAGGAAGGCATGCCTAACACACTGATGGCACCGAGCTCAACCAAAAGCCAAGCAGGTAGGGATGCTTCCATTCCAAACAGGGCTTGAAAAGCCCACGTTTTACATTTTAGCCTAAGGGTTGGACTACATTCTAGGTCTTCTGCTGCCTGAGGGGACTCATGCTCACATCTGCACTCTCCCTTCCTAGAGAGTAAGTTGGGACAGGTCACCTTTTGCTCCTCTTGTTGACATGACCACTGTACAGCCAAAAATGCAAGATTCATGGGAACAAAGATTTCATAGACATTAGGGCTGGAAGGGATCTTGTGAGATTGGGTCCAGCCCCCTGCCTAAGGGGCAGGAAGTCAGTTAGGGTCAAAGGATCCCAGCGAGATAAGCATCCAAATGTTTCTTAAAAGTGTCCAGAGAAGGCGCTTGCACCACCTCTGGGGGCAGTCTATTCCAGGTCTTGGGGGCTCAGACAGTAAAGAAGTTTTTCATTATGTTCAACCTAAAATGGTCTCGCAGGAGTTTGTGACCGTTGGACCTCGTCATCCCTTGGGGTGCTCTGGTGAACAGGAGTTCACCGAGATCCTGATGCACACCCCTTATGTACTTACAGGCTGCCACCAACTCACCCCTGACCCTGCACTTCTCCTGGCCGAAGAGTCCCATAGCTTGCAGCCTGTCTTCATAAGGCCTGTTGTCTTGCCCTCTGATCATGCGTGTGGCTCTCCTCCGGACTCTTTCAAGCTCCTCCACATCCTTCCTAAATTGTGGAGCCCAGAATTGGATGCAGAACTCTAGCTGCAGCCTCACCAAATCCGAGTACAGCAGGAGGATGACGTCCTGGGTCTTGCTTGAGATACAAGTTAGAGTTCTGTTTGCTTTCCCAGCTGCAGTATTGCACTGACGACACATGTTCATCTTGTTGTCAATCATGACCCCCAAGTCTCTCTCAGCTTTGGTGCTAGCAAGCATAGCACTGCTGAGCCTATAAGTGTGATGCGGGTTTTTTTCCCTGCATGATGAAAATCTGAAGGCCAGTGTTAAGAGCACTTGATGCAGCAGAGTCCTGAGTTTTATTCCCCAGTGAAGCGTGAATATTTTATCCAATGATTCCTTAATGACAAAAATGCATATGTAGTACCTACATGAAGTAAGGGTGTTTGTGGGCAACATCTTTTATTGAACCAACTAGCAGTCCCTACATTGTCCTCACCCCTAGGTCACAACCATACTCCTTTTCAACCACCCTCTTACTCTATAAATGTTTTGCTCGACACAGTATGGGTAAAAACAGACGTCGCTAGAACCTGTAAAGGATTTCCCCATTTATGGGAATGTGCCCCTGGAGATCCCGGGGGAAAGTCTCCATAAGCAGGGAACCCCAACTTTCCCTTCTTACAGAGGCATCCTGAGATGTGGTGCAACAAAGGGTAGGGATGTTTATTTGCTTGCCATTTGCACCACTTTAAAATGTTTTATGGCAGCACAAATACTATATCAGGAAACATACGTTTCTACCCTAAGTTATTATATAAAACATGGGCCCCAATATCACCATTGCCTCCTGCTCTGACCATAGAGACAATGTAGGTACTTACACGCTAGACGGTTTGGGCATGCAAATCCCAGACTTGCAAATGACTTATGTCTAATAGCACAGCCTCGGCAGTGCTATGCTTGCTAGCACCACTGCTAAAAGAGACTTGGGGGGTCACACCAATGCGACACTGCATCTGGTAAAACTAACAAAACCCTGGCTTGCATCTATAGATGCTTCTCAAGTAAATCTCAGGATGTAATCCTCTCGCTGTACTCAGCCTTGGTGAGGCCGCAGCTGGAGTACTGCATTCAATTCTGGGCTCTGCAATTCAAGAAGAATGTCGAGAAGCTTGAGAGAGTCCAGAGGAGAGCCACACACATGATCAGAGGGCAAGAGAATAGGTCTTATGAAGAGAAGCTGAGAGCCATGGGACTCTTCAGCCTGGAAAAATGCAGGCTCAGGGGGACCTGGTGGCTGCTTATAAGTACATAAGGGGTGTACACATCAAGATCTGGGAGAATGTCTTTTCACCAAAGTGCCCCAAGGTAAAACAAGGACCAACGGTCATAAACTCTCACAAGACCATTTTAGGCTGGACATAAGGAAAAATTTATTATGGTCTAAGTCCCCAAGACTTGGAATAGACTCCCTCCAGAAGTGATGCAGGCACCTACTTTGGATTAATTCAAGAAATGCTTGGATGCTTATCTTGCTGAGACCCTCTGACCCTAGCTGACTTCCTGCCCCTGGGCAGGGGGCTGGACTTCATGATCTTCGAGGTCCTTTCCAGCTCTAACATCTATGAAATCTATGAACTAGAAAGGTGCTTCTTTAACATTTCCTACTGGCTACTCAGAGCATCCTCTATTCAAGTGCACTAGCTTCTTTAAAATAGTCACTGAATAGGAACCTCAGCACCTAACTTGGGGTTCTAAATTCTACTTGTGGAGCACAGTACAGGGATCCTCAGTATTATCATACTGAATTCCCTTTGTAGATCTGAGCCCAACTAAAATGTGGTTAAAGTACTGCTCAGAGACAGAATCTAAATTGGCCATTGTATTCAGTTACCTAGGGAGCTTTCACTCTTTTTGAAGTTTTTTCCCCCGACAAGCAGTGCTCCACAATTATGATGCAAGTGAATTAGAAACCTGAAATAAAAGTTACCACAGCTAATGTTTTGGCCTCAAAGGGTCCCCAAGTTTAATTTAAACTACTACTTCATTTTTTTTAATAAAAAGATTAATGAGCATGTCTTCTGCCTCTACCTTCAGCAAACTTATTGTCTTGGAACTTGGTAGGTTACATACTAAGCACAGCTCTGTGTGCAGGAGTTTACCTTCCAGCTACATGTGATACAACCCTAATTATCTGGTGTTCAGGATTCTAAATGAAGCTTGTGTCAAAATGTTAAATACCCGGTCAAAAAGAATTCTCTCCTGTAACTGCAGCCTCTCTTAGGAACATTTCAGGCTTGTTTTCTATGGATGGCACAAGGGCAGGAATCCACCTTTTGCCATGAAAGCAAAGGAGAAATCCCAAACCATTAAATTTACCAAGTATTTTTATTTTACTTTATTTTACCTGACAATTTAATTTCACTGAGAATATCTGCTTATTAGGTTCCCCCCCCCCAAGAATGCATAATGCATACCTAATTGCTTCTTTAGCATTTTCCAAGACATTTGACTGAAAAAACCCCCAAATTAAAAAAAAAAAAAATCTTGTAAACTGTTTAAGTAAAAGAAAGTAAAAACAAGAAGTTTCCCCTCTGTCCTGAGAGGGAAAAAGGATTTTGGAATATTTTTAATTAACCCCTATGCTATATAATTAATCCAAGCCAAATATAACTTCTAAACCTCAACTGCATTTGGTATATCATTTCAGTTTAGTAGCACTGTAGTCTGGAACTTAGTCCACACCCGATCAACTACAACCCATCTGCTTTGCAATCCATCAATTTCCAAGCAGCCTCAGATTTAGTAAATGGGCAAAGTCTACAAGGCCCTGATCCTGCAATTTATTTAACACAAAACCCACTGGCTCTCTCACAGAGCCTTAACTTTGTGAAGTTTAAAAGGGCACAACGGTCTAACTTTAAATGACAAATTATAGGACCAGGGCCAGGTCAGTCCCTTGGGATTAGATGTACATAAAATCCGTATCAGAAGCTTCAATAAGATGACTTTATATAGGAGAAAGAAGGCAAGCTCTTTGCACCAAGCCACTTAAAGCTATTTAAAAGTAAACAGTTACTGGAGATCTACTGCAGTGCCATTTTCCCCCTATTTGTAAGTTACAGGAAACTTCTTTGGCTTCCTCAAGGAGGATGCTGTATTGTACTGGAAAATTCAGCTTTTGCTACCAGCCAGCTACCCTTAAATCCAAACAGGTTTTGTCATATAAATAAATCTGAAATAGGGAAATATTCTGGCAAAATCCTGCCTTTTTCGCACAATCATCTGAAGACATTTTTGTCAGAATCACTGAGCAGACAAATGCAGAATTGAAGAAACAAACAGCTTACATTTTTAAGATATTCTGCAGGGACCAGCTTCACGTTAAGACCAAACCAGAAAAAAAAAAAGGTTCCATAAAGGTCTAACACTCAATTATCTCTAATATCCCGCCCTTCAAAAAAGAATCATGGTTACAAGTCAAATTATTCATACTGAACTTCTGAATCATTACTCAAAGTATGCCTTGGACCAGATATTAGAAAACAGGAGATACTATCCTTCCCTTATGAGCTTCAAAGCTCAGGACCCCTGTTCTAATGGAAAATTTTTAAGTGATCAAAAAAGCATGCATTTGAATAGGTACACTGTAGAACAGGTACAAGCCATCTTATTTTGACCAGTCCTACCATCTATTTAAGGACAACATCTTTACAAAGGCCATCAAGACTTAGAGCTCGTACATTAATAGCTTTTAAGTTTAAACCTTTGTTTGCAGTATTTATATTTTGTGGACTGAACAATTAGTTTTAGAAAAATGGCATAGTAATGAAGAAGCAGGAAAACCAAACTTCATCTTCTAGTGATGAGAAGAGGAGTTGCCTTAAGATGACACGTAGAGATAGCACACTTTTATTCCAGAAACGAGACAAACTGTGAGAAACTATCAAATCAGAGAGGAATTCTAAAGTCCATGCATGAGTTTTCATCAGGTCTTGATACAACTAATTTGGTTTATACAGCCAAGTTAATTACGCTCCTTTATTTATTTTGGTAACCACTACATATTGATTAACATAGTTACTTTTCAAGATGCCATTTTGTACAACACTTGTTTCTGGGGTTCTCATTAAAAAATTTGCCAGGTGGGGACTAATGTTCAAAGGGCAGGTATATTCAGCCCTTATAAAAAACCAGCTTATTTAAAGGTTTAATTAAGTTTAGGCACTCACAATAGCTTGGGGGGGGGGGAAGAGAACAAAGCAAAATTCAGCATTCACAAAAGATATTCAGTAAAATCCAATTAAGGCAGTCCTCAGAGGGAAGGGCTCTGAAAGGAAATGATCACCAGTATCAATCTAGACAGTAGTGCTCAACCTCCAGCCTCTGAGCCAGATCCAGCTCACAGGGCCATACAATTCAGCACATGAATCTGAAAATTTGCTGGCAGTGGGGGGGCTGCACACCAGCCCCATTTCACTCATTTGGCCTGCAGGGCCAGAAAGGTGAGCATCGCTGATCTAGATGTCCCAAGCTTCTTCTAAAACCCCTTAGACGTCCCTTATCTTCCCAAGTCATACATAACCGTCACTTTTAACGTTTTAATGATACAAGCAACCAAGTGAGCTTTCCCAACAGTGAGCCATTAATAAGAACTGAAATATCACTTTTATAAAAGTGAACATTTGATTGAAACAGCAGTTATAGCTTTGGCCGTAACTCTAAGCATTTCTTATAATTATCATACATTCACCAATATCTGCAACACTGGAAAGAAATGAAAAAAAAATGTTGTGACAGTAGAAACAAAGTATCAAATGTAAAGGATTTTGTGTTCTATAAAAGTTCTCCCTGACCTAAGGAACAAGAACAATCCAAATATAAAACTGGGTCTTTAGACATAGCAACACCCTAAAAGATGCTTCATGTCTGAAGTTTGTATTACTCAGAATTGTAGCTCTATCCATTTTAACATAAAACCTTTATAATTAACCTGTGGTGAAAAACCTAAATCATTTCTTAAATAGCCAGGGCATGGCTAAAACAGTTTGTTTCTTACCTGCTAGTGCTAGCTGAAGTCCACTTATATCTACCGACTGGGCCATGCTTCCTACGTCCAGTGAGGCAATCTGACGAGGAGTCTTTTTGAAGAGTTCCCTAGGTGGTGCCAACATCAGTTGGGAAAGAAAGAATTTTTCTGAAGGAGTTATGGGAGGTAAGAAACCTGTGGGAAAAACAAACAGGAAAAAAAAAAAGATATAAAAGAGTTCTCCTCACTTACCGTACAACAGCAAATAATATTCTGCCTTTGGTAGACTTCATATAGGAAAAGCAACACTAATATTAAAGGCATGAATCGAGCTACCACTAAGACACTTGAGTTGTGCCATTATGTTTATTCAATTGAATCAAATACTTTCGAGATACAGGACAACACTGAAAACAGGCTCTTAAAACACAGTTGTAGGATGAAATTAGTGGACAGGCAATGTTTTTATTCTGGTTTTGAGCATGTCCATTAGTCTGGATTTAAGATTTCCTAATGGCTTATCACTAGCCTAAACAACAGAAAGAGTTAGTCACTGCAATACCTGTAGTTTAATATATTAAAAACGGCGGGGGGGGGGTATGCTCAACAACCTCTTTTTATTTCTAAAACAGGGACCATCATTTTTGAAGAGGACCCCAATTGTGCTCTGAAAACTAAAATGGCTTGCATTACTAATGAATTGTATGTAGTTCTTAGTGGAAACCTGGTAGCTTTGGTAGCCTAGAAACCATTTGAAGTAAATTAAGAATATATGAAAAACATTTTATGACCATGAAGCATATTACAAACACTCTTTACTGAAGGGCATGCCAACCAGACAGCACTCCCAGTAGTCACACAGATCACTGCTGTACTGGTAAGCAACCTGAAATTAATTTGTGAAGTCTGCAGCTGGGGAGGGATGCGACACAAGAAATTCGCATGCCCTCTGCAAAGCAGTGCCCTCCACTGACTGCCACAGCACAGACTTACCGTTGGCAGGGCCAGGTGACAGCTGCAAAATTGTTATGAATAGTTTTCATACAATGCATTAAATGTGGTTAAGCATCCTAATCATTTTGAAGAAAGCATTTTCTAAAATAAATCTGTGTTAGGCAATGGATTTGTATAGGATGGGTTAAATAAGGATAATCCTGCCTCAGGCAAAGGTTTAGACTAGATGACCTCCAGAAGTCCCTTTTCCAGCCCTACATTTTTTATTTCTATGAAACAGCTCATTTAGGTATTAAAAGCATACTATAAAAAAAAAAATACATTTGTTCATTCAAGAGCTGAAGGCAGGTTACTCAGCCAGTGAAAAAACAGCAATATTTAAAAAAAAAAAATCACTGGTGTAGGCAGGCTTGAGCCCCTGAAATGGGCTTTTGATTAACAAGCCAACCAACTATTGATTATTGGTCTGTTAACGATTCTCAACCTGGGATGCCTTGAGATCCTTTCAAGGATGGTGCATGGTGCCCTGCAACATCAGCGCTCTTAGGTTTACAAACAACTCACAAGATAAACCCAGAGGCCACATCCCAAGCGGGAACGTGCAGTTTACAGAACCTCAAACACTGCAACATGCATGCAGTGCATGGTAATCTACACGCCACAAAATGCAGCACAGCAGCAAAAGGGCATGCCAGCCAGACAGCATGAGACACTGGGAAATCCTGGTACCAAAGAAAGCTGCACCAAAAAATAGTGGCGTGGCGCATGTGGCCTACCAGATGCTGGAGCCTGGCCAGCCAGAGCCACGCTCCAGTTGCTGGCCAAGCTCTGAGTGCCCAGACTGCTGCTGCTGGAGCTCCCCACCCAGCACCCCAGCTAAGCTTGCTAGGGCCAGCCCCAGCTTGCCCTACCCCACCTGGGGCAATCTGCTGTGTGTCTAGGGGCATGCCAGGGGACAACCAGCAGTGGCAATGCTGCTATTGGTCCCTGGGGAAATGCACATTTTTGCTCAGAGACATGCCCATAAATTTCAAATAGAAACCCATAGCTGTGGTGCTTCTCAGCTCAGTGCAACAAATTGTAATCCCAGTGGGAATCAGTGGCTGAAGAGTTGAGGGGGAGCAGAGGGGAGGGGAGGATGGCTGCCAGGACCATCCCCAGTCCCAGAGAAGACACACAGTGGCTGGAGCAGGGGGAGACGGGGGCTAGTCCTGGTCCCAGTGGGAGAAGGTGGCTGAAATGCTAGGGGTGGGGGTTGGAACCAGCAACAGGCAGCACTAGAGCAGGGGATAGGGTGCTCAGCCTGAGCCCAATCCTAGTAGGGGATGCCAGGGCCTGCCCCACTCCCAGTCTGGGAGAAGAAAGGTGGTGCTGGAGCAGGGGGAAGAGGGGGATGGGGCCAGCCCTGGTCCAGTTGAAAGCAAGTGTCTGGAACGCTGGGGTGAGGGGAACCTTTGGGACCGGCCCAAGTCCCAGTGATGGGCACCACTAGAGCAGGGGGAGGGTGCTGGTGCTGACCCAGTGCCAGTGGGAATGTTGGCAGGGAGGGATGCTGGGACCAACCCCAATGGGGGACAGAGCTAGAGTGGGGGGAGCCGATCCCAGTGGGAGTCAGTGGCTGGAGCATTGGGCAGGGGGGACTGCAAGGACCATCCCACTCCCAGAGAAGAGGGGCAGTAGCCAGAGCAGAGTGGGGGCAGTCCTGGTCCCAGTGGGAGTCAGTGGCTTAAGTGCTGGGCAGTGGGGGGAAGGGTTGGGGCCTGCCCAAGTCCCAGGGGTAGGCAGCACTCAAGCATCAGGAGAGTGCTGGGGCTGACCCAGTCCCAGTGGGGATGGGAATATTTTTTTTGGGGGG
>NW_017729032.1:150509712-150509935 GCF_001723915.1 Gavialis gangeticus
GTTTTTTGTGTGGGGGGGGGGGGGGGGGGGTGCCAGGGCCTGCCCCACCCCCAGCCCGGAAGGAGGAAGGCGGTGCCAGAGCAGGGGGAAAAGGGGATGGAGCCGGTCCTGGTAGGCAGGAGGTAGTTGGGTGGGTACCGGAGAGCGGGGTGCGCTCGGCCTCGCCGCCACGCTCGGGCGCGGGGTTGAGCAGGTGCGCGAAGACGGCGGCGAAGGGGTTGGC
>NW_017729032.1:150510061-150523447 GCF_001723915.1 Gavialis gangeticus
CTGAAGCAGGAGCACGAGCGCCGAGCCCAGGCGGAAGTGCTCAGCCTTGCCGAAGTAGTGGTGGAAGGCGCCCGAGAGCCCCTCGAACGAGCTGCCGCCCGCCTCCTCCGACACGATGCTCAGCAGGCTCGACAGTTCCTTAGGCGACAGGCTCATCCTGCCGCCGCTGCCGCCCGCAGCCGCCGCCGCCTCCCCGGGCGCCGCCTCCGCGCCCAACTGCGAGCAGGGCGCCGGGCTGCCCCCGCCGCCGGGCATCCAGCTCCCGCGCCGCCCCGCTCCGGAGCCAGGCCGCAAAGCGGCAGCACGCCACTTCGCGATGCTGCCGTCAAGCGAGGCGGGGGAGTAACGGGCGGTGGGGGGAGGGACGAGGGAAAGAGGACCGCCTATGGGAGCGTCTGTGCTACCGGAAGGTGCTGCTAGCGGCTTCCCCCAGAAAGTGGGGGGGAGGAGGTATTGGCTGCTCGCGTCGTCCGGGAGGCGGGGAGACGAAGGGGATTGGGTCGCCTAAGGAGCTGTTGGCATCCTTCCGCGGAGGCGAGCGGAGATTGGTTGCTGCGACTGTCCTTCAGGGAGCCGGGGAGAGGGCGAGGCTGGGTGGGTGGTATCCTTCGAGGAGGCGGAGAGAGGGCCGGGATTGGCTGCTGCCGGGTCCAGAGAGGGCGGGGATTGGCTGCCGCTCCAGGGAGGCGGGGAGCGGGCGATGCTGCGTGGTAGGCATTCCTTCAGGGAGACCAAGCGAGGGCAGGGATTGGCTGTTGAGTCCTCCGGGAGGCGGAAGGAGGGTTCGGATTGGCTGCTGCTGCCGCCCTTCAAGGAGCGTGGGCGATGATTGGCTCGCGCTCCCTCCGGCTAAAAGGGCTGTGGAGTGTGTTATGCTGTAGGGGCTGATGTTGTGGATTATGTTCCGCAGTTGGGTTTGGTTTAGTCGCGTCCTGCACCTGTTCTCAGGCCTTGGCTTTTGGGCACTGGGAGGGCTCCGGTACATAGACAGGTGTAGTCCAGTGAAAACGGGTTGGGGTACAGGAGAGGCTGTGGGCGCTGTGCTGATTTAGTCTGGAGAAGAGGGCACTGAGGGGATTTTCGCAGTAGCCCTTGACTCCCTGCAGGGGGGTCCCAAAAAGATGGAGCCAGATCCAGGTGGGCAAAATGTGGCCCACGGGCTGCATCGAGCTGGCTAACTGACTGGATCCAGCCTGCGCCTGCCCCCACATAGGGCTGAGCGTTACCCACTCCTGTGGGGGCAGCCTGCACCACGCTTCCCCCAGCCCTGGACTGGCTAGTGTAGCTTCTGGCAGGACTGTTCCCAGTGCGGCTGCAGGTGGCCAGATGCTGCTCTGCTTCCCTGCCCCAAGCCACGCAGCAGGGACAGGAAGAGGAGGAGGAGTGGCTGCAGGAGGCATGGGGAGCACAGCGGTACACAGCCAGCTGCAGCCCCACTGGAAGCTGTTTGCTGGCCCAGGCTGTTTTGCTTCTTTTGCCCTTGCCGTGCTGCTCTGGGGGTGGGGAGCAGGAAGTCTTGCTGGGTGGCTTCTGCCCTGTGTGTGGAGCTCTGACTAGATCCCAGCCACTTTCCACCCACCCCACCTGCCTGCAGATGACTGCTCACTACCACAGCTCCACACCTGGGCAGGAGCCACCCAGCTGAAGCTTCCCATTGCCCAGAGCAGCCTAGTGGGAGCACCAGCCTCAGCTGGAGGCAAGAGGAGCCAAACAGACTCCCTGGCCTGAACCACTGTGTAGCCTTCCAGTGGGGCTGTTCCTGGTGTGGTTGCCACTGGCCAGGTGTTGCTGTGCTCCCCTTGCCTCCTGGTGACAATGCAGTCCTGACTGGCTGTAGCCACACTGGGAACAGCACCCCCCAGAAGCTGTGCGGTGGCTGAGGCTTGGGGCTGGGGCTGATGGGTGTGGGTGGGAGTACAGTGTATGCTGCCCCAGGCAGGGCTCAGCCCCATGTGGAGTGTTGCAGGGGCAGCCGCCAACCAGGCAAGCTCTGCTGCATATGCCCTCCTCCTCCCTTTGTCCCTGGCTGGCTCCCATGCAGCCCCCCGCCCCACACACACCCACACAAGCCCTCTCCATACACCAACCCCCTTCCACTTCCACCACAAAGCAGGATGTGCAGGGAGTGGATCATGTCTGCCTCACTCCTGAACACTGCTCCCCACCCAAAGCCCCATAGGGAGTTTTGGTGAGTTGTGGGGGAGGTGGGTGCTGATCTGGTCCAGCAGCTCATCAGAACTTCCTGTGTGGCCCTCCGGCCCAAATAATTGTCCTCTCTGAGCTAGAGCTAGAGCTGTTTTCAGTGGTGGCAGATGACAGAACAAGGAGCGGTGGTATCAAGTTGCAGCGAGGGAAGTTTAGGTTAGAGACAAGAAAAAACTCTCTCTCAAGGAGGGTAGTAAAGCATTGGAACAGGCTGCCCAGAGGTACAGTGGAATCTCCATCCTTAGACATTTTTAAGGTTCCCCCAGATAGAGTTTTGAATGGGATGACCTAGTTGGGGATGGCCCTGCTTTGAGCAGGGCGTCAGATTGGACCTTGTGTAATATGATTCTGTGATCATGTCCTGGTCCATAATGGCCCTGAAACATGAGCTCCAGCTGTGGGAAGCACAAGCATGAAGGCTAGGAAGTTGGGAGGGGATGAGCTAATCATTGATTTGGCTTTCTTTTAATGAGGACCAAGCCTGTGTCTAACATCTTCAGTTGGTGGAGATTCCCTCTGAAGACATGAAAAAAGGGGTTTGCAGGCAGTTGCTTTGTGGCAAACATGGACTCTGTATTTGAAAAAGGTTGTGGAGAAATTAGCGTACAGAGGTGGGCAGCAAAGATGATCAAGGGCTTAGAAGGCAAGACATATGAGCAGAGGAGAGGCTGAAGAAGCTTGGCATGTTCAGCTTGTGGAAAAGGTGCTGAAGATGGGACATGATAGTCTTCACATGCTTGAAGTGCTGCCATGAAGAAGAGGGAAAGCACCTTTTTTTCTCTTGCTGCAGAGAGGAGGACATGGATCAATGGCTTGAAGTTGCAGCAAAGTAAGTTTCGACTGAATATCTGAAAAAACTTCTTCACTTAGAACAGTGAGGCAGTGCCTAGGGAAGTTGTGGACTCTCCATCACTGGAGGTGTTCAAGAAGAGGCTGGACAGTTGCTGGTTGCAAATGATCTAGGGGTAGCTGTGCCTATGCTCTACTATAGATATTTCCCAGGCTTCTGGGCTTTGCTGGTTGCCCCTGTCCCCTTCCCCCCTTTTCTGTTCCATGTGTCAGGGTGTTTCTAAGCCTCCTTCAGAGGCATTGGGTATTGGCTACAGCCAGGGCTGGAGACTTGGACTGAGGTATGCCAATGCTTCTGCTGGAACCAAAGGCAGAGGAATTTAGCTAGAGGATCTTGTTCCTGCACTCAGGGTCAGACTAATCTCCACGTTTGTGGTCAGGAAGCAATTTTACCCCATGGTGTGAACTGTTGGGGGGTTTGCCTTCCTCTGTAGCAGGGCATGTGGCCCTCCACCCCAGACCTCTTAAGCATATACTGACAACATTTCACAGAAGCAGGATGTTGGCTGCTATGGTTCCCCTGCTTTACCTGTGGCAGGTTAGGGTGTTAGGTCTATGTTGTGTCAGGGTTGATGGTAGTCTTAAGTAGAATTTAGATTATGGATTGTATGGGATAGTTTGGATAGGGATGATCCTGCCTCAGGCAGGGGGGTTGAACTAGATGACCTTTGGAGGTCCCTTCCAGCCTTACTTCTCCGTGGCTTAATGTTTTGCCTCGCTTTCAGGGGAAACCCAAATAGGAGCTACATGCAGTGATGGCTTGCTATCAAAGGAAAGACTGTTAAATATGTTTTGATGCTCAGGGCATATTTGTCTTATGCAGATATGAAGCAGGAGCAGATTCCCAGTTGCTTGCTCAATGTGTCTGACAAGCAGCTACCAGTGAAAAGGGGAGCCATGCACATAACAACAAGAGCCAACAAAACCAGTATAGTCTGGGGAGCTTATGACCTTCCATTAGCTTATTAAATCACTCTACCAGTTACCAGTAGCAAAGATGAAAGAGCTCTAAGACTAGGGACAGAAGTTACACATAAACTGGTTTAATTTTAAACTAGTTTTACTTGTAACAGAGCAGGTTTATGGAACTGGTTTATAGAACTTCTGTCCCAGGCCCCTTCCTGGTTCAAGTTAAATCAGAGTCCCCCAGCATGCTTTGCAGCCCTGCGCAGGGCTGTGCTGTCTGCTCCAGAGAGCAGGGTTGGCCCCAACCCTCTGCTTCATAGTGTGAGCAGTGAGGGCTGGCTGACAAGGGGGTGGGGGTGAGTACCCTGGCTAGCAGAGTAGCCCCTGCCAGACTTTTCCTTGTTGGAGTGGAGGGGAGGGGGGATTAAACCCCCCTACCTCCTCTCTCCCACCCACATGGGACCCCAGCCCAGGGCTGCCTGGCTTTCCCTCCTACTCACTGCTCTAGCAGTGGGGTGTGTGGCCATAGCCTGCCTGGACAGCATCCCCAGGCAAAACGGGAGAGGAGGGAGGGGGATTAAATCCCCAATCTCCCCTCCCTTTCACCAGCATGGGAACCCCAGCTGGGGTCTGCCCTGCTTTCTGCCCTGATGGCCACTCATGTGATGGGAGGTGTGGCCAGAGCTGGCCCAGGCAGCATCTCATTACTGCTCCCTAATCCCCTCTGGTAGGGAGTTGTTCAGGAATTACCCATCTGATAGTGACCTGCAATAAACATGTTGCATCACCTGGTGCTTGTTGGGACACTAGAGCAACTCCGTGCCCTGGGCTTCTGCTCCAAACAGATCCCTCAGGTACTTGGGCAGCTGCTTGTTTGGGCCAGCTTTATTTGTGCAGCCTGGAGACTTGGAGCTGGTAGGGGCCAGCGCTGATTGCTCACTGGAAGCTGTTGCCAAAGGGAAGGGAGGGCTCACTCTAGTGTCCTCCCCCTCCCTCCCTGCTTCTAGCTTGAGCCACAGCAGGCATGTGGCTGCATTTCCAGAATCTAAAATGAATGTCTATCCACATGCAAATCAATTCAATCTCCGCAGGTTAGACTAGCCTGCAAAGATTGAGTCAGTTCAGGCTCTGGCTTTTTGAATGTCTGTACTTAGCTTAAGAAGCCAGTGAAGAACCCATCAAGAAAACCTAACTGACCTTTGTGCCTTACCTATAGGTGACACATAGGGGGCCGGCACGCGGGGGGCATATGCTCCTCTGAGATTGGTGGTCACCGCTGTGAAGCTGCCTCTGTATTCTGTGGGTGGTTGCCACTCCCCCTCCCCCCTGCCAATGCCACGGCTGTGGGCAATCCCTGCTTGCTGCTCACCACTATGGTGCCCCTCCCTTCCCGTTATGAGAGGCACCAGTCGTTCATGGCCTTACCTGTTGTTCTGTTTAAGAAAAAAAATGGCAGCCCTAGAGTTTGGGAGGTGTACAAGACACTGTGAGAATAAGACCACTGTAAAGGATTCTTATCCACTAGCCCAATAGGTGATAGTATAGCTGCTGTTGCAGGTTCATTCTGGTTTTCTCAAAAATGTCTCTTTAGCAAGCAGCCAGTAACCTCTTTTTTTTTTAAAGTACAAGGAAGAAACATCCCAGCAAAACCTTTAGCTTTAGCTGTAGCCAAGATCTGAATGCTTCTGAGGAAAGCAAAAAGAAAAGAAAAGACAAAAACAACAACGCCATCAACAGCAGAAACAGAAACCAGTAGCACTCATGAGGAGGAAAAAAATTCCTTCCTGGCCCCAAGTAGTAACCAGCAAAAGCCCTGAGGCATGACATTACCAGAGACATTCCACACTGTCAAAGAGATGTCTGGTCCTTCCGGTGACCAAAAACACAATCTCACAAAGTGTGCATGGATTGTTAAATCAGGACTCCCTGTCATAACACACCATCCCTTCTGTTAACTCGATCAATTCAATCTTAAAATGATTCAGGTTTCTTGCCCCCATCGCCTTGTTTTGAAGACCATTCTAACACTTTATCCTCTGTTAGTTATAACCAGGGATCCTGATTTTCTCTAATAAAAAAATCCCCAATTTTCAGATTTAAAAAAGTAACCCAAACTCCACATTTTTCTGAGATTAAAATGAAATGTCACTAATATATGGCTTCTTAACTATTTTACTGTATTTAGTGTAAGGGAATGGAGACTTTTTTCATATGAAAAATGTTTAAAGGAATTTGGCTTGTATAATTTGGCAAAACAGAGATTGAAAGTGGATATGGTAATTCTTTATGAATATATTCATGGGGTGAATAGCAAGGGAAAAGTTTCTTAGGGTGAAAAATACCACTGACACAAAGTCAAATGGGTACAAGTGAGATATAGATAAAGTTGAGATGGGAAATTAAAGGAAGATTTATAATCAGGGATCCTGTTTTTTTCCTGAAAGCTCTGCCCCCCCCTCTAATTTTTTTTATCAGAAAAAGTAACTCAAAATCTACATTTTTTCCATGATTAAAATGAAACACCTCTCTAGTGGTATTTCATTTTAATCACAGAAAAATGTGGAGATAGATAGATATCTATCCTGTGTCTTTCCACAGCTCTTCCTGTCACTTTTAGCCTCTCAGCCCCGCTCATTTCTGTCTCCTGCTCTCTCCCCATCTCTCTCTCTCTGCCTTCTGTTCCCAACCTTTCCTGCCCCTTTCCCCCTTTCCTTTGTGTTCCCCAGCTTTCCCCCACACCCTCTCTAGCCGCCTCTTCTCCCTCACAGCCCTCTGGTCTGCCACCAACTTAGCCGCAGGTTTCCTGGCAGCCAGAGCCTTTCTTCAGCTCCTGGCACCGGCAGCCCCTCCCCTGGTTCCTGGAGCCAGCCCCCAGTTTCCTCCGCACCCTCTCTAGCTCCCCTGCACCCTCTGTTCCAGCCTCCCTCTCCCTGCTTACCTTTTGACTCCCCTGTAGCTCCAGCTTCGGTCCCAGCCTCTGTGCCGGCTTCTCTCCGGCATCACTCCCCTGTTCTGCAGGCTTTGGGCAATTAACGTAAAGTAACCCCCAAGCCTCAGTTCTTCAGCTCAGCTCTCTCTCTAGTCTACTGGTTCTAATCCCAGTCCCAGTAACTTTCACTCCCTACACTTCCACTTTCTTACCTTAACTTTTCCCCAGGTATCCCAAGTACACCAAGCCCATACATACATACTCATCACAACACCCAAGTTAGGAACTCACCTGTGTATATGAATTAGTGATCCGTGTGTGTGTATTGTGTGTGCAGGTATTGATAATTGATTCTGGTCTAATTTCTTTTGGTCTGTATAATATGTGTAGGTGCTTGAATTGGTGATAAGCTTGCATTTGCCTAGGCTGGTAATTTTGGATGTGTATGTGCCTGGATTGGTAGTATGCGTGTGCACGCCTGGTGGGGGTATATGCACCTAGAGTGTGTATATGAGCCTAGTGTGTGTGTGCGCACCTAACTGATTTTTGAGTGTGTGCATATGCAATTGTACACCACACCCTCCTGCCTAACAGCACAATATTGAGATCCTGAGGGTTGGCCTGGCCCCACAGGGTAACACTTTAATTTCCCAACTCACCTTTATTTATATCTCATTTGTACCCATTTGACTTTGTGTCAGTGGTATTTTTCACCCTAAGGAACTTTTCCCTTGCTATTCATCCCATGAGTGTACTTATAAAGAGTTGCCGTATCTATTCTCAATCTCTGCTTTGCCACATTATACAAGCCAAATTCTTTTAAACTTTTTTCATATGAAAACGTCTCCATTCCCTTAATTATTTTACTTAAGACCCCTTTTTAAACTCATTCCAGTTTAAATTAATCTTTTTAGAACATCAGTGACTGGAACTCTCACAGTCTTCTGGATGGCATCTACCAATACCTTGTTCAGTGACGGTAATACTGCCTTGACTGCATATTCTGCATATACCCCACCTAAGGTAACCTGATACTGCATTAACTTTTTTTCCCCAGCTTCATTACACCGGCACTTCATGATTAATTTAGGATCAACCAATGTACCAAGTCCCTGTCTTCCTCAGATGCTTTCAATCTGTATGCTCCCATGTTGTACCTGAAGTCTTGGTTATTGGGCCTTAAGTGCAGAACTTTGACGTTTATGTTGTTAAACTTCATTCCATTCCTAATGCTCAGTTCCACCCAGATTACCTAAATTTTCCTGTATAATAATTTGGTCTTCTTCCATGTCAACAATAGGCCCCAGTTTAGGGTCATCCATAGATTTTATGAAAACGCATCTAGTTCAGCTACCAAGGTTACTGATAAATATTACGAACAGGATAAATCCTAAGACTGATCTCTGAGGAACGTCAGTGGTAGCTGCTTTCCTATTATATAGCTTTCCTTTCACCAAATCCACTGTAATCTCCCTTTCAGTCAACTCCTTATCCACTTTATGACTAAGTGTCATCTCCAGTTTTGCCAGTCATTTTCCATAGGGCATGGTATCAAAAGTTTTGCTTAGATCTAGGTAAATTAGGTCTGCTGCATTATCTTTATCCAAGAAGTTTCCTATCTTGTCACTGAAGGATATTACCATATTTCTTGCATACAGCACACAGCATTTTCCCCAAAACAGGTGCTGGAAATTAAGAGTGCACATTACATGCAATGAAATATGTAAAGAGCAGTTTCTACTGTTTGCCAGGCCAGAACAATAGTCAAGCCTGCACTCCACCCACAGGGAGCAGAACAAGAAGGTAGTATAATTGCTTCTATTCAGTTACTTTCTTCAGCAACGGAAGGTCTTTCTGTCTTTGAAAAATAAGGTGCATATTATCCTGCAGCAAACTGTATGCAAAAAAAATGTGGTAAATTACTCTGATATGATCAGTTCATTCCTTGTGGTGTTTTATCCCATCTTCTGTTTTCTTCCATTTCTTTAGCTATTCTTGCCTTCAGTATTTGTTCTAGGATCTTATCTATTCTTGCAGCTTACATGACAGACTTATAATTTCCTGGATCACACTTTCTCCCTTTTTTAAAAATGGGCACTGCATTTGCAATTTTTTCAGGCACAGGGTACTCTCTCTGAATTGACAGATTCCATGAAGATGCTGCTAGAAAAGATGCTGTTTTGTATGCCAATTTCCTTCGAGGGTAAAGATTATCTGGGCTCCCCAATTTTGAGCCAGCAAATGATCTAAATTTTCCTTCCACCTCAGTTACACTAGTTTCATATCCTCATTGCCTTGTGGTGCCACTGATATTCCCAGTTATTGCTTCTTCCTTATTAAAGTCTGAAACAAGCCGTACCTAGCTTGTCTGATATCTGCCCCATCTCCAGCACACAGTGGCCCCACTTCATTCCTGTTTTTCTTTTTCTGTATATGATCAAATAATCTTTTGCTATTGGTTTTATCATTATTCACAACATTGAGCTCAAATAAATCTTTTGTCATTCTCACTTCATTCCTGTATTCCTTGACACAGAAATATTTACCTCTATACAGATCAGTCCCATTTTCCACTGCTTGTAAATTCTCTGTTTATACTTAATGGCCTGTTTGAGGTTCTGGCTCATTTGTGCAGGTCTGTAGCCACCCTTCCCCCTCCTTTTTTTTAAATCAATTTATTGCCATAATTGAGAGGTTTATGGGGAAGGTGGTAGACAGCATTACACTCTCAACCTGGTTATTGTGCCTAGTGATTTCCTGAGACATTAAAAATCTTTGGGCAAGAACTGATACTTTCACAGATGGCTTGCACTAACCTCAAGGCTTTCAATCTGAAACTGAATCAAAGAAATATGAGTTGTTTCAGAATAAAGTAATGTATCTTGGACACACAATCAGTGAGGCGGGAACTTTTACTGATGACCAGAAAGATCCTCACAGACATGCAGTTTTGTAGGCTTTTGTTACAGACAATTTATTTCTAGGCTTGCAAACACTACAAAACCATATGTGAGAGAAAGGGAAACTATTTTTGATGATCAGTAGCATGTGGGGATTTTTTTAAGACTTGAAAAAGACACTTGTGACTTTTTGGCTTACCCAAGCAAGTATTACAACACCACTTAATATTGGACAGAGTAGGTGGGGCTTATAGTTTGACACAAAAACACCAAGTGATATGAGAGAATTGCAGCTTATTGCTGCAGAAGTCTAGCCATCTCATGGGAGAAATTATTGTACCACCTGACAGAGAAGTCTAGCAGTGGTTAAACATATGGAACATTTTTATCCTTATTTGTACAGAATAAAGCTTATGATCAGATCAAGCATTCCTGCAAAGGCTTTTTAGGTTTAGGAATCCAAAGATTTGCCAAGGGTTTAAAAACCAGTAGTGCTGTAATTTCAAAGCCAAACACAAACTTGGGAACAAGGATGATAAAGCAACTAAAACCTTTTCATAGAGAATATGTCAGAATAGTACAGCTGGCTACTGCACTACTGCCATCAAGTGCAGTAGTCCCTCTCAAAATACCACATTGCTAGCTTTCTCACCACAGTGGAAAAGTTTGGATTTCAAAGATTGAATATTGGCAGGAGGTGGGAGAAAAATACTAAGTGATGGAATAAGCTGGTTTTACCAGCTACCTTAAAAAAGAGATTAGAAGTATTTGTCATGATTTTATAACTGCTGGATAGCTGGGAATTGCAAAAGCCCTAGCAAAGCAGAGAGATTTTTGTATGTGGTAAAATGCAGCCAGGATGTAAAAAAAGTGGTGTAGGAAATGCAATGGCTGAGGAGAATGAGGCAGGCCCTATGCAGCAGTATTATCCAAAAGAAATATCTGAGAAGATAGGAGATGGACAGGATTTCAGTGTGGCTTCTCTGAGACCCTGAGAATGTAGGGGAGGCTCTGAAAGTTGTCAGACTAGTGAGTTCCCTATTAGGATAATTTGGATAGAGTCTGCTCAAGTTACACTGAAACATAGGAAGACAAGGTTCTTTGGGTAAATCTAGTGTCTTTTATTAGACCAGCTCAAATAGTTGGAAACAAATTTTCTTAGCAACACGGCTACAACCTACATCCTGAAACAGAAACATAGGACATATTTCAAGAATCCATTGTATAATTGGCCTCTCCCAATTGTCTGAAAAGAAATGAGGCAGTGAGCAAAACTCCCAAGAGTCTTTGGTGGGAGTAAAATTATGTTGTGTTGCTGATGTGAAAGTATCTTGCCAGAAAGATCCTACAAGTATGTGTGAATACTTATGATTGTATCATTTGTAGTTGGTTAAATCAGGGCTGTCCAACTTATTTGGTCCAACAAGGCAGATACAGACCATGGGGAGTCTCTCAGGGTGATGGTCTGGTGTGGCTGCCAGAGGTGCAGCTCTGGAACTGTATTGGCATGGCTCTGCTACCTCTTACCCTTTTCCCCCTTCTTTTCCTGTGATGCCAATTTGAGTTACCATGGGGACCAAAAAGACACAATTTATGGATGGGCAAATTGGTGCATGGGCAGGCAGTGGTGGTACTCACCCACTGTGTTCTGGAGCAGGGTAGCACTGATGCTCGTCAAAGTACAATTACTAGCCAGCAAAAACTCTTGTGTCCACATATGCCTTTGTAAACTCCTATGAGCTGTATATGGTTCAGGAGCTGGCAACCTGGCAGCCCTGGGTTAAATTATTCCTTTCATTTCTATCTGGATTGGATCATTTATGGTGTCACCATATCCAGTTCCATTGGGACAGTGGATGAAGGAGAGTCAGAGTGATGTTATTCTCAAGGAAAATGGGAGTACTGTACATATGACCCTTCATTTAGTTGGTTTTTAAGAGATAGCAAAGTTCTTTTATTAAATATCAGCAGCCTCTGTCCCAAGCATAGATGGAAGTCACTGCCCAAAGCAAAGGCATATGTGGACAAAAGAGTTTTTGCTGGCTAGTAATTTCTCTATGCAAGAAAGAGAAAAAAGGAGAGAAACAGAAGGAGAATACAAGAAAGAAACACCAGAGGTGGTCCTGGAATGTGACCCTGAAAAAAGGTCTAAAAGGGTGAGTTTTTTTGACTAAATGTTGGCTGAAAAAAGCTTGAATCTGTGACCAAAACCATGCTCTTCTAGTCTGACTTCTCTTATGTTTGGGTAAATAGAACTTAGGGCATTTTTTGTAAACATTTGACTCCATTACTTATTTCTCTTCATAACTGAAACAACACAGGAGGCCTATGGGTTTTAGCTAGATGTCCAGCTCAAAAGCAGTACCAGTATTCTAGTTTATTGGCAAAACAACACCAAGCACATGACAACCCTTCATTAATTCTGTGCACTTCCAGATCAGTCTTGTCAAAGCAGGAAGACCAGACTCTTCAAGAATGATTCCAGATAGATTTCACTCTTTCCTGGTAGTGCTCAGTTGAAAGAGTTACTATAGCTGGCCTACTAGATCCACAAGAGCTAAATATTTTGCTCTTTTATATAGGAGTTTAAGACCATAGGTACACGGTGTACTGACTCATCAATATATTCATTTTAGCAATTAAGCATAATATGTACTAACAAATGTTTTATCTACTGCATGGTAGATATCAGATGTCAGGGACTCAGATTACTTTACAGATAATTACTATTAATTTAGGAACAAAAACCAGAGGCACTAGCTTCCAGTCTCCAGTTCTAATGACTGGATATTGCTCTTTCCTTATGGTTCATAAGTTCTCTGAACAGACATACCAACTGCAAACTAAAAAGTATCATAGGCAATCTAGTTTGTCAGAGAGCTCTCTGGTTTAGTAATCTAAAAAGATGTTGACATTTTTAAGTCTGTCTAATTGTTAATGGCTTGATCAAATCACATGCCACACACACATTTATTTGATTTGCTAACAGTAAGTCAAGTAAAAGCAATAGGATTTAACTGTTGAAGTTCCTTCTTCTTTCCTTCAAAATGTTTTGAAAAATCAATTGCTACCACATTTTCAGAAAAATCCAGAGGGGCAAGGGAACAAAAATCAATTGTGTGGGTGAGCCCCAACTACATTTTAAAAGAAAAGATGCAGAGGAGAGATGGGATTTAAGAGAGAAACTGAAAAAAAGAAGAAGAAAAGGTGCAGCAACTTGATTTACTGTATAGACTGTTGGGGGGGTAGGTAGTTGGGGCTTGACCCTACATGATCACTACCTAGGGGACAGGAGCAGACAAGTTCCAGAGTAGACTCAAGAGGTAGGGGAGTCAGGAAGCCAAAGTCAAGATAAAGCCACAGGCCAAGGCAGTCAGGAGCTGAAAGCAGAGATCCAGACCAAAGTCACTAGCCAGAGGAGCCAGAAGCAGCAGCTGTAGCTGTAAGTGACAGGAATATAGACAATTGCCAAATCAAGACAGGAGCCAGCTATCGGAGAACAGGGGTCTGGCCTGGAGTCAGGAATGAGTATGTACATGTTGTAGGGAAGGAGGAGGCAGGAAAGAAAGGGTCAGGAGCTGCTAAGGCTGGAGCAAC
>NW_017729032.1:150528447-150532966 GCF_001723915.1 Gavialis gangeticus
CCCGCCAGCCCGCCTCTGTGCAGGGGGAGCGAGCCTACAGACCAGCAGCGCGGGCGGGAAGGAGGAGGCAGGAAAGAAAGGGTCAGGAGCTGCTAAGGCTGGAGCAACAGGATCAAGGCTACAACCTGGAACAAGGAGTCACATGCCCTAGGCTACACAGAGAAGCAACTTCTGGTAACTAGCATACTGAGCGCTGAAAAAGTACTGCTTAGAAGCAGGCAGCCATGTGCATGCAGGTAACTAAGGCTAGCTGGAAGTAGTTAGGTTGCTGGCAGCCAGGCCCACTCAGGTCCCCAGGGTCAACTTGGGGCTATTTAGCCTGCCTGCTACCCCGACTCCTGACAGTTTCACTCATCAAGCATAACGAATTATTAGAAAAGAAAAAAGCTTCCCATCAGGATTTTCTTGATCCCACACCTAATGTTAGAAGAATGTGGTCAGAACATGGTAGGAACAGTCAAAAGTCAAAGCACTTCCAGATTGTTCTGTTTACTCTCATGAGATTTGCCTCAAAAGACACAAATTCCTCTCTTGCTGATTTACCGGTAACTGCTCCCTTTCATTTGTGATGTGTTTTAAATAGCAACACTTGAGAATGGAAGGATAAGGTATAATTAATCTCTTGCCTGTTTATACATGGCATTCATACTATACAAGATTTTTTTCTCTCCTTTTGTTCTCTACAATGTGAGGTACAAGAGGCAAAAAGAAGAACACAATGGCTGAAATTATGATTTTCCCGAGACAGAGAAGAAATAGACAATAGTAGGATAGCATCAATGTCACTGGAGTCCTCAGCAGCACTGCTAAGTTAACGTATGGGAATCATTCCTGAGTTATTAGCCAGGCTTTAAAGATGTCTCTTTGCAATCAAAAATACACCCAGTGATGGTATAAAGCTGTCCAACTGTGCCAAAAAGGGATTAGTTATAAATATAAAGGTATTACTGGGCCCTTTAACTGTTGTACATTTTAATGAGACCCTCATTTTTAAGCCAGTTTTCAAATGTAAGATGCCTACATGCTAAAATTCATGCCATTCTACTTATTTCCTTCAGTATATTAGATCTTATCTTCAGCAGGGCTGGAAACTTGACCCTATTTAAATCAGTGGTTACATTCTCATTGACTTCAAAGGATCCATTATTTTTCTCAGTCCATAATATCAATATACAGTCTGTGAATAAGGAGGTAACATCTTGCACGTGTGCCCATCTGGTTACAGACCTCAAATCTGATACCTTAGATGTCATTTTTTCCACAGTAGGACTGTGTGAACAATCCGAAGCGTATAACTTATTCATCTTTTCATTTCCCGTACTGCTTACTCATAAAATTGTATTTTAAAATTTCTCTGCTCTCCTAAATTATTTAATAAATGTTTTCTGAGCGGAAAAAACACATTATGGATTGCTTGGATGCTGTTCACTGTCAGCTGTAATTGGCATGTCCTGTACTTTCAACTTGAGCTGTATGATTGCTAATCTAAGTTAAATGGCATTGCTTGTATTCCCTGGTTTGATGACCTGACGTGTATGCTTTGTGCTTCTGCTTTCACTCTAAATCAGTTTCATTTAGGTTCTGATCTAGTTGCAAGAACAGGGGCTTAATGGGGAAATGAATCTTGGCTACAGACTTGAAATTCCTGTTCAGGAGTTAGAGGATGTGTGACAGACAGGTTCATTTACATAGTATCTAAGTACTATGATTTCCCTTCTCTGGCTATGGGAGTTTAAACCAACACCTCCTACTCCTTAGGAGAGTACATTCATCACCAGGATCTTTTGAGGAAAGGCTCAGCTGACACCTACTGACGTATTCCGTTTTGTATGAAGAAATTAAAGTTCACTGGGTAAGTCGGATGGAGCATGACTCTTACTTAACAGTGAGGGCACCCATTGGAGAGAGAACTTGAGTTCCAGTTCCTGCAACAACAGTTATTTATTTGGTGGAAACTCCATCCTTGGAGGTTTTTAAGACCCGGTTAGACAAAGCTTTGGCTGGGATGGTCTAGTTGGGCATGGTCCTGCTTTGAGATGACCTGCTGAGGTCCCTTCCAACCCTAATTTTCTATGATTCTGGGATTTAAGTATATATATATGTAATAAATGACTTCTCTATGGAATGCATCTGCTGGAGCAGGGATTATAAACTCTATCTTCCCCCATCCAAGGTGATCTTCCTAAACCAGTGGTTCTCAACCAGCATGCCAAGGGGCCCTGTGGTCCCGCGAGATCTTTAGAAGAGTGCTTTTCATATCTCGTGACGAGAAAATAAACAGGTAAGTGAGGCAGGAGGTGATAAGAGGTAAGCACAGCTCAGGTTCTTCCCTGCCTGGCACCTTCCTGCCCCATTTCCACTGTATGGCCCTTCTGCAAGGAAATAAGCACCATACTAAATTAATTTTTGAAATGGTGTGTCCTCAGTTCACAAAAGTTTGGAGGGGTATCTCATGACTGAAAAGGTTGAGAACTATTGCCCTAAGGACTAGGCTACAGCGTCACTTGTTCCCAGCCTATTCTCTTTATCAGAAGAATGATTCACTTTTTCAGTGTTTATATTTTGCTTAAATATTAAACCACAGACTTCTCCTGATTATTAACCCACTATTTTAGTCAGAGGAGAAAGTTTACATCATCTGATAGTAGACCCTTCTTTATCACAAATTCGGTCTGTTTTGAGTAAGATGATTGTCACTTGCAAGAGGCTCAGAAACAGTATTTTTTAATCATCATTTTGCAGGGTTTGGGGTTGTAGCCATGTTGTTCTAAGGACATAGACAGGCAAGGTTCTTTGGGTAGATGTGATATTGTTTATTAGACCAATTGAGTAGCTGGAACAAAGTTCTTTGCAAGCTTTTGGGCACAAGTACCCTTCTTCAGGCATAGGGAGTCTCAAGTCGATTCTGGGTATTTGTGCCCAAAAGCTTGCAAAGAACTTTGTTCCAGCTACTCAAGTTGGTCTAATAAAAGATATCACATCTACCCAGAGAACATTGCCTACCTAATTTTTATTCAGGCTTTTAACACCTAAGCTGATCTTTTTCTGCAAGAAAGTAAAGTATGCATGGTATTTTTAGCTGCATTACTTAGTATTGTGGTGTGGTATTTATAGAACAAACAAAGAGAAAATGACCTCAAGTTTCTTAGGCCCATTTGTAAAAGTATCTTTAAAAATGTTTTATTACTTTGTTTTCCTCCACTTTTGGCTCACCTCCACTGCATGCTACTGCTACCCTCACACAGTCTTTCTTGTTTGTTTGATGATGTTTCTAAGTGCTCTACACACCCAGTGAATGCTTTGCAGGCCATTCTTTCCTACTACCTCCAAAGTTTCTCATTTGTTTTTATTGCCTTTTAAGTACTCTGCATGTCCTCAAAGTGTCTCATTATTCTTCTCAACTTCCATTTATGTTAAAAGCTTTTAAATACATTTTAATGATGCATAACGGCAGTATGATGAGCCTAATAGTATGCTATTGATCGTTCATCTGAACCACTGACATCTGAACATTTCAATAGTCATAGTAATGTGTATGTTTAATGTGTTTTGCAATCAAGGCAAGTACAACATAATATATGTCTACTAAAGCTAAAGAAAACTAGTTGCAGCAAGTCACTGCTTGCATTTCTATCAGTCTTTAAAACGGCCATGTCAGCAATAACCACTGATACAGGGAGTAAAAGAAAGAAACACAGAACTACTGTATGCGCACACAGCTTCCATTTATCTACTACACATAGGCATTGCTGATGGAGAATATACTATGTTAGCTACTGTTATAGCAATATAAATTGTGAATCACCATGTACAATTGTAACTGTCATAAGGATATTCTCTAGGTAAATCACAATTTGGCACAGATTAAAAGATAAAACTGGAATGATTTGGCTCATAATGCAGATTCATTGAGCAGATTTGGCAGTGCCATAGCAACTAAATTTGGTGCCTGGGGCAAAGCCCACAGCGGCAGTCTGCCCATGCCCCATGCACAGATCTGGGGGCCACACATCCCCCCCCATACTTGCCTGGGAGTGGACACAGCGTGGGAGCCATGCTTCCCCCATCCCTGCGCTCCTCTCCCCCCCCAAATGAGCAACTCACAGCTCTGTCTCATGCCCCATACCGGCTGGGCAACGCCTGTTGGTGCTCCTTTGCTTCAGCACCTGGGGCAGTCTCCCCGCTCACCACCCACTTGCTACAGCACCAGGAGTAGGAAAAATAATAAGCAGAAATATAAAACAGGCACCTGTATGTATCAGTGTAATTTATTTTAAAAGGACACCAACAGGCAGCAACATCTGATCACCAAACCGCCTGGGGATTTTGTCTTCTGAAATGTTCCATGTTCAGAAGAGTGCAGTGAGCTCCAGAAGTAAACTTGAGAGGCAGTTAGTTATATGTTCCAACCAATATCTATCTGGATGGCTTGCAGTTACATTAATATAGTCAGCTACCTGTTCTAAATTATATATTAACACTGCATCTTTGAGTTTTAGCTTGGGACCTGCTTCATAAT
>NW_017729032.1:150537966-150600871 GCF_001723915.1 Gavialis gangeticus
GCAGTTACATTAATATAGTCAGCTACCTGTTCTAAATTATATATTAACACTGCATCTTTGAGTTTTAGCTTGGGACCTGCTTTATTTTGCGGCTGTTGCATGCCTTTTCAGGTGACCATCCAAGCTTATGGGCAGATTCAAGATTTTGTATAGGGAGGCGTGGAAGCAATAACCAGCATGGCAGGGGTGGCTGTATTCTGGTTCCCAGAATATTATTAGGCCTTGTATAGATGAAACTAGCCTGGTTTAAAGTGTGCATCACACTTTAAACCCGGCTAAATGCTTTTGCACCGCTTTAATGGTGTTGGTGTTTGCACACCTCAGTGGCATATTGCACATTAATTTCAGCTGCTGTAGGAAATTCAGCAGCGTAATAGGCCTTAAATAACTTGGGGCATAGCAAACTAAAACTCCTCCGAGGAGTTTGTTTGCTGCCCCTACAGCAATGGAGTGAAGCACCGAGCTCTGTGCAGCTCAGGGGCTCTGCAGAGAAAAGAAGGAAAAACAGAAAGAGGGTGTGTCCTTTACTGCCCTTATCTCCCACTGCTACTGGCTGTGGCTCAGGCCTGCTGGTCCAGGGTAGAGGGAGGCAGCCACACTCCAGCAGCAGCCACTAGGTCCGGGGCACTCAGGCCTCCCCAGCAGTCCTGGACTGGGGGGAGCCCAGGCCCAGGGCTTGGAGGGCAGGCCTGGCAGGGGCTCAGGCAGACAGATGCTCTGTCCCACCCGGGTGGGGGCAGCATTGGGGCGCTGGGCTCTCGGGGCAGATTCCGGGTTGCAAGGGGGAGGTGCCGCAGGCAGGCTGGCTCTGCCAGGCCTTTGGGAAGGAGGCAGCCAGAGGAGAGTAGGGGCCAGGTAGCGGTGGCTGACCCAGGACTCTACAGACTTGGGCCACAGTGGGTGGGCTGGAGTGCCCAGCAGCACCTGAGGTGGGACCTGGCTTGGCCCAGCCCATGCAGCTCCGTAGGGATGGGCACCATAGCCACCCTGGCCACAAGGGGACTCCACCTGGCCGGGGCAGGACACCAGGCTCAGGGGCTTCCCAGCTCTGGCCTCAGCCTTCGCCTCCCTGTGTACCGGGTACGATGTGAGCGGGGCAGAGCTGCCCTTGGTGCAAGGAACCAGCTGTGGGAGCCCCCAGGAGCCTCCAGTGCAGTAGCCCGCTGCAGGGGTTCAGGCAGACAAGTACCCTGTCCCACCCTGGGGCTCCAAATGCCTGGGTCAGCCACTTGGAGCAGGGTCCAGGTGGTGTGGGGAGAAGCAGGTGTGGGGGTAAGTGCTGTGGCCCTTGGGAAGGTGGGAGCCAGAGGAGAGTGGGGGCCAGGTGAAAAGCAGGGGCTGCCTTGGGGTTCCACCAGCTCGAGCCGTAGAGGGCGGGGGCACCCAGTGGCCCCTGGGGTGGGGCCTGGCTCTGCCTGTAAAGGGATGCCGCCTGGCCGAGGCAAGACACTGGGCTCCGGGCGGGGGGTGGGGGCTCTGGGCTCGGCTTTCCTGCACACCAGGCACAGCGCGAGTGGGGTGGAGCCGCCCTCGCCGCAATTTCATGTGTGCTGGGGGTTGCCTATCTCTGGTCTAGATTCTTGCTTTCCTGACCTCATCTGTCCTGATTCCCTGGGTTGTGATCCTCCAGGGCAGGGGTTGGTAACCTATGTTCCATGGGCCAGATCCAGTCCATAGAGCCATTTGTTCTGGCCCACAGACAGGGCGCTTCAGTGGCATTTAGTGTTGGGGGACTTTGGCAGCAATTATTTTTCCATAGTACTGCAGGGTGAAATGTTGGTAGGGGCAGTTGTGGGGAAAAGCAGTGGCAGAGGCAGTAGCTCTGTCATTTCAGCCTACAGCCTTAAAAAAGTTGCTGACTGTTGCCCTGGGGCAAAGCCCCAACTGCCCATGTCCTGGTTGTCTCTCAGTAGTTGAGTAGCTTCCCACCAGAGCTGTGCAGGCCCTCCAGATCCATTTCCACAGGGTGACTGCCTATGTCTTGGTCCTTCACAGTCATCTGCTCTGGGCTTGTGACCCTACTTTGGCAGCCACTTACAACCTGTTCCTCTGACAGCTTCCATAGCCCACCCAGAGCTGCATAGGCTTTCCCTGGCCCAGCCAGCCCAGCCTAGAAATCTCAGGAATCTGACCCTGAATGTTGGAGGATGTCCTAGGGAGGTGGGTACTACCAGGAGCTGAGGCAGCAGACAGGCTGAATAGCCCCCAGCTAACCCTAGTTATGTAAAGGAGCCTCCCAGCCAGTCAGGTAACAACTTCTGGCTAGCCCTAGTTACTTCCCTGGGTGTGACTGCCTGCTTATAAATAGCAGCCCTTCAGGGCCTGGTAGGTTGCTTAACAAAAGAACTATCTCTTCTGAACCTTGGGCTTCTGACTCTTAGTTTCCTGGTTCCTGCCTGTTGATTCCTAGTTTCCCTGTTCCTGGTTTCTGCCAGTTGTTTCTTAGCTTCCTGGTACCTGCATGATGATAACTCTGTTTCAGATTCAAGTCTAGATCCCTCTGCTCTGTACTTGGCAGCTGCTTCCCCACCTCTGCCCTTTTCCTGGCTCTGGTCCAGACCGCTTTCTTGTGACATCCACTGGCTCATGGCTGTAGTTTGGTGACCAGCCACGCCCCAGTCCATTATAGCTACAGCTATAATGCTCCTGACCCCTTGGCCAGTGGCTTTGGTTTAGATCAGATTTGTCCAACTTGAGCACAGCTGGGAACTGCGCACAGGCCATATGTTGCAGGATCCTCCTCCCCCTGTCATGTGGCAGTGGGTGAGGCAGGGGCCTGCAGGTCATACCCTGACTTCCCATATCCTAGTCCTACCCCAGCACACTGTATTGTGAGTGAAGCTGCTGTTGTTTCCTCCTTATAGCGATTTGTGCTAGCTCATTTGGCCATATGGCCTGTCCCAGTCCAAAGTCCATTCCTGACCTCCTCTACTGAGTTTCTTCTCTGCTGTACCTTGTTCCCCTGCTCCCAGTCTAAAAAATAGAACATCCCAGCTTGAGGGTCTGGTGTGAATGACAATAGATTCTGCTTTGACCAAACAGCTGGACTCCCTGTAGTAGGGGCATATGGATGGAGAGTTGCCAGACTTGCCGTTGGCACCTTTTGCTTTGTGACAGACACACTCAAGGCTTTTAATCAAAACCCTCCGGCACTAGATATAGCTCTTCACTTGATCCTCTCTTCCAGATTCTTCAATGCTGTTGTACAGATATGGATTTCAGGTATATGTACCACAGTTGCCAGTATCTGTGCTCACACCAGAAGCAATCCAAAGCAGTGCTTAGCTGCTTTGCTTTCCATGTACCATTCACCTGATCAGGCTATTGAATATTCCTTTACACTGCCACAAAATCAAGATATTCTTTCCCTAGAGAAACTGGACTGTGTTTTAGCCCAGATTTCATACACCTTGGAGTCAACAGAGTTGCATGGGTTCAAGTGAGCAATACAGGTATTGCTCTTTTGAATCAGCCCCTGTGATAGAGCCAGTTAAGTCTCCACTATTTGACAGTGAACTCTCTCAAGGTGGTCATTTAGGGGAAGGTAGAAGAAACCCCACTTTCCTCCAAAGCATTTGGGGGATAATCTGTTCCTCAGGGAGGTCTTCAGCTTCATCCAAAGAGACTTTTACCCCTAACGGAGCATAAGGTTTTGTATCCCTTCTAAACTCTCCTTTCAGCATGAAGTATTAAAACCGTGGGAATTATTTTTACCTATGTAAATATCCAATTTTGTTTTGTATCTTGTTAAGTTCTGAGACTTGGTGACATCCGGGAGTATTTAGGTACATGTTGTTTTTTTTAAAAAGGAATGTTTGGTTATCAGTTTTGAAATTTACAGCCTTTTCATTGAAATGGAAGAATTTGGATTTTGTTTTGTTTATAGAGTTATTCTTCACTGACAATCAATCAGTCTCAGAAGCAGGAAGTGAAAAGTTTCACATCCTATTAACACTTCTGATTATAATGAAGTTTTAGTGTAGATTTAAGGTCAAGAAAAATGTGAGTAAGCCAAACAAGAATGCAGAACTGAAAGGATTTGTGTTTTTACACCTATTTTCCTTTTTCTTTGTCCTTTTGGTCTTTCTTCCTCAAACAACCTACAACAGGCTTTTTCTTGGGACGTTGTTTTAATTGGTAGTAGTGTATTAGAGAGGCATTGGGATGCCCCCAATAACATCAAGGTGGATGCATAGTAGTAGGTGCTATGCAAACATAAGACACATTGCCTGTCCTGAAAAGTTTAAGCCATAAATAATGAGCAAAACAAACATTATGTGGAGGAAAGGGACATAACATAATACCACCAACAGATTGCAAACTAAGCATGTCGTCTTTGCAGAGCAGAAAGGACACAATTGTTTTCACAATAATGTTTGGTTTTCCTCCATACCTTCTCTCAGAAGGGCTTGGGAAGATAAAAGATAATACAAATTGGTTGACCTGTACCTGCATAGTTTCTGTAGAAAAGATTTTTCTTTGTTAAAAATAAGTGGCAAAAAGCTTGGTTAGTGCGGGTGTGTCCACACATTCACTAATGTGCCTTAGTTTCTGCACATTTAGTTTAGTACCTCTAATGAGGTAATAACCGAATGCTCAGTAACTAGAGTTACTGCACAATAACACCAGCACACAGTTTTTTAGTGATGCTTACTGTGCCTAATAACACTGCACAGTAGGCTATGAGCATGGTTAATAACTGCTCTGCTACTGCACAATGTTATTAGTCTAATGCACAGTAAGTGTCTTGCGTAGAAGCTTTCCCTATCAGCTCGGAGCTACTTAGTCTTGAGGTTATGTACTAAGGAGGCAGTGAGTGATGGGCCCAGGGTACAGGCTAGAAAGGAAGCACCAGCAGATGGACCTGTGGCCAGGAAAATGACCACTGCCATGTTTGTTAATATTGGCAAGGAAAATGCAGTGTAACTGGCAGGGTTGTCTGAGTAATTATTGTGCTATGTGATGATGACCTTGGCTTCATCTGAAGACAGAAGCCACATTGTTTCCCTGGGTTTTCTTCTGCTAGTACTACCCTGTATGACCTAGATCAGGGGTGGGCAATTATTTTGGGCGGAGGCTGCTTACTGAGTTTTGGCAAGCCATAGAGGGCCACATGACAGGCATCCAGGGGCAGATAAATATTAATTTTCTCAATTTTTTAGGTGCTTCGTGGGCCAGATAGAATGGCCTGGTGGGCCACATTTTGCCCACCCCTGACTTAGATGAGTGATTTTTCAGCCAGGGTGCTGGGGCACCCAGGAATGTTGTAGGATCCTTTGGAAGTTGCCGTGAGGTGTGAGAAGATAAACAGGTAAGTTCAGCCTTGGGCTTTGTCTCTACATAACAGTTCCTGCCTATCCCTGTACTGCCTGGTCCCTCTGCAAGCAGGTAAGCACTGAAAATAAGTTAGTTTTATTAAATGAGTTGCTGCCCAATTCACAAAAGTTCTGGATGGGTGCCATAAGTCTAATGATTCAAAGGTGTAGGTTGTAGCTGTGTTGGTCTAAGAACATAGGCAGACAATTTAAGTCTAATGAGGGGTTCCTCAAGTCTATAAAAGTTGAGAACCACTGACCTAGATGAATTTCAAGGGGTTAGGGGAAAGCTTTAAATGTGCAATTTTATATTAATTCTATCTACATTTGCACTGATCACTGAAGAAGAGAATCAAAGTTGGGATTTTAGGCTTAGCCACAATGAGCGCATATTTCCAGATATATGCTGCTCCCTTTATAATATCATCACATTGATATATTATTACAGCAATAGTAATGTTGTTCCTTGCAGACAGTCCTCTAAGTTCCAGCGGTTGTATCAAGCAAAAATGGCTATCCTCCCACTGCCTTCCCTTAGTAGTTTAGTGTCCTGGGGTAGAGTTGAGCAGAGCAGGAAAGCAGTTCTGTTGTTATCAACCTAGTTCAGCATCCTGTTGATGTCCCCACCCTCCTTGGTGTATGAAGCTTTACAGAGTGAAGAATTCTTTTACAGGAGAAACTCAAGATGGCTGGTAAGATTTATCAGCAAGGCAACCTCCCCATGGCCATTCCCTGCTTAGCTCTCTCTGCTCATTGATACTGATTAGTCAGCAGGTGATAAACTATACTCTCCACATAGATGCCCCCAACACAGGCATGGAAAAGGTGCTCTTTTTTCCAGCCAGGGACTTCTAACAGGTAGACATCCTTAGAGTTGTACTGTTGGATTTTTCTGCCTTGTGAGAGAGGTGCTCTTCCCTCCGGAGCATGGCATCCATAACACAGGACGTCTTCCCATAGTAGTAATTATCCTGGTCTCGCTGAACATGCTCAGAACAAATCCTGTGCACAGACACACTATATGCAGATTTCTTGATCCATAAGCAGTGAAGCATCCTTAGAGCAGCTGCTGGTGGGTTAATTTGTTCTGCCCAGGCACTGTGCCATGTGATCACTCAACTTCTGGTTTGGGAGCTAGTGTGATTATTATGCCCTAGCAGCCTTGCACCCTATGTAGCTGTGCCCTTCATGGGACAGGTCTGAACATCTTCAAGGCATTCCCAGGATGATGTATTAAAACCAATACTATGCAGTCCATACCTAAGCACATTAAGCCTCTTGCCCAACCAGGTCCTAATTCCCCCCTACCCCCAATTCTTTAAAATGAATCAAATGTGCAATCTCCTAGTGGAGTGAGGTTTGACCTTTTTTGACCCAGGTCCTCACAGGAGGTGAGAGGCTTCATACCAGCTATGAACTGACACCCCAGAGGAGTTTTCCATCTTCTGTGAAATCCTATGAAATATGAACTTTCATTTCTACCCAGGAGAACTTTTACAATCTTTTCTCTAATGCCTGATGAAGGGTGTTTGTGCCCGAAAGCTTGCAATTAAAGATTTTTTTTTTGCAAAAATGTTGGTTTAATAAAAGATATCATCTCTACTATGAATCCTGATTGCCTTTTCCTCTAGACCAATATGGCTATAACCTGGATACCGGTCAACCTTCTTGGCAGGTGTGCCACAAATTAAGCCCCATCTCCTTCCTAAGTGCCACTCCAATCCCTTTCCCTTGTCTGCTCTGCTGCTCTGCTCCCTGCCCTACCTGCTCCTGCATTGGCTACCCCCTCCTGAGTTTGCCTCATGCCACACACAAAAGCTGACAGAACCACTTTTAGCACGTGTTGCAGGTTGGCCATCCCTATCCTAGTGTGCAACGTATCTTGGAGACATTTCTGAACAGGTCTAATAAAAGCATGCCAAGAAGATGGGTAGCTACTGTGGCTGTAATGTGATTCAGTATGTAAAAAGGGAGATTCTTTTCCCTGTTGCCATAAACAAAACACAATATGCTCTTTCATTATCTTGGCAGAACCTTCCTCTTTGGATGAACCAAGGTGATTAAGTCTCTTGCTAAGAGAAAAATCACCCAGAAATTTGGTGTGTTCTTTGGTGGTGCTTTCATACCCCTTTCAAATGTGCGGCAAATGTGAAGCGGGTTCTTTGCTACCAAAAGCTCTGGTCTTGGCCATGGTTCCACCCTTGCCCACCTCTGTCTCCCCAACCCCTCTCCCCCTCCCACCTGCAAGTGAGCTCTGCCATACTACCTTTTCAAACTGCTAGATCTGCTCCTGCCAGCAAGGGAAAAGGGAAGGGTTCAGGGATGTTCTGAAAGAAATGCAGTGACTCTGGACACAGGACAGACAATTAGTCATGAAGAATGAGAAGGAGAAGCAGGACATAAAGGAGAGGAGGAAGGACAGAAAGATCTTACCTACCTGGGGCATGAGGGACCAACAGCAGCAGAGGGAGATGTCTGAGCAGCTGCTCACCCTCATTGACACCAGGGTGCAGTCCCCAGTTTGCACCCCAGCTCCTGCATGTTACAACACCTCCTTCAGCACTATCACTGGTGCCCACAGATTCCCTTCACTCCACTATGTTCTGCAGCCAGAGCAGCTGCTGGGCAAGTTGGGTAGGCTATGAACCAGTCCATGAACTCTTGAAATGGACACATGTTCCCTGTTCATTGTGCTCCATAACAGGAGGAACAGTTCTTCAGTTCACCCACCATCAATGAGATTGTCCTGGCTGGGGCCACTTGTCCTTTTCACAATTTGCACAGCACTTTTGACTTTCTGAGATGTCTGCAGTGACTTTCAACGTAGTATTGTTACATACTTATTTTTTTATTTAGTTATTCAGTCAGTTTGGTTGATGACCTGTGAGTGCTTGGGAAAAAAGGAAGAGTTGTGAAGTCCAATCCAAAACTTTGAATAAAGTAAATATAAATGACCATATTATAAAATCATTATAGCAAAATGTCAGTCTTTTAGCAGGGAATTATGACTGGGTAGCAGAAAGCCATATTTCATTCCTGCAATGTGGTTATGGTCAGAGTGTTACTCCTGCATATTTCAAATTTCTAATATTCCAGTTTTATCAACAAAGGGGGAAAGTTACTTTATTACATGGAAAGAGTGCATGGCTGCAAAGAATGCATAGAACAGTAAAAATATTAAAAGTATTTAGTACTTTCCAGGTTCAAAGATAATTAAGCTACTGAGAAATCTTCACAACCAGTGCATTCATTCAGTATCTCATTTAACAGATGAGAAAACCAAAGCTCTGCTTTAAGTCCAACATTTTCAAAAGAATGGTAATTTTGTGTGGTGAGTATGACACTTACTACCAAACTTTCAAAGGTGCTGGAGTTCCCACATCTGCTGTTGACTTCAGAGGTACTGAGTGCAGAGTACCTCCACAGAATTAGATCCAAGCTGTCAAAACATGAACACTTTAAAAAAAAAAAAAAAAAAAAAAAAAAAAAAAAAAAAAAAAAAAGCAGATACAGGTGAAACTTTGGGCTGTGAGGACTTGGTCTTTTTTCCTGATGTCTAGCGGAAGTGACCAGTTCTTGCAATACATTGATAATTATGAATATTTTTTCATAAGCCATTCAGTTTTGTCATGATTGCACAATAGCAAAAAAGGAATCAAAGTTTTTCTAGGGTTAAGACAACTACAATGAAGTACAAAGCGAAACAGATAAAAAGAAATGTCCAAGTTAATTTATTCATCTGTGCAGTTCGGAAGAAAAGCAGAGCATGTTTTCAAATCATTCTACATCCCTAGTAGAGAGCATACATATGGTTATGATGCATTTCTGCAAACTTGCTGAATATTTTATCCCTGAAAGGAATAAAACATGAAAGGGCATGTTGTTGTCAGCACTGCCAAAATGAAGGGGAGACAACTCAGGACTTTATGAAAAATCCATATGAAATGGCTAGTTCTATCAGCCTGAAAGAGCAAAGATCAACATCAGAGAAAGGTTTTCAACAGAAGGCTATGAAAAAAGAGAGATATGACCATTGATTTATTATTAATTGTTTTCTTTTATATTTTCTCTTGGATCTTGTAATCTCAATTTTAATTTTTTATGACCAAAATAATTACAGAGCATGAAGGTTCACCACTACAAACTAAGAGAAAAACCCTCAAATTTTGTACAAAGGGAAACTATCACAGACTTTTATTAAGGAAAAATTAAACTGGGCAATCACTAATGAAAAGTATGTGTGTGTCATAATTGCAAGGTAGGAGCAGAAATAGAATATCCATGAAAGAGAGCTGTTTCAGAGGCAATCATAAGTACATTCAGCCTGATTACCAGTTATCAAAAACAACAATGCACTGAAAGTAAAAAGAAAAAAAAGCCAGTAAGTCAGAGTATGCTACATCAAATCAGGGAAAGAAGTAATAACAACAGAAACTTTTGAGGATCCCTAGAGTATAAAAATTACTCAGAAAAAAGTGATTGGAAAATAATCTTTAACAGAGTGCCCCACAAATATCAGAATTTTAAGACTGACTCCAGTGCTGACACTTCTACAATATCAAAATTGATGTATGATACAGTTTGGCCATTCTTGCAGCTGCTGTCTGCTAGCGCTATCTTGAAATCCCCAAGGACTGTGTTGACATGCAAAGGGCAGTGTATCAAACAAACAAGTGAAAGGGCAAGCTGTACATATTACCATATGGTTGTGTTCTGCCAGGCCAACATTGTAACTGGATTAATTTGGGAAAAATTGCAATGATGCCTAATATGAAGTTCTATTGTGTGAGTACCACACAGAGACTATCTGCTCCACAACTGCCAAAAGGCCAGGTAAAATTAGAAAGAATGGAGAGTAATGGAGTTACTGTGATGATTCATGGACAGTTAAGTAGTATGTAAGCCTATTGTTTCTGTCATGGGGGGAAGACATAAATCTATATTGACCATACTTATTCAAATGCAGTGAGTCTTTACTTGGGATATACTTGAAGATGTAGCTAGATAAGAGGTGTGCTCAAGTCCCTAGGTATCTAGGATCACGAAAATCCCAGAACTAAAGTCCATGGATCCACAAGCTATTCTGCATAGTCAGATACCCGGCTTTCGCATCAAACTGCTTGTAGGGTTGGGGCCTTGATAACTTAAGTGAGTCAACAGTGTTTCATGTGTTCTCCATTTTGTCTTTATAGCATTTTGGACAGTTTTCACTGAGAAAAGGGACAACTATTTAAGATGCAAAAAAGGTGTTTACTGTCTACATGGATGATGTATGGGAATGTTCAGACGAAAAAAGCAAGTACTCAGAGGAAATCTCTAAAACAATAAGAACTTCTGGTCTGAAACGCAACAAAGCAAAATGTGAACTGTGCCAAATACGTCAGCTTTCCAGGCCAGCCATAAGATTAGTCAAGATGGGCAGTGTCCAGATCTGGAAAAAGACAGCCATCTTAGAACTGCAGCCTCTTTATAATATATGGAATGGAAAACAAAGCAGCATAATAAACAGTCATGACATTCTGACAAAATTTAAGTTTTTTGAACTACTGATGGGCTCTGAGTTTTGAAAGCTGAATTTATGTGTGGTTTGCAATCAAGAAGCAGCTTTGAAAGAAGTAGACACTAACATTGAGGGCTCTAGTGCAAACTTTGTCTGAATTGTATAGTTAGTGACTGTATGCCTGCATAGTATAGATAATGTATTACTACATCAGTAACATTTCGTATTAAAAGCCATTTGATTTCTTTTCCAAAACATTACAACTACATAGGCAGGAAGAAAACAAAAAAAATGTCTGTTGGGTGTTTCAGTTTATGAAAGCATTTTAATTTCGCTTCAGACTTTTCACCCAGTTACAGGTCACACTCTTTGTGCCTGTAAATCTGATTCTTCAACCCCAACTCAGAGCTGCTAGGGCTTATACATGTAAGTCAACTGATGTAACTGCAACTCAACCTGACTAAAGGTGGGAGAATCAGAATGTAAAATAACAGTATGTGGTCCATCATTAGGTGAGAAGATTTCCAGTGTTAACAGAGAGGGCAAGATCCAGTGGAATAAGCCAGCTGTAAACATAACATCTATGTCTGCAAGGTCCTATGTCACTGAGATTCAGGAAGGATCACTTA
Organism: Gavialis gangeticus; assembly: GCF_001723915.1. Taxonomy (NCBI): domain Eukaryota; kingdom Metazoa; phylum Chordata; order Crocodylia; family Gavialidae; genus Gavialis; species Gavialis gangeticus. Next base: position 150,549,411 of record NW_017729032.1, read on the forward strand.
GAAGAAATCAAATCAGCCTCAGTTTGTTCCATTTTCCTTAGAAGGTGTAAAAAATACTTTGCAGGTCCATTCTTTCATTCATTGTAGGAAATCAGACTGTTAAGACAGGGCACAAAAACACCTCTCCCAAAATTACTGGAATCCATTTTTGGGTTGGACTGTGATTTTTGCTTTGAATCATTATGTTTTCAATGCATCATTTCTGTGCAAATAAGATCAGAATTAGCTGCCTAAAAGGCATGTGGTGCTAGTATATCAAGTTGCAATTTTCCTGACAGACCCATATCATCCATAGTAGCATTGCTAATAATGACCCATGCCTTTCCTTTAAAATGAATGTACTAGTGTAATTGCATAACATGTGAGGGGTTGTTTCTCTGTATACCTAAAATCACAATCTTGTATTATGGAAGGCAAATAATATTCTTTGCATCAGGTCTTCCCATCAAATTATTAAAATACTTGTGTGCATCATATTGTCAGAAGAGAAAAGCATGCTAGCTTACATGGCAAAGCGGTGAATCAAACAAATCCAAACACTTCCTTGTGCAATTTTCATGGTTGCCTAGGGCTTTATTTTACTTGCTCCTGATAGATACCTTTCTATTTTTTTTTGTAAAGTCATTAACTCAAGCAGAGAAAATTAACTAAACCACTAATATTAATTACAGGTATATGACTTGGTTACTTTACTAGCACAAGGGGGAAGATAAAACCCTGTAGAAGGACACACCTGCCTACTGAGTGGTTAACTGACATTTGTAGGCTAATCATGCATGACAATGGAAGTGCCACTTAGACTCTTTGGGCAGTTCTACTGAGTGATATAAGTATATGTGGAGGAATCCTTACTCCATCAATCAGTCCACCTCCACATAGAAGGATCTCAGGTCCATCTGCCCGGTTGGTCGTTTCACTCCATGGACCCCTTCAAACCTATGTGTCTTGTAATTAGTTTAATAGACTTAGGTTCAGAATTAAGTTGGAAGTTGGATACAGGTGGGAGATAAACCTTTTTGAAAAGTCTGGTTATTCTTATGGCAGACAAAGTTCTTTGGGTGAATCTGATATCTTTTATTAGACTGTGACTGCCGGGTTTCAATTCCTCGCCCTTGGGTGGTTCCCCTTCTATAGAGAGATGTCGCTCCCCTCTCGGGATCACTTTGGGATCAAAGCAGGTCTCTTTCGGCCCAGTCCCCGGCCTTGTTCTTGCCCGCCACGACTTGATGTTTCGTTCAGTGTCAAGGTCAGTTTGTGGTATGCTCTGCGGCCCAGGATCACTCGGCGGTCACATCATGGGGCTCTGCCACCCCTACACCCTGGCCTCACGCCACCTCCCGTGTGTTCTTCCTCTATGGGTCCAGGTCTACAGCCGTAGGGTACTATTTTCCTCCCGGCCTGCCCCTGTCGTGGTGCTTAGCTCTATGCTTGGCCCACGGGCCCTCTGGCCTCTCCCTGTTTGACCCTGGACGGGGTCGCTGCGCAGGTTCTGGCCTCACCGCAATACCCTAGACATCCCTTCTATAGGGATACCCACTCGGTTCTCCCTTCCCTGACCGGGGATACCCCCCTGCCCCCAACACAACTTAAATCACAACTACTCAGCCGTCGCTCTGCGGAGCCTTCTAACTAGACCTCACCAGTCCTTTTGTGCCGTACTTGACTCCAGCCTTCCTGGTGCCTCCCTCAGCTCGCTGTACCATGATGTAGCAGTGATCCCCGCCCGGTGACACCCTCTTGGGGTCGTCCCAGGGTTTCTCCCCTGTTGTATGGCTGAGCCTCTGCAGCGTCTCTCTGGCACTTCCCCGGGGCCCCATGCTGCCATCCCTCTGGTGCTTTGGCAGGTTCTCCGCGACCACCCTTACTGCACCTTCCTCCTCTGGAGCAGCCTCCCACCACGCTGCTTGTCTTCGCCTCTCTGGCCCCTCTTCTACCTCCTCTGTCGTTCTGGTCGCTGCCGCTCTCTCTGGCAGATTCGGTGGCTGTTCTTCCCAGGGGCTATCCGCCCCTACCGCTGGTTGAGCCGGTACCTGCTTTCCCATGGGGCCCTCTGTCCCCTCTGCTGCCACAGGTGCTGCTTTTATCCTTGCCAGCTGGCGGCTCCCGATGACGTTACCGGCTGGGTGTACCCATACAAAAAGGCGGCTGACGCGCTGCGCGGGTTTTTCTGGCGGTGTCACGTGCTCATCGTTCCGCTCTGCTGGTAAGTCCCACTTATTATTTGGCTCCCCGGGACATAGACCAACTTAAATAGTTGGAAAAAAAATTTTAGCAAGCTTTCGGGTTTAGCCTGACAAAGGGTTTTTAAACCCAAAAGCTTGCTAAGAATTTTTCCCCAACTATTTAAGTTGGTCTAATAAAAGATATCATAGTTACCCAAAGAACCTTGTCTACCTATGTCCTTAGACCAGCATGGCTACAACCTACACCCCTGGTTATTCTTATAGAATACTTGAAAGCCTGCTTTTATTGTCCCCTATTGTCGTAAGTCATTTACAGGAGGTTTGTTTGTATGATTTCAGTGTACCTCAAAACTGCAGGATCACTTGGGAGTTTCATTAACACATTCCAGGGAATCTCACTAATTTGCTCTTCACACTTCTTCCAGGTTACTAAGGAAGATGCAAGATAAAGCCTCAACCCTGCATGTGAATAGGTCTAGGACAACCCATTTATGGAGAAGTTTGTAGTATGATGCTGCTGGGTTTTTGGTTGTAGCTGCGTTGGACTAAGGACATAGGCAGGCAAGGTTCTTTGAGTAGATGTGATATCTTTTATTAGACCAACTGAGTAGTTTGGGGAAAAAGTTCTTGGCAAGCTTTCGAGTGCAGTCACCCTTCTTCAGGTATAGGGAGCCTCTGCTGGTGTGAGACTCCAAGGAATGAGAGAAGCTAAAAGTGTGGCAGGATGTCAGCGAAAATGTAAATAGGTAGAAATTAGAAAGACAAAAGGTAAAGCAGGTAAGGGAGGGGGAAGAAAGCAGGGGGGAAAAAGGCCAAAGGGAGACATTACAGCAACAGAATACAAAGTAGAAAAGAGGCTGTCTGTGAAAAAGGAAATAATTGGAGATCTGCACCTGGAAGCTTGCCAAGAACCTTTTTTCCAGCTACTCAGTTGGTCTAATAAAAGATATCACATCTACTCAAAGAACTTGCCTGCTTAGTATGATGCTATAAGTTTACCCAGAGAGCTGGTGGAAGTAGATACAGCTTTGGGACCATATTTAGCCTTACACACAAGTAACCTGTTTCTAATACATTAGGTCAGGGGTGTCAAAACATACAGCCCACGGGCCAGATCTGACCCATGGAGCTCCATCATCTGCCCCCAGCACTGTCCCACTGACTCATGTGTTGTGCTGGCTGGCCCTGTGCTGCATATGGTGCTTGCTGGGACTGGTCTCAGGCTAACATCCCAGAACAGCCCAGGCAGGTGCCACATGCATGGGATTGGGCATGCAGGTGACAGGGCCATGGGCCTGCTCTGGCCTGGGGACTGGCCCTGCACCACTCATCTGAGTTTGGTACCCCTACATTAGGAAACTTCTCTGCACCCCTACAATTTGTAAAGAAAAATTACACTGACTTTAAAGATGGGTAACAACTTTCCCACGTTCACAAATTAAGTTGGTGGTAAACACAAGGCTACAAGATCAGAGTCCTTGGTATAACCCACAACATACTGTCTGAATATACTGTGCTATGACCCAAGCTCTATAGTACTCTTTCTCTGTGAAATTTTCCCCAGAACTGTATGGTAACTCTAGAAACTTTAAAATAGTCTGCAGATTCACTCTCTTGTGCTATTTGTTAAGGTATTTACACCTAGAGATAAGCCATCGTAAATAACTCAAACACAATCCTTTTCATATGGCATATTAAGGACGGGAGGAGTTTAGAAGCCTTATTTTCTTTCTTCTCATATTCATTTTTTTCCAAATTAATATTCTTTTTACTGAAATGTACCTTTTCTTGCTTCTCAGCTTTAATGGAACTGAAGATATTAGATAATACAGGCAGCAGTATTCCTGCTCTTTTTTAGGATTTATATGAGAATACCTGCAGAATGTATACTTTTTTCCAGAAAGTTGAGGCACACCTCTGGCCTTTTTTCCTTTCTGTGCAGGACTGTTGCCTCAGATGGGATTTTGAAGGAAGATTCTTAGAATATCCAAATCCTATGTAGACACTGGCTGCTGGATCTACCCAGTAAATAGCTAGGGGACCTTCCTCTGCCAAGTAGAGATAACTGCATTTCATCATAGGGAATCACTGAATTGTTGAAAATTAGTCTGAAAGGGATGCTGAGCAGCCAGGTAGTTTATTTCCTTGTTCAATGGCAGGATCAACTCTACCTAAACCATTCCTGACAGATGTTTGTCTAAGCTGGTGTTAAAAACATGATGGAGATTTCACAGCTTCCCCAAGTAACCTATTCCTGTGCTTACCTATTCTTACAGTTGGAAAGCTTTTCCTAATGTCTAATCTAAATCTCCCTTGCTGCAATGTAAACCCATTAGTTCTTGACCTATCCTCAGTGGACATGGAGAACATCTACATTGTAGCATCTTTGAAAGCTGTCATTTCTTTTCAGTCTTTTTTCTCTAGATTAAACAAGCCCAAGTATTTAGTTCTGTAAGCATTCCTCATGGGTCATTACTCTAATCATCGTTGTTGCTCCTTGTTAACACTCTCTTCAGCTGGTCCATATCTTTCTTGAAGAGTAGTGTGTAAAACCAGATACAGCATGGCAGTTGAGGCTGTCCCACTGCTGAGTACAGTGGAAGAATTATTTCCTGTCATGCATAACACTCCTATTTGTATGCCTCAGTATGATGTTTACTTTTTTCACAACAGCATGCCATTGTTGGCATTTTCAGTTTGTGATCCGATATGATCCCCAGATCTTCTGCAGCACTGCTGCCTTCTCATTTGCCTAAATACCTTCTCCTCTACGTGCTGTACTTTGCACTCATCCTAATTAATCCATACCTTTTCCATCATTATCAACCCCCAACATTTCTAATGGGCCACCACACACACGCCATTCAGAATATAAGACTTCTCCAAAATGTTTCCTTTACTTGTTTCCTCAGGAAGAAGTGGCTCCACTTTCCAAACAACTCTACTTGGGTAAAGTACCTCCCTCTTTGGAGAGGAGAGGGGCTTCACCCCTCCCAAACACCCTCTTACACCTTTTACAGTGGTTCTCAGGCCAGGGGTACATCTAGAGCAGTAGTTTTCAACCTTTTTCATTTGCAGATCCCTAAAAAATTTTGAATGGAGGTGCAGACCCCTTTGAATTATAAGTGCCACTATTCACATACTTTTGATTGTTCATAGTTACTTTCTGCAGACCCCTTAGACAAGGTTTCCAGATCCCCAGGGGTCTGTGGACCACAAGTTGAAAACCACTGATCTAGAGCATTAGGTTACGTAGTAGAGAAGAGGCTATGGCACTGCTTTTCAGCCAGGAATTATGCCACCTAGTGAGCCCTCTTTCAGTGTGTAGCTGATGAAATTCACAGGCTGACTGCAGACCATTTACTATGCCCTCATGGACAACAAATGGTCCACAGACCAGTTTTAGAACCCCCATTCTACACAATATGTCTATACTTTGATTATGATATTGTCATGGGAAGACAGAGTCAAAATATAATGCCAGATATAATAATAATAATAATAATAATGAATATTACCATTTTCAGGCCCCCTTTCTGTCCCGGCCCTAGGCTGCCACCTGGTTTGCCCATGCCTGTGTCCAGACCTGTCTGCTGCTTTCCCTGTCAAAGAAGAAACCTAGGAAGAAAACGCCTGTGTGTCTTGTTGCTTGTTTCCAGATTGGAAATTGATATGAAAATATAAATCTTTCTTCCTGCAGCTAATACACTTAGTTGCATTTCATGGCACTCAACATACATACAGCCATAATTTTCCCCCAGTTTTTCTTGAGTTTTTATTATAGTGGGTGCATCTACACGTTCATTAATGTGATGTAGTTACTGCGCATTAAGTTTAGTTCTTGCATAACCAAGTACCACTAGCACATTGGCTTTTACAAGTGCTAACTGTGCTGTAGCCTAATACTACTGCACACTGCTGTATTAGCATGAGTTTTGTCCGGCACACTACTGTGCTGTGTTATGAGGCTATTGGCAGTTAGTGTCTCGTAGATGCACCCAGTATGTACTATGAATTTTACGTACCATATTTTTCTATGTTATCCTGGGTTAGTTTTCTATCCATCTCCATCTCATGCTCCTCAAGTCATTTATCTTTTTTTTTTAATGTTAACTCCTTCCAACTGATTCTACATACCACAACATCTTGTTTTGAAGAAATAAATTGCAACATCTTTTGATGTTAATGATGGTTGAACCAATTTTGATACGGTTAAATAGCCTCAGCTCTGAAGGAATACTGTTGGTTATGCTCAGTAAAAGGCAGGTCTTGAGAGGTAATCAACAGTGGTATGTGTGTGACGTGATACTAAAATAGAAACTGATTTTACTCTTGCTTCCCTGTCTTTTGCTGGGTCTCTAGCCTCAAGAAAAAAAGTCCTTATGGAACAGAAGTCGTGTTAGAGACCAACAAGTCAGTCAGTCCTCTTTTCAAATACTTTTCAAATGAATTAGCACAAAACCCAAAGTTGAATATAAAAAGCAATAAATGCAAGTTAAGAAATATTGTGACAAAGGAACAAATATTCACAAATCTAGCTACACTAAGAAATTCTTTTATTAAATGGGGATTGACATGCTGCTCTAGCTGCTTCATGAGAAGAAAAACCACTGCCCCATCCCACTCGTATACCAAATGGAGAGAGGGAGTTAGTTAGCTGTGTGAGTAGTCAAGCAGAAGGTTGGACAGGGTGGCACTTTAGAGACTAACTGGCTCAGAGAGGTATAAGCTTGCACAGGCCACAATGTCTGATGAAGTTGGCTGTTGCCTATGAGATCTTACGTCTCTCTGAACCAGTTAGTCTCTAACGTGTCATCCTGCCCTGCCTACTGCATTTACTGAGCACAGATTTTAAAGAACCTGACTTTCCTTCAGTTTTTTTTTTTTAAAAATGACCTTATCAACATCCTTATTCCTGTACTACCAGTCATCTGTTCCTTTTGTTAATGAGAAGATGTGGCCAGCCTCAGGCTAGGAGAACAATCACTATTCCTTTTGCTTGCTACTCCTTTGTCTGAAAATAAAATTCTGGCAGTTGTGTAAAAATGAAGATCAGGGCTTACATGTGCATGTGGTGTGTGGAGAAAAGGGGAAAATAGACTAAGGCAGTGGTTTTCGAACTTCCTAAAGTCACAGAACCTTTTAATATTACTTCTGCTAGTCTTAGCTTTGTGAGCTGACATGGCCTGGCAATGGTAGCGCATGACCTCCTGACCCGCTCCATCATTGCCCCCAGTCTCTTTGCAGAACCTCTGATGACTTACTGCAGAACTGCTGGGTTTTGTGGAACAGTTTGAAATCCAGTGGACTAGAGCAAAGTACAAAGTTGGCTTGACCACAGGCTATTCCATTAGCATCTAGGAAGTATGCTAAACAGCACGATTACCACTGCCCATGCCCTGAAGAAGTCTGCAACTGCCTGCAGTTTTTAGAATTTGCAGTAGGTATAACATCTTGCAAGTAGAAGGCCACATTTCTCAATTCTTAATTGAAATTCTCCATTAATTGGGAACTTTCCCCACATTAGAATTACATGATTTGTCCAAGAGTGGCTGAGCCTATAATCTGAAATAAGAGATTGCAGGAGACTCTGATCTCAGTTACTGTAGGGCTTATAAAGAATTACTTCAGATTTGCTATTACTTGTGAGCAGAATCATAAGGGAGAAAACTTCAGTCATGGAATCAGACAGTCACATTTCAAGAGTAATTAGGATTATTTAACCTGCATGCACCATTGTAAAATAATGTCTTTTTTTTACAATGGTGGCATTTGGTGTTAGAAATGCCACCATTTAAATAGGCAATACGTGCATTAGGGGAATACATGCATTTTCTGAGACAAAAACTAGTGTGAAATGTCCTAGTCTGCTAGATTTTCTCCATGTAGACTCCAAGGTTTAGGCTTTTCTGGAAAGGAAACAAAAAACAAAACAACTGGGAAAACAACAATAATAATTAATCCCCCCCAATGGCTTGCCTAACTTCTTTTGATGCCAGATAGATTTCACGATTCTCAAACGCGTGAGGCTGTAAGCTGTTTGCTGCACTCGCTGACTTTATCTTCTGCATTTGTGCAGCAAACCAGGATCAAGCACTTGGGTGTTGCAGTAATATGAACAATAAATACTGTAATTCTTTGGGTAATCCTCACACTAAACCTTTCAGTCATGTATAGCATCTGATTTCTTTCTTACTGTGGAGAGCTAAGAGATCTCACAGGCATTAACTTTCAGGTACTTAACTTTAAGCATACAAATTCATGACCATTAACTTTTAAGTTTAGCATATTCCTAAGTTCCTAAGCAAGTGCAAACTCAGGTCCTAGGCTGGGATCCAGGGGAAAAAACCCTATGGAGCTTTTCTTCCCCTCCCCATCATCATGCGACCATGAAAGCAGCTATATAGCGCAAACTTTATTCAGCTCAATGTATATACAACACAGAGCCGACCAAGCAGTCCAGTGGTTACAGGCTAACTTTGAAATGCACGTGGCTTGTGTCTGAAATGATGCAGCTATGCGCCAATTTTCAGTGTCCCAAGGGACTGTCAAAGTATGTTGGCAGGTATATTAGTGCCCTCATGTCTAGAGGCAGGGTCCTGGGTTTGTTGTGATGGTGAGGGTAAGCTGCGTATGCCTTCAGGCATCACTCACCAAGGGGTAGATTAGACTGCAGCAAATAACTACAGTTCATCTTCCTGGAAGGGCAATAGGGCTATTAATTGTGGGAATATATATAAGTGTGTGTGTGTGTGTGTGTGTACCAAGAGTTAGCAACCCCTGGCATGTGTGCCAGAGCATGGCATGTGAAACCATTTTGCTTGGGATGACATGGCAGGCCCCTGCGGCTGGCCAGAGCCCAGGCTGCCCACAGCAGGCAGGAGGGAGGCTGCAAGCAGCTGCACTTGGGTCCTTGGAGCCCTAGCCCAGCTCGTTGCTGGCAACAGATGGATGCGGACGTCGGGGTTTCCCCAGGACCCCAACCACTGGTGGGGAAGTGGCTGGAGTTGTGCTGCAACAAGGATGAGGCCCCTCATGGCTCCCACACCATCTGCCCCAGCACAACCACATCTTACAAGTGGAGGTTGCGGGGTTTTTTAGCACCTGGCCCAAAAACATTGCAGATCCCTGATATACACACACACATACCCCGACCCTGCTTTGGGAAGATGGAGGCCCCTCTTTTTGAGGGGGAAAATGGGAGGGATGAGGGAAGAGCAAAACAGTGTCCTTGCAGCATGCTCAGGGAGCCTGCTGGAAGGGGTGTGTGTATGTGTGAGTGTCTGAGGGTGCTGGAGGGGATGCATGTGTACAAGTGTGTGATAGAGGGGATGAGTGTGAAATATGTGTGTGTGTGTGAGAGATATGAAGAAGGTGAGTGAGTGGTGGAGGGGATGAGTGTGTGTAAGATAGGAGGAATGTGTGCGCGCATGTGTGATAGGATGAGTGCGAGTGTGTATGGGTGAGACAGAGATGGAGGGGATGAGTGTGTACGCACCCATGCGTGTGATAGAGGGGATGAGTGTGAATGCAGGCGAGAGAGATGGAGGGGGTGAGTATGTGTGTAAGAGGGGAGGAGTGTGTGCGCTTGCCCATGTGTGATAGAGGGGATGAGTGTGAATGCGTGTGTGAGTAAGATGCAGGGGATGAGTGAGTGTGAGCGTGTGTCGGGGAGGGGAAGGAAACACCGAGCTGACCCACAAGCAGGACTGAAGGGTGGGGGGTGTCTGCGTCCTAGCAGCAAAGGAAGGCGACTCCCCCCCCAGTCCCCTCGCGTGAGGAAACAACCGAGCCCCGGGGATCGGCATGGCTGGGGCGGGCCGGCAGGGGCGCCGGGGTCTCCCTGCCCCTGCCCAGCCGCCGGGAAGGGCGGAAAGCCCAGGCAGGCTCGGCGCGGTCCGGCCGGGGAGGAGGGCGGGCTGGTAGGAGGAGGGAGAGGGGAGGGAGGTGCGGACGCTGGGGGAGGAGGCAGGAGGGAGGCCGGGCCGGGCCGGGCCGGGCCGGGCGGTGGGGAAGCGTCCTGCCGCCTGGCTTCGGGCTGCGGCACAAAGCCCGCCGCCCCCGGGGGAAGCGGGTAGGAGAGGACGGGACAGGGCTCCTCCTCGCGGCCGGGGGCGATGCAGTGACCCGGGCCCGCGGCAAGATGTGGCTGAAGCCCGAGGAGGTGCTGCTCAAGAACGCGCTGCGCCTCTGGGTCACGCAGCGCACCAGCGGCTACTTCATCCTGCAGCGGCGCCGGGGCCACGGCGAGGCCGGCGGCCGCTTCACCGGTATTAGGGCTGGGGGCGCGGGGTCGGGGGAGCCCGGCGTTGGTCCCTGGGGGCAGGCGGGGGCCGGGGCTTCCCGGCACCTGCTCGCCCTGCTGGGGTGCTAGCGCCGCGGGACTCGACTGTGGTCGGGCGGGGGGCAAAGTCCTGGGCTGGGTGCAGGTGCGCGGTAGGCACCGCTCTCCTCCCGAGAGCCCTGATCTGTGTCCTGAAGCACCGGCGCCCGGGGCCGCAGACAGTGTGGATGCCCACCAGGTGGCCGGCGGCCCTTCGGGGGTGTCGCGTGCTGGCGCGATTCACTCTGGACCCCGCACCTTTGTCTGCGCCTTGCACCGGGGGGGCGGGGGCAGGAGAAGGGCTGCGGGGCTCTCCTGCAGGCAGGGGAGGGGTGAGCGCCAAGCACTGAGGTTTCCCACGGGAGCGCTAGGCTCAAGCAAGGGGCTTGAGTCTACAAAAGTTGAGAGTCGCCCTCAAGCCACCTTCCAGCCTATTTTAGCACTGTGTGGTCACAGAATCATAGAAACAAGGGTTGGAAGGGGCCTCAGGAGGTCATAAGCCAACCCCCTGCTCAACGCAGAGCCCATCCCAGCCAAGGTTTTGTCTATCTGGGGTCTTAAAAACGGTCCTCCTCTCTTGGCTCTAGTTTCAATAGCAGGTTAGGCAAGGATTTGTGTACGGGATGGATTGGATGGTCTAGAGATGACCTCTGAAGGGCCTTTCTAGCCCTGCCTCTAGGATTCTAATTCTTCACCCCTTTCATCTCCCCCTACACTTTTCCTGTGAATGCACCACAGGTGTTTTAGCCACTATGGCCATGTCCAGACCTGCATGGACGTTTGATGCCCCAAGGACAACTAGCAGTGATGTACCTTGTGCTGCTGCTAGTTGTCCTGGGGGAACTCCTGTGCCACACACACTCTGGTTCATTGCAGGTTACCCTGGGTGGGATAGAGGATGTTGGTGCTAGTACTGGGTTGGCCCCAGCAGCCTTACCTGGGGACCTGGGAGCCTCCTGGGGCTGCAGCAGTGGCGATTGTGCTGCATGGAGCCTGGCTGGCAGTGGAGTGTGGCTCTGGCCAGCCAGGCTCCAGCTTTGCCACCCTGTGCACCACTCCACCTTTTTCCCCATGGGTTTTTTTGACCCCTGGATATTCAGGGGTCAGAAATCCCTCCACAGTGCTCCCTTGCAGCATGGAGAACAACTGAATGTGCAGCATGTGACACCACAGATGTCTGCAGTGCCACATACCACACAGCCGTGCTCATCTTGAACACCTTCACTAGAAAATTGGATGTTTATCTTGTTGGGATCCTATGACTCCAGCTGACTTTCTGCCCTTTGGGAGGGGGGCTGGGACTTGATCTTCTGAGGTCCCTTCCAGCCCTAATGTCTATGAAATACATGAAATCTGGATGGGGCCTATGTGGTTATCTGCTGGGAACAGGTCTGGGCTGCCTGGCAGGTAAGATGCAGGTTGCTTGTCTTCTGTAGGGATCAGAACATGTGAAGAATGGTGCTCTAGGAGAGAGCCTCTAGAGTAGAAGAGCATTTGTCCAGAGCTGCTTCTCTGGGATCCTTCCCAGTGTTAGGGGCCAAGCCACTCCAGACAGATGGATGTGCCCTTGGCTTGGCAGAAGCTCCAAAGAAATCAACAAGAACTTTGCTGTTAGTAATATCAAAAATAGATCAGAGCAGAATAATGAAAACTTCCCCCCATCCTTTTTACCTCATGGTCAGATTGGTATGGACTGTGGGGGGTTTTGCTTTCCGCTGAAGTAGGGGGTCTACCTGGGACCTCTTGAGCATAAATTGACAACTTTATAGAAGCAGGACATTGGCTGCTGTGGTTCCCCTGCTTTAGCTGTGGCAACTTGGGGTGTTAGGTCTATGTTGTGTCAGGGTAGATGGTAGTCTTATGTAGAGTTTAGGCTATGGTTTGTATAGGATACTTTGGATAGGAATGATCCTGCTTCAGGTAGGGGCTTGGACTAGATGACCTCTGGGGGTCCCTTCCAGCCCTTTTCCATGATTCCTTTATCTGTGCCTAGGACATAATTAACTCCTCATAGGCTAACACACTAAGATATATAGGGAGCATAAGCTTTTATGAACTCAAGCTTGCAGCATCTGATGAAGTGAGCTTGAGTTCATGAAAGCTTATGTTCTGTACACTTCTTTATTCTGTAAAGGTGCATATATCTACCTTGCCTTCTGCCTGACTGGACCAATATGGCTCTCTTAGGACTCAGCTACCCCTCTTAGGCCATGATGAACCAGTGAAACAAAGGTGTTTTGCAGATCCCAGATTGATCAGATTGTTCTGGTAGTTAATAAACTTGCATGTGATTTCTGAACTTGCATGTGATTTCTGTCATGCAGTCGGTAGCCACTTGAGAAAAATCAGACCCAGTAGCAGGTGGGCTGCTTTATGATTTTGTTGAAAAATAGGTTCCACCCTCTCTTTGCATTTTTAACTTCATGTATTGTGAAACACTTATTTACATAGCATACATGACAAAGGTGCTATATAAGAGGAAGCACAAGAAGACAAAAGATCCCATTTGCAGTGGTATAAATCTCAGAGTATTTTTTATGAGATTAGTGATTTATACCACCTTAGTTTTGCAGTAAGTGGCTGCGTCAACATACATGCTTAACTACGGAGTAGACTAAGTAGCTGCAGAGTAAAGTGTCACTGTCTACATGTGCAATGCTATTAGGCCACAGTAAACTAATTTAACCAATAAACTACATGATGGGTAATTAACTGCGATTAAATGCATGCATAGACACTGACCATGGGTGAAAACTGTGCCCAGTCAGCCCAGCCTAGGGGGCCAGACTCTTGCCTAGGCACATGGCTTTGCACTTCCAGCACCCTCATGCCCCAGCCTGCCCTGATGCTACCACCTGGGGCTTGGGGCTGACTCCCTGTGCTCCTGGCCCTGGCGTAAACTGCTCCACCCCAGCTCAATTTGCTGCTGTCCTGGGTGCATGTATAGATGTTGCACCTGGGAGTAGTTTACTCTGGCTTAAACTGCTCCCAAGTTTATTGCTGCAAATTATTTGCACATGTAGATGTACCCACTGATTACAAAGATTGGCCCAAAGTCCCCGTTCTGAGTTAATGATATAAATTGGACTAACGTATAAAGAATATCCATGTTGTGTGTGCAGAATGACAAAAGTGAACAAGAGGAAAAATAATGGAGCTCTTGATTGTGTCACATATCTTGATTGTTTTTTCTTTTTTAATTTTAATTTGGATTGCTTATGGTGGGTAACAGAATTAGAAGAAAATGGGTATTTCAGATCTCAATCTTGGCTTTTTCTAATAGTGTGAATTTTTTTTAAAGCTTTTTTTAATATGAAACAAAAATCCTTGTCTGTAAGCGTTCTGAGTTTTTCGTTTTAACTGCAGGTGGCACAAAAGTTTAAGTCCCACTTGGTAGACTAGAAGGCCTTGTGTTACCTTAGTCTTTGTTGAAGTCAATTAAATGTTGACTTAAAAGGGGCCCAACATTTCATCCCCCAGGTTTATTCTCTACCCTCTTTTCCTTGTGGGGAGCAGATAGATCAGGCTGCCATGATTGTTGAGAGGAGAAGGATTAATTTGCAGATCCAAAAATAGCATCTACAGCTGTTTGTTTTAGGTCCAGGCTGATCATGTGGCTGAGATTCACTAATGTAAAGTCTCCACTACTTAGCTGTTTGTTGCGCTGGCAGACATCTGCAAGTTTAAAGTAAAAAAATGATGCTTACTGTCTAGCTAAGTTCCTGGTGTATTATTTTAGCTGATTGCAGAAGCTATATGTGCACATAGGCTTCTGCATGAGGCTAGCATAAGTCTGTTCTGCCTGGCTACTAAAATGGCTGTTTCTATTCTTTTTTTATGTTCTCCCCCTAACCCTCCTTAGGAGGTGGGGACCCCTCCAACCTTAAAATTAGACATTGTCTTTGCATCGACTTCCCAGATGTTTGCTTTGCAGTTTAAAATGACCTAGAAGTATAGATCCATTGCTGTATAGAAAATAAATCAAGTTTATGTAATGAGGAAGATTCTCATTCACTTAGGACAGTCCAGATTGAGAGCAGATTGCTTTTAGTGACTAGATTAATTTCATTTGATGTAAGTTTTAAATATAAATGCTGAAAAAGCAATCAGGTGTATTCAGTCCACGAAGAAAATGGCTTGAAGTTTTTATGACTTATTTTTAAAATAGATTCTGTGAATCGTTTTAAAATATATGAGAGAGAAATCATGAACATGGTGAGAGACTACACTACTACTACTACTACTATTTTTTTTTTAGTGTGGGGGTTTGCAAGTCAAGAGTTCTGGCTTTTGTTTCCAGCTCAGTCGTTAATCTAGTCAGAAGTGAATGCAGTGCTTCCAGCTTCACAAGAATGTAGGAAGATTTAATAGGTGTTTGAGCTTTCCAGATGAAAGTTTCAGTAAAAACTCAAAATACTGATATAGTTCTTGGTATACTTGCAACTATAACTTTATAATTATGCAAGTGTGACATCAGCGCTCCTAGCTCTAACTTTGATTAATCTTTCTGATTTAAAAAGGGGAGGGGAGAATAAGATGACATCTAAACTACTTTTGTGCCCATTGTAACAATATATTAAAGCCCCCTGGCAGTATATGGTGTTTTCCTTGTACCACCTGAGCATAAAGAACTATTCTTTGCTTGATCGTTCTTCCAGCATGTTTTATCCTTCCTTCCAGGTCATTCTGTCCAGAACGTACAAACAAACTTAGCACAGAACTGAAGGATATCTTTTGTTTGATTATGTGCTTATTTAATCTCCAAAGGGCTACACTATAAGGCAGTGTTAGGTCACATAGAAACATTTGTCTTCTATATCAGTTTCTCTGTCAGAGCAGTGTATTTTTATTGTACTTTAAACAATTCTACCTGCCATTTGAAAACCTACAACATCCATTTAAATTATGTTCTAGGGGACACTAACTGATCTTAGTTAATTTTACAAGTGGCGTGGAAAACTAGCCTATATTTTATTGAATAAAGGCCTCCCACCTTCTTAATAATTATACACTCTGCAACTTGTTTTCTCTGTTCCTAAGTGGTTTTGATTAAGCATATGCTTAATTTTGAATATGTGAGTAGTGTTGTTGACTTGAGCCAGGCTACTTACATGTTTAACAGCTTTATTGGATCAGGGACCAAAGCAGGAAACTTGAAATGATTTCTGGAGAGCCTGCATTTCGGAATTAAATTATCCACAAATTAACCCCCCCTCCTTGCATCCCAGGATGTAGTTTAGTAGCTTTGGTTGGTTCTGCATTTGTATTTGTATAAAACTGAAGAAATCTTTCTTTACGTATGAGATTTATTATAGCTCTGTAGGAGGTGAGAGAACTGGTTGAACTGTTACAGCTCTGTAAAGTCTAAAATGCTTGCTGATAGCATTCGTAGTCTCTGTGGATAGTTTACAGACTCCACAGGTGAACAGTAATCTTTAGCTGCCTGCAAGGAGATGCGTTCTGTCAAATCTATTTTCTCATTTAAAGTAGCATAATGTAAATCTCTTGTAGCAAAGAGGTGAGGTGATTTGTCACTTTTTATTAGAGGATGGTGACAGTTTCAGCTCTTTTCCTTTTTGATTAGATTAATTAATTTGAAAATTAATTAATTTTCAAAGCAACCGCTCATTCTCTAACTTTCAGATTTTATTGAGAAAGTTACCATGGACATTAAAATATATTTTTAAGTTTTACAGTGTGTAAAACATTGGTAACATTTTTCTCACTACTACTGAGCGGCTAACTTTGCAGGTCTGTTTAGGCAGTATTCTGTGCTGCATTATTTTATATCCAAAAGAAATGAAGTACTGTTTTTTCTCTTTGTATGTTCCCTGAATATATGTAGGCTTGTTTTTCTTATAATTTAGGAAAATAAACCTATAAATTAAGAGTCTTTATTCTGCAGAAATAGTTTGGTGTACCTGACATTTTGATTGTGTTCCTTCAACTCCGGTGCCTTTTTATTAACTTTTTAGCTGATTGAAGTCATAAAACTGGGTTATCAATTATTCTGATCTTGTGTGTGTTTATAATAATTGGGAAAAAAGCTACTTTTAATGGGTAACAAAAAGAGAATTTTGAGAGAGAGTTAATTTACTAGGGAATTTGGTAATAAGACTGAAGGTGTCATTTAAGTGTAAAGTATGACTATATTGCAGAATTAATCATTAACGCCTATGTACGGATGGTTTCTGAATGAGCATACTTATGTAAGAAAAAAACCTTGAGCAAATATTCATCATGACTTCTAAGTTGTAGCACTAGTTAAAGTAAGTAGCTAGTACTTTTCTCTTTAGGAAAAGAGAAAAATTGCCCTATTGTCTATAATACAGTGATTGTGCAGCTATGGTGCAGAGAGCACCTGCTCATGCTCCAGGGAGATTTGACTGGTACTAGCTCTTCTCCTTCTTTTCCTGTTGTCAACTTATTTACTTCATTTTGATGTATAATATATAAAAGAATGCTTATCCTGAGCTCTAGGTCCCTTATCCAGGAACTATGAATATAATCAAAACTAAAGCCAGCTGCTGTGTCCCCTTACACCAAAAATAATCAACTACAATAAAATCACATTGAAATAATACAACCTCCCCTTGCAAACATCTGCTCTTACCAGGCCTGTTTCTCCCTTAACACTATTTAAATAGTAATGCCTTTTAGCATTTTCCAGTATTCAGACTTTTCCAGTCTGGAAGGCAAAAAATAAATAAATAAAAATGGAGGGGCTGTTATGCTGTTGGTAGTCTTTTATGCTGAGGGGTACACATTGAGTGTTCCCATTTCCTGCAGCTGTTGCAGCATGGCTCAGAGAGGGAAGCACAGTAAATCCCAAGCCAGTTGGGGTCTCCAGCTCATAATTAACACCTTGAACTCAGATTGGAAACCTGCTGGCAGCTAGTACAGACTATCTTAGTGTCATGTTAGTCTGCTAAGAGATGTTAATTAGGTAGGCTGACTGAGGCAAAAGCTATGTTTATGCCTGCATTTGTAGGAAAGATAGCAAACAGATGACCTGATAATTTTGTTTCTTGGGGCTGGTGCTCGGTAATTGTGGTGAAAG
Source organism: Gavialis gangeticus (assembly GCF_001723915.1). NCBI lineage: Eukaryota > Metazoa > Chordata > Crocodylia > Gavialidae > Gavialis > Gavialis gangeticus. The sequence goes on from NW_017729032.1 coordinate 150,566,977, forward strand.
GTGAAATAAATGGATTCTGGAGAAGAAGCCTTCCTCCAAAATGCCAAATATCATTCTGTTCTAAAATCAGTTAGCTGCTAGACAAGCTATTGTTTGTATTGAGTTATAGCTTGATGGAAGGAGAAATTCCCAAACTTGATTAATTTATTCATTAAAAGTGTTTCCATAGCACTTAAAATTGGATTATGCTTTTCTCTGCCATCCAGAAGATCTTGTTGGATAATACTATGTAGTTGGTGCCCCTGTCCCTATATAGAAAAAAATATTTTCTTACCCTGGCTCACTGAAAACTTGGGCCCTTCCAAATGCTTATATAACTTTTCTCACAAATAGAGTTCCAAAATATCAGCTTCTTTCACTCTTTCCTTTTCATGAAAAGAATGCATCTTGCTTGACCAGGGGTGACTTCTTTATATGAAGCAATTAAAGAAATTCTTTATAAGCAATTAAAGTTTAACTTCTTTATAAGCAATTCAAAAATTTTTTTTGCAAAAATCTCGATCTAATAAAAGAGATCATCTCTAATACGAGTCCCGATTACTTTATAAGTAAATTTGGTCTGTGCTTGTGTTAAGACATTGAACCCCAGATGTATGTTTTAAAAGGCAAAAGTTTTGCGGCATTTGAATTGTTCTTGGCTCATTTGCACATTGCAATTAAAATGTATGAACTTTTGAAACAACTCCAAGCATTTGTGTGTCCACACCTCTAGACCCCCAGCAAGCAAAGGAGACCATCATGGAAGTTTCTCAGCTTAAAAGCACAGCACCAGCAACCTTGACAACCCTTTTAAAAAAAAATTAGTATTGTGGCATTGTTTGTGCCCTTTGCCTACTTCATTCTTATAAACCCACAAGTTAGATCAGGGGCAGGAAATTATTTTGGGTGGACGGCCGCTTATTAAGTTTTGGCAAGCCGTCAAGGGCCACATGACAGGCAGCCCAGAGCAGATAAATATTACTTTTCTAAATTTTTTATGGGCCCCGCAGGCCAGATAGGCCTGGTAGGCTGCATCCGGCCCCTGGGCCACATTCTGCCCACCCCTGAATTAGATGGCAAAGGGAACTAGCAAGCAGAATGGGGAAGTAGCATGTTACACGTGTTTAAAAAAACCCTCTTCTCTGTTACTTCATATGCCTAGAAAGCCATGAATGCATCAGTAAAAAAATCCCTGTGGCTGAAGGATTGAACTCTTAAGTCACCTCAAGACCCATCAGGGAGCAGTGGGGGAGATAATCCTCAAACTGAGGGATGGTTGATGCACCAGCAAACCAAGAGTTATCCTGCCTAAGGGCCAGCCTGGATTGCTTGTGTTAGATTTTTAAACATTAGGCTGCCTAACACTGTAAAGCATTAAGCAGCTAAATTAAAACTAGAATAAACATACTGTGTGCGTTTATTTGTGTTGCTTTTATGGTAGTATACACAGACTATAAAGAATAAGATGACAAGCACGTTCTTTAGGATGTTTATGGTGACTAGAATGATGCGATCCAGAGCTGCTCCTATTCGCTATTTTGGGGCCTTGTATATTAGTGACAAGAAAACATGTTGAAGTGTTTTGGGAATTTTTTTTGTCGTTTAGCTAGTACTCTCGAGAATTTGCAGTCTGGTTGTTTAGGGGGCTATAAAATGCAGCTGTTTATCCTTCATATTTATAGATAACTTATTTTTTAGGTAGGAAACAGTTGTATTTGTTTTGTTTGTTAGGGAGTGTTATTGGATTTGAAGTGAGAGAGTGAAGCTTTCAGCTCTTTGCACTTTAGAACCATAAAATATTAGTTGCAGCTGCGTATGTCTCCGGCTGCTGTTGAATTAATAAGTGTGACTAATTCCTGGAAGAATTGTTAGGGGAGGCAACATCTGCAGAAAAAATGGTGTAGTCTGAAGAGAAAGAGGTTTTAGAGCAAATATTCTTTCAGAAAACACTAGCTGCTAATATTGCAGGAGTACAGAATGGTTTTGCATCCTCCAGGGAAAGGAGGTGCGTACTTCTGCTCTTTCCTCTTCTCCCTTTCTACCTCACTTCCTTCCACTATTGTATGGTATGCTCATCAGACCCCCGTGATGATAAATTGAATCCCCAAGGACATGAGACAATCAAACAAGTGAACAGTTGAAAGTTGAAGCAAAAACAAAAAGAGACTCGGAGACCATTTACGAAGTATGAAATATAGCTTTAAAAAAGTAGAAACGTAACTTTTCCTAGGCCATCCATCTAACTCTCCACATTATAAAGAACACAATGCTGAGCACTCAGGTTAAAAAAAAATGACAGGCGAACAGCTGGTTTCAGTTTCTTTTTATATACAGCAAAAGAAATTTAAAGCGCCTCCTTAGTTTCCAAGAACCTGATCTTGCAAATACATGTGAAATAATCTGACTGGCTTCAGTGGGATTAGGTCTACCTGTAAAGTTACCCCCATCTGTAATTGTTTGCAACATCAGATCCTTAGTGATAAAATCTAGCCTTCTGTATGCGTTTTTACAAATGAGATAAACCTACCTCAACAGTAAGGAAATTAGTTCTTTAATACACTAGGGTTGGTATAATATTACTGTAATCTACTTTTTTTCTTATTTAATATACTTCCTTAGTTAATGGATTCTTCTAAAATTGAACAGAAAAGGCTAATATGTATACTAATGTCCTGCTGGGTTAAAAGCTACCCTTATATGCACTCTGCATAATTTTGCAGAAGTTAACAAAGGCTGTATGGGAGGTAAGTTAGGGTTCACCTTCTCCTGTTATCATTAGCTTTCTGTTGAACTGATGGTGCTTACTTCCAACATGACATGGCTAAAAAGCAGAAGTTTTTTCTTGCAGTTTTAGACAAATATCCCTGCTTGTCTAATGTGTTTAGAATTGGTACAAAAAAAATCAGGTGGTTGTGTTCTGTTTCAGGGAGAACTTAATAGAAATTTTGCTGCTAAATTTGTGTTGTTACAGAGTTCCCTACATAGCACCTATTAAATGGAATAGACTGCTTTGTCAAAAGTTTTTAAACCATCGGAGTAGGGATAGATCCTGGACCATAGCAGAATTGACCTCTGTGCAGATCAGGAGTGGGAGGAATCCACCTGATCTGGCCAGTCTTGGTTTACTGCCGACAGTTATGGCCACCTGTATGTGGGACCAGTTGCCTGTTGTGGAAGCTGGAAAATTGCTAGAAGACAACAGAATTTCATCCAGCTTCCTCTTTTCTTAAGCACACCTCCTTATGCAAAGAGGTCCAGAAGGCTGGTTTAGAGTTGGTATAAAAGCTCTTTCACCTCTAGGGCTTCCTCTGAAAGATAACATTGAAAGAGGGTGGAGCAGTTAAGCCAGTTTTGTAGCTAGGCAAAAGAGAACAGGAGGCCAGGAGTTTTGGGTTCTTTCCATGGCTCTGCTGAGTTGCTGTGTGACAAGTCAGTTTGCTTAGCTGTGTTGCCCCATGTGTAACAAGCAGATACTTGCTAACCTCAGGTGGATTTGTAATCATCTGCAAAGTACTTTGAAGTGTTCAGAAGGAAGGAGCGATAAACCTGTGATTATTGTGCAGTTAAAATACTAACTGTATTGGACAAGAAATCAAGAGTGAATAACACAACTTCGCAATTCTGAGTTCATGTTTTTAAAATATCTAACTTGTACATTTTCTGGATGAGATTTCCCCCTCACCCCCGGGAATTACTCAATAAAGGCCAATTCTCATATAATGTAGCATGTGGATCAGAAATTGCATCTCCCAATTGTTAGCTATCATCTTGAAACTGAATTTGAGTTGGTTGTTGAGACAGGGGAAGCATACTTCTGGTTTCTGATTTAGAAAACACTTTTTTTTTGCCTGACTGATGTTTGTATTTCCTACTTTTGATTTTGCATTTGGTTTCTTGCAGGGGGATTACAAGAGAGGCATGAGTAGAACTCGGCACTAAATGTTCTGTAAGCCCCTGAGGATGGGCATGCTGGGACAAACGATGCTGTCCCTTGTGTAGTATTTATTGGGCCTAGAATTTTATAGTAGGGGTTGTGCTGCTGTTATAGTTGCTTGGATCCATAATTTGTTGTAAGCTATGATACATTTTCAGAGCACTTAAATAACAGTCACATCCAAGGAAAAGAAGTAGGCACCTAAAATGGGACTTCCAGTGGGATTTAGATGACCAACTTTAAAACTTCCATTCTAAAAATCCCTGTGGATTTGCTCCCAATCTCTGTTACTGCCAGATTAAGGCACCTCCAGTTATTGCCCTGAAAGTTTCCTAGGTCCCTAAAGTTCTTCTATAAAGGCCCAGAAACACCTTACTGTTAACACTGGTGAGCAGCTGGGTTTAGGTGTAACTGGGATCCAGAAATTAGGTGTTCAGTTTCTTGTGTCATCCGATGGACTCAGTTTAGGAAGTGTTTTGGAGTATCCTTAATGTGCAGCCATGTGATCAAGCTCTCGTTAAGATGTGGTGGCAGCCACTCTTAAAGCCTAGCCAGAGAAGGGAGATTGTGATGTCCCTCTTTTAATGGTTAGGGCAGACATGCAGGATATGGAAAAGCTAACTTCAGTGTTATCTTCCATCTGAAGGACCTCAAACCTCCATCTCCCACCTCCCTGTAGATTGCTAGCCTGTTGGCTATTCCTTGGTTGGGCCACTCTCCACACTTCCTTTTGAAGCTGTTTCACTGTGCAGAAAAGAACAAATTGCAGAAAAAACCCCCTGGAGGCAGAGAGAAAAGACAAGAGACCTGAGCACCTGCTCCTCCTCCAAGGACTGGGTCTGTATTTTACACAGTGATGGAAACAGTTCTTGGAATAGGGATTAGAACCAGATCTTTCTGCTCCCCCATATGTCCCTTGACTACCAGGCTCATGTCATGTTCCTCTTGCCTTCTCTCTCTGGCCCAAGGCATCTTGTATATTTATGTGTAGCACATCTTCCAAGGGAAGAGTGAAGAAAGCTTCCTCCCTGTTAAAACAGGGTTATCCAAAGTGGCCAGGGCCCCCCCACCCACAGGCAGCAGTTTCTGCAACACCCCCTTGCACAAACCATGATGTACCCCAATCTACTTGCTCCATGGACCCTGAGTCCCATACTCTGTGTTGCTTTATCCCCAGGGTGGGGGGCAGGAAGTGGGAGCTGGAGGAGGGAGCAGGAGCCTGAAGATCCCAGTTACAGCAGCGGTGGCAATATTGGGGGTGGGGGCAGCTGGTTGGCCATGAATTAACTGCTCATGGCTTGCATGTAGACCAGCTTGGACAACCCTATTTTAAAAGAATGACCTCTCTTGGGTGCCTTGTTTCAGGACTGGGTTTTGGGTTGTGACTGTGAATGTACCTTTCTGCAAGCCTGTGTAAAGCCCTTAATCCTGCCCATCTTAAAGTTTAAAACCCACCCATGTTGTTCACATGGACTCAGAAAAGAAATCTGCATTTCCGAGAGTTTGAATAATTCAGTAAGTTACTTAGAAATTGATGTTAGGTCAGCTTACTCTAGCTGCTCTTCTTCTAGAGTTGTGGCACTCAACGTAGTGGGTAGCTTCACAAGCTGTACTTTATCTTCTTTTGGGGTCTCATACATTAAACTCAAATGATGGGTGATCGCTGATGAGTTTGCAGGTTTATTTAATAACTGGTAAGTCTCTGTATGGTGTCCTCATTTTCTGTTTTAATTGATGCTGCACAGCTGTGTTGTACATAGGGCTGGAATTAATTTGAATAAACAGACCTAATCATGCAGTTATGTAGTATGCTGTTTCCAGGCTGATTGGTTTCCACTGTGATCTGTGTAAAAACAAAGGCACTGCCTGACTGTTGCAGGCTTTAAAAACAGGTCCTCAGTCTCTTGCAAACTTATTTTTATTATTTGTCATAGTGTGTGTTTTCTACCACTGTGAACACCATGGTAGGGATTTCAGAATAAAAATCTCTCTGATTACTTTTGTTCTACTTAATGTTGTTTGACTTGCAGTAGTTAAGGTTGTGGAAAATTTGCACTAATGTACAGTTTATAAACAGGATAATGAAACAGAAAGTATTGTAGTTAAGATCCAGGATATATTAGGAAATAGCAAACTATGTTTTGTTCATGTCCATAAGAATGTACGTAAAATGCTCATTCTTACACTCGTGTTATTGAGCACAAATTGACAGTGTAGAGGAAAAGTGTACCCTGCCCTCAACTTTTTCTGACGTGTACCCTGAGCTTGGACCTCCCTTCTGTAATTCAGCACTGTCTGTAATTTAACACGATGAAAAGACTTCTGCATATGGAAGAGTCTGAGCTGATTGGCTACTGTACTCCAAAGTCAGCCTGGAAAAATGTGTGGCTCCAGCTTTTTCTTTTACAATTAAACAGAAAGGGGCTTGATAATATTATTTATATTTACCTCCTGTCAATGTTAGTCTGTTCACAGTAACAAGTAACACCTAATGACTACTATAACAAACAAGTTAATGTAGCATATCTGTTTTCCTAATAATTGTACCTTTGATTAGGCCTCTGTTTAGATGGCTTTGCTGTTCCTTGTTAAAAAAAAAAATCCAGCATCTTCCTAGCTAAAATGAACTTTATTATCATCTGGGGTCTGTGAAAACTTTTTATAAATATTTTATGGGAAAATAAGGATGTGTATTATTAAAAGGCTGCTCTGTCAAAAAGTAGACTTTCTTTTTGAAAGCAGTTTTAAAATTCAAGTATTATCCCTTAAAGCTTTTTAGTTTTCATGTTTTATGGATTACGTCAATGGGAAGCACTGTGCAGCTGTTGTTACAGGTGTTAAACAGAGCTGGAAGCCGGTATTATACAAACAGCACTTCGAAATTCACACCTTTTTCATCAAATGTTTTATCCTTTCTTTAATGTTAAGCCTTTTTATTTGTGCACCAAGCTGGTTAAAATTTTGATTCACATTGCATAGCTTTTGTAGGCCTAGCAAATATGTTCTGTGTTTGGACCTTGTTCCTATAAGTTTCAGCTTAGGCTGTTGGGATAGCGCCTCCAAAAATAGAGGTTCGAAAGTACAGTAATGAAGCTATAGCAAGCAAAATTACTGCTTTGTTTTTACTAGCAGAAGATACTAGCATGCTTCAGGATACACAACAATGCAGGATTTTTTGTGCCTGGAGAAAAATATTCAAAATACAAGTGGAAGCGCTGTGTAGGTTGCCCACTCTGCTTCACAAAGACATCTTTATCTTGCTGTATTGAAATCATAGGTAGATATCTGAGACTGGAAATCTAGACAGTGTTCTTGCTTGTAAAGCTAGAAAGAGTGTGAATCCCTTCCAAATGAAAAAAAATAGATCGGGGGCCTAATCCAATCCCATTTAAATCAGTGAAACTGCCCATAGACAGTAATGGGAGTTCCATTAGGCTACTTACAAATATGGAAAACTAACTTAATAGAAAGGCATCAAAGATGCATTGCACTTAGTGATCATTGGGGTTTGTACGTGACCCCTGTCCCCATCACCCTCTTCCTCCCTCTTTTTTTTAAGATCTTTTGTTGTGGCTTTCCCATGTTTAATTGGAAGCATTTTAATTAGAGCTAAATCCAGATGGAGGATTATTTATTAATTATTTTTCATTACATAATGATTGTGTTGAACTGCAAACTTTGTAGCTCATTATAGTTTGTACACATAAAGGAAATTTAATGAAGAAGTAAAAAGTGAAATGAGGAATTGGCTGCTGAGACCAGTAATTCACAAACAGAAAAGGGAATTCATTTTCACGAAGTGAGAAATAAAATAAACATCCTTCTTCTTGAACTTAGCTTCACACTGCATATGTGCTTTTTATCTATATTTAAAGAATAACCATACTTCTGAAAGCAGATTTTAATGGGATTTTCAGAAGCACTTAATATTGGCCTAACTCTTGCCAAAAACTTCAGTAAGATCATAGTCCTATGTAGTCAAAACTGTTTTTTGATAATTTTCCTATTAAGTTTCTTCTTAGAAAAACCCCCCTACAGAGTAGCCTTTGAATGGCTGCTTACTTTCTTGGACTTTCGAAAGTCTCAAGTTGCTCTGTGCTGTGCTATTGTCCTACGTATCCTCTGTGATAAGATGCTGGCATGTAGAGTAGCCAGCATCTTAAGGTCATTAGTAGGAAATAGGAATTTAAGAATGTTTTTACAGAATTAGAACACTTTTTTATGTAGAATGAAGGAATTCATATTTTACTGGAGTTTCTTTTTCAATACTTCTCCTCTGCATTTCCTACTGGCTTTATCTGTGCTGTTTTAAAGACTGTATCTTATATCATATGCTCACTATTTCCTGTAGGCGTAGATAAATGTGGGGTTTTTTTTAAATGTATTTGGAGGGTTGGTTTTTTGTTTTTGTTTTTCCCATAATGATAAGGGAGAATTTGGCACTTTCCTTGTTTATATTTTTGTCTGCCAACTCATTACTCCAGTTTTAAACAGCTAGCCAGTTTTAATACACTGCCATCTTGAACACAAAAAATTACATTTGAGATTGTTTGTTTGTTTTTGTATTCTAACTTTTTCCTGTGTGTGTGGGCGTAAGGGGGAAATGGCAGATGTGAACTATATTGACTTCCTTAAAGAGTTATGATACTCCTCCAATGGTGTTCTTGTGAGAAACTAGGGATAAATACTCTAGATCAGTGGTTTTCAGCCTGTGGTCTGTGGACCTCTGACAGTCTGCAGACTATGTCTAAGGGGTCTGCGAAAGATGACAGATCAGTCAAAAGTATGTGAATACTCACACTTACAATTCAAAGGGGGCTGCATCTCCATTTGAAATCTTTTAGGGATCTGCAAATGAGAAAAGTTGAAAACCTTTGGTCTGGATGAAATCACCATGAAGTGAGGGCCAAACTTGTTGAAAAGCTATGCCCAGCCAAATGGTTTATGGTTTGCTGTAAAATGGGAGGACATTTCAGATATCAATATTTTTAATAGTGACCTTGATGATGGACTACAGTGTAAATTTATAAATTTTGTGGATGACACAAGCTGGAGAGGTTGCATTTGCTTTGGAGTACAAGGAGCACAGTTCAAAATGATCTTGACACATTGGAGAAATGGTCCAAAGTCAGTAAGATAAGTCTATTAAAGACCTGTGCAAAGTATCACACTTTGGGTGGAGAAATCAAATGCCAAGTGCTAAATGAGGATTAATGGACTAGACAGCAGTACGTAGCAAAAGATCTGGGAAGTCAGGGGACCACAAACTGAATAGATGTCCATGATAAGCTATTGTTAGAATAAGATTTTCCTTTTTTTTTCTCAGGTGTATTAACAGGAATCTGGGGTATATTAACAGGAATCTTATTTCTAAAGCATGGTAAATAATTATGGTGATGGTACATTTTAAGAAATATGTATGTAGACATACTGAAGACAGTTCAGAAGAGAGCAACTAGAGGGATAAAATATTTGGAAAACATCACTTATTTATAAGGAAAGGTTGAGGTAATTAAGCTTTAGAAAAGATAAGCCTGCAAGGAGGGGCATGATAGTGCCCTAATATAGATATAGACAATATAGTTACTATAGAAAGGACAGAGACCAATTCTTCTCTGTGACCACTATAGGTGGGTCAAAGAGGCTAATTTATAGGAGAGAGAAGAAAAATTTTGGTTAAATATTAAGAAAAACATTTTAGCAGTATGTTTGAAAAAGCAGTGGAACAGACTACCCGACAGGGTTTGACATCTCTTTCTTGGACTTAAGAACATGGTAGACAACATCTATCAAGGATTGTCTGGGTATGTGCGTCTGGGCTTAGAGTACAGGGATGGATTAGATGACATCCTGAGGTCCCTACATTTCTATGCTAGCTATATCATAATATTAATAAACCCACAAGAAATGCCAAAAATTAATATGTTTTTGTTTTTCTAATTGGTTTGCTCACTCTTCACTCTCTTTGTAGCAAAATTAGAGTGTTTTGATAGTGATAAACTGATCTTAATAAAAGTTGGTTCTCTTGTTATTCAAAGGCATCTTTCTTCTTTGTATGTTTAGGTCGTTTGGTTGGTGCCCTGGATGCAGTGCTAGATTCTAACGCACGTGTTGCTCCATTTCGAATTTTACTTCAAGTTCCAGGAGCACCAGTTTACTCTGCCATTGCATGTGGTGAGTTATTGAATGGATCAGAAGTTTACTGGGCCATAGCCATTGGTGAGTCACATACCAACCAAAACAAAATGCCAAAGATAAATTCTGAGCATGCTCAGTATCTGCATGTCCAAGAAGCTGAAGGTAACCAAAAATAATGATGGTGTGTGTGTGTGTGTGTGTGTGTGTGTGTAAAGACTTTTGGCTGTATATGTTTAACAACCAAAATACCTGTTGGTTACCATTTCAGGAATCATTGATAAAATGGATTGTTTGCATTTGCTAATCAGGAAAAAGAAGAGTTTGATGCTGCCTTGCATTAGTTTGGGGTTTTTTTGCCTGTTGCAAAATGTAATTGTTCAATTTGCATGCATCTTTTCAGACTGTAATAAATGCACCTTGAAGTCTTTTTGTCCAGTCCTTCATCAACGCATATAAGCAGTATTGACGTGGTTTACTAGAAAAATATCTCCTTAACCCTTTTGGTTGCTCATGAATCAATTTTTAAAAATACTAAATATTTTAAAGAGAATTGTAGCATTAGGTAACGTATACAGTGAATGAACTCTGAAGATTTACATTGATGGGTCCTACACTAATCCTTAATGCAGTCTTTCCCATACTTTTGAAAGTGAAGAAAGTTTACTGAAGATAAATCGATTGCAAGTCACAGCAGTCACATGTTAATGCCTGCTCATTTTCATCAGTGCATTTGTAAATTCTCCATTGCCTCTTCCCTCTGCAAAATGCTGTGTCTGTCTTTTGTATATGTTTTCCTTTGCCTTCAGTTCCCTTCAGACAATTAAAATATTGCAGACGTTTGATGTAATACTTGTAGAAATCAAAGGGGCAGTTCAGGCCTTTGAGCTATTTTTTCAGGCTTGCTACAAATTCAGGTAGGTATCTCTGCATTGGTTATGCTTGCTTCCTGTTTTCAGCTGCTTGAGATTTAAAAAAAAAATCCAATTTATGCTGTCTTTCCTTAAAGGAAGTGCCCTTACTGTTCTATTGGAAGTCCATATAAGAAAATTACTATGCCAAATAATATGTTTTGAAGACATATAATATTTGAGTGAAGGGTTATGGGTCACGGCTGATATACATTAGTAGCTCTGTGCAAGGAAACTTGCATAGAGTCTCTTCTGATTATTATTATTATTTTTGGCTGTGATTAGGTGCTCATATTTCCTCATTTTCATAATTGCTCTTCATTTTATCCCCTGCCTTTTTTTACTTGAAAGAGAAAATTATACATTATGAAAGTGAGTGTTGCTTCATGAAGAAGGATTTTTTTGCTCTTAAAATAATGCACTTATACTGAAAAGAATGAGTTGAGTTTGATGATGATGCAAACATAGTGTTGACATCAAAGAAAGCTTTTGTTCCTTGGTCAGTAGGATGTATTCCTTGCTGGAGCTGATCATTATTACTGTCTGCCTTTCAGTTGGTGAAGGCAGCTGAGTGATTTGCCATGTGTATGTGGCCTTTTTTTCCCGTTCACTTGAAGGGGATTGCTAACCGTATAGCTTGTCTCTCTAGAATGGTTGAGTCTCTTTGATATTTCAGAGACTTCTTAAGATAATTACACAAGTAATTTTAAGTTCTTGGTATTTCCCCCATCTCCTTTAAACAGATGTCCAAGGTAGAAAAATTAAATGCTGCTTAGGATTTTCAGAATTTTCTTCTATTGTAGATCAATAGTGCATTAATCTACCCTGTGCAAGCAAGACATTTTTGTGGTTACATGAACAAAAAGTTCTGAATGCCGTTAAAACCCATAGTACTTTAAGCTGCTTCTGAATAATAATCCTTTTATTATGAAATGTCGGCAATAGAGATTGGGGAAGAAGTGGGTTTCCTACTGGAACTGGCTACAGCAGTCAGAAAAACATAAGAACTTGACCCTCTCTTTTGAAGGGTGCTGTGGTTTTGCAAGCTACTTCTTCCCTTGGATCAGTTTGTTTTTTAAACCCTCTTCCTCCACAAACTAACACTGGAACTTACGGTTGGGAAGGGGGTGGTGAAGAACTGCTGCTGTTCTGCTCCTCAGGTTCCCACAATGCAGGAACTGTGCTGCAGAATAGCAGCATCCTTGTCCCACTGCAGAAGCCAGGTGCTTAGCTTCTCAATTTCACTTTGTACCGGTGAGGTACTGGAGGGGCTGTGATGAGTTCCCTGTTAATTCTGTGGCAGAATTGTGAGGGACATTGTGGTGATTTAAAGGAACTACAAGCAGTTGCTATAGTAAGAAAGGGGATGCAGACAAGCATCTTCTGTATCTTTTAGCAGCCCCCCAGCAGGGTTGATCAGTTTAAAACCATGCTGATTTAAATAACTGATTAAAGCATGTTTTAAATCAGTAAGCCAAAAGCTATAATTAAATAATTGATTTTAATCAACTTTCTCATTGTGTGTGTATTTTTTTTCTGCTGTTTAAGGAAAGTGTATTTTTATTGGTTGATATAACAAACCATGTTGATTTACAACTACATACAGTTTTTACAGTAGACTTGGTACATATTTTTCCTTGGTGAGTGTACACACAGACGCACACACACTTTAAAAATATTATTTTTTTAAAAAATACAATTTTTCTCATTCACTAGATGAATACATCTTTGCTCATGTTTGTATCAAGCCTCATTAAGATGGCAACTTGAATTTAATTAAACATATGAAAGCAGAATTTCAAATTTATTAAACAAAACTTTTACGTTTTGGATAGAAAACATTTTATATTTAAAAAATTAGAATATGGTGCGCACGTGATGGAATCAGAATCGTAGAAAGTGAGGGTTGGAAGGGACCTCAGGAGGCCATCTAGTCCAACCCCCTGCTCAAAGCAGGACCATCCCCAACTATCTCATCCCAGCCAAGATTTGTCTTAAAAGGCTCCAAGGGTGGGGAGTTCACAACTCCTCTGGATAACCTGTTTCAGTGTTTTATTACCCTCCCAGTGAGTTTTTTTTTTTTCCTAATATTGAACCTAAACTTGCCTTGCTGTAACTTGAGACCATTGCTTCTTGTTCTGTTATCTGCCACCACTAATCGGTCTTGCTCCATCCTCTTGGGAATCCCTCTCCTGTAGTTGAAGGCTGCTATCATATCCCTCTCAGTCTTCTCTACTCCAGGCTAAATAAGTCCAGTTCCCTCAGCTTCTCATAAGTCATACAACCCAACCTCTTTCATTGCCCTCCCCTGGATTCTCTCCCATTTATCTGCATCCTTTCTGCAGTGGGGGCTCAAAAGTGGACATAGTACTCCAGATGTGGTCTCACCAGTGCTGAATAGAGGGGAAGAATCACTTCCCTTGGTCTGCTGGCAATGCTTCTACTAATGCAGCTCAGTATGCAGTTAGTCTTCTTTGTAGCAAGGACTTACTGTTGGCTCATATTCAACTTATTGTCCGCCATAACCCCTAGGTCCTTTTCTGCAGGACTGCTGCTTAGCCAGTTGGTCCCCAGTCTGTAGTGGAGCATGGCATTATTCTGTCCTATGTGAAGGACTTTACACTTGTCTTTATTGAACCTCATGAGATTTCTTTTGGTCCAGTCCTCCAATTTGTTGAGGTGTGTCTCTGAATCGTAGCCCTACCTTCCAGCATATTTACTACTCCACCCAGCTTGGTGTCATCTGCAAACTTGCTGAGGGTGTACTCCATTCAATCTTCCAGGTTGTTGATGAAAATATTGAACAAAACTGGCCTCAGGGCAAACCCATGGGGCACTCCACTTGATACCACCTGCCAACTAGGCATTGAGCCATTGAGTACTACCCTCTGAACCCAGTGATTCAGTCAGTTTTCTATCCATCTTAACAGTCCATTCATCCAACCTGTGCTTCCTTAGCTTGCTTGTGAGAATGCTGTGGAAGACTGTAACAAAAGCCTTGCTAAAATCAAGGTATATGATGTCTACTGGTATTCCTGCATTTGAAAAGTCAGTCCTCTCAAAGAAGGAAACCAGGTTGGTCAGGCATGACTTGCCCTTGGTGAATCCATGCTGACTGTTTCCAATCACCTACTTTTTCTCCAAGTGCTTGGAAATGGGTTTCTTGAAGACCTGCTTTGTGATTCTTCCAGGGACTGAGGTGAGGCTGACTGGTCTGTAGTTCCTTGGATCTTCTTTTTTCCCTTTCTTAAATGTGGGCACAATGTTTGCCCGATCAACTGGGACCTCTCCCAATTGCCATGAGTTTTCAAAGATGATGGCCAGTGGCTCTGCAGTCACATTGGCCAACTCTCTCAACACCCTTGGGTGCATCCCTTCCAGCCCTGAGAACTTATACATGTCCAGCTTTTCTGAGTAGTCCCTACCCTGTTCTTTTGCCACTCTTGGCTGCTCAACTCCTCCCCAAACTGTGCTGTCAGGTGCAATAGTCTGGGAGCTAACTTTGCCTGTGAAAACTCATGGAGGTAAAGAAGGCATTGAGTACTTCAGCCTTTTCTGCATCCTCTCTCATTAGGTTGCCTCTGCCACTTACTAAAGGATCCACACTTCCTCTGATCCTCCTCTTGTTTACAATTAAGCAATTTATTAAATGCAATTATTAACTGTTGTTGTATTAGAAATATGAACTGTAGTAAGTTAATTAAACCAGTTATTTCAGGTCACCAAGGGGAATTTTTTCTAAAATGCCTAGGTGAAAGTAATACAGAAAACTAGAACTCTTGGTTCTAAAATGATACCTTTTATTAGACCAACTGGAAAATGGCAAGAAAATTGTCCTTTTCTGCAAGCTTTCAGGATCAAAGTACCTTTTCCAGGCTCTGGGAAATATAGATGGTACAAGATGGTAAAAAGACCCCATAGGTAGGAAATAAACTTCATTTTTGCACAGAGGAAGCTGAAGATGGAAGTCTGTCCCTCTGGGTCCATGAGTGTCTTTGTGAGCTGTGTTGAGTAGCTCTCTGATGTGTTGATCAGGTAGAATTCCTTCCCTGGAGGTGTCAAATGGCAGACAGGGAGGTAAAAAAAAAATCTTTCTTGTTGTTCTGCAATGAAGTTTAAAATCCAAAATCAGCTGAAATTTTTAAAACTCGACCTGAAAAAAATAAATGTCCCCCCTGATGCTTCTATAGAAGGAAATCAGCCTTTAACTCCGAAGTTTGAGTAGAGGCACATCGTCCCAACGTATTATTTATTTAAATTATTTTAATATAGCAAATGTATACCTTAGCTTATGCTGTATTGCCTTCAAATTTAATTTTAAACTGGTTTATTTTTAAAAAGGAAAACTTAATTATAACTTAAATAAAAACATCTGATTGAAATAAAAAAATCGTTGATTTTTACCTGCCCTACTCCTTGGATACAAGTCACTTTGTGTTTTCCCTATATTTGCTGGCTAGTTATTGCTAATAATGGTCTGATGGAAGGGATGTAGGCTTAAACAGTAGCTTGTGCCAGTTGCAGACTCCTGCCAAATAGCTTTGTTCAGCCTCTGCATTGTCAGACAAGTCATGAATCAAGAATTCTCACAGTCACCAGGTCAGAGCCTCAAGCTCAACTACAAGGCACAATACCTGAAATACCTGTGACTCCCTGTAAAGAAGCAGGGCAGATGAAGGCATCCCCATTGTAACAACAGGGATGTAAATGGTTTAGTACACGTTTAGACAATCCTAGGAAAAGGACCATGCCCTGTGCTACTGAGCAAGAACCCTGCCCAGTCCAGGTCAGTCTGACCTAGGGGGGAAAAAATCCTTTCTGTCACCAAACTTGGTGTTAGGTGTGACTGTAAGGCTTTCAAGAGGTGTGATCCCTGGCTGGCATAGCTGTGCTGGCAGTAACCACTAATATAGATGCAATAATAGCAAGGGTGTCAAACTCACCTAGCCCCTGCTCCTCCTTTTAAGCCAAATCCAGCACATTCAGCAGCCTCTGTGGGACCTGCTTTGCATGTGGGTCCCCCCTCTCCCCAGCCCGCCAACCTGGACTGGGACTGGGCTGCATGCAGTATGTATCTCAAACTGGCTGGAGGGTGGGAAAGGGCAGGGACACCCTTTGCAGTGCAGATCCAGGTGGGAGAGGACAAGATTTTTGGTACTGGCAACAACTTGAAAACTACCATGAAACACCTTATGACAGACAATCTTTTACTCCAAACAAATCCACAACTGGGAAGCCAAGCAGCAAGATGCACTCCTTGCTTGTCTTCACTGTCACTTTAGTTTATTATTTGTTTCACGTGGGCTACGTCATTATATGACATTTCTAGTATTTTTAACAATTGATAGCACTTGGGATTTTTTTTGTCCTTAAGTAGTGTTGAGGTGAGGTGATAATGTTGCCTTGATGGTCCAGGAAATGTGAGAGGCAAGAATTGTTGTGGGCGATACCTTTTTATTGTATTTATTGTTAAGGCAGAGCTGGGTCAATGTGTTCTCTGTATATAGTGTTTTGTAGCATGTCCTCTGGGATGTGGATTGTGGTGATGTTGGTGTAGGAGTAATTCATTTAATTTCAGAAAGAATTGGATTGAAAAATGGTAGTTATTGACTTCTTCAACAATTTTAAGTGAATCCAGGTGATCAGTCCAGATGATGAAATGTCATTTATGTAAGACAGGTATAGTGCAGGTTTGCTGGTGTAGTTTTCATTCATTTTTTCCATTTTAATCGCAGAAAAATGTAGATGTTGGGTTCCTTTTTTAAGTCTGAAAATTGGGGATTCTTTTTTTATCGGAGAAAACCAGGTTCCCTGATTATAATTTACCTGATACTGACTAACCTCTGCTCTTCAAGACCCTCCTGAAGAATCTTATTTTCTTCCTTATATCAGGTTTTTAACGCATCTCTCCAGCCTGTTGACTACCTGATAATTTCTCTTATATCCTGTATTTATTTACATAGGGAGTTTTACACAGGCCTTTGTTCCATCTGCTGTTTAGCTTGCCTGTGTCTGCTTCTCTTCCAGAGACCCGAGGAAGGGTACTGTGATGCCTGAAAGCTTGCCTATGTCTATCCCAACCATTCAGTTGGTACAATAAAAGATATCGCCCACAAGAAGCCTTTTTTTCCCTTAAAGGCTGTTGAAATAGCTCTTCTTTCTTGGTGAATCTTTTTTTTTTTTTTGCCTTGATTGATGATATTTATGAAGTCCCATCATAAGACTTTCCTGTTAGGGAAGTTAAAGTTTTGGAAAATTTCCCTGCCAGTTGGCATTCTTTGTGGGAAATCTAGGAGAGGAAGGTGGAAAATACTTAACTAAATTTATCATCTTGGTGTGTAAAGCAACATGTTGCAATTATAATGTTCACGTAACTCTGGGTATATGATGATGACATTTGTTTGAACTTTCTTTTGTTTTGCAGTTTCTTTTTATGCCTTGGCCATCCTTTTTGAAATTTAATTATCCCCTTGTCCCTACAAGTGAGGCACTGGAAATAGTACTTATTGCCTTTTTTAAACTGTTCTATTCAATGACTGATTAGTAGAACTTGTCTTGTAATGGGATGGCCAGCTTCTCTTTCAGTAATGTTGTTCTTTGTTTTGCCTCTTCCTTGCACTGGCTTTTTCTATTTTCATATCTTTGTGACACATGCCTGCTGACATGTAGGACACTGAAGATTAACGAGCAAGCTTTCAACGACTAAAATTATATTTTTGGAGTTAATGTGAATGCATTACATTTAAATATAGTCCTTAAAGAAATTCCATCAAATTTCAAAGCTTTTCCTCTTTAAATTCATTTTACCTGTCCCAAAAATGGCACAACCTCTTTCATGTGAGCTAGTTACATACACAGCACTCAGATAAACAAGGAACCCCTTTGTTCTCAGAGAAGCTGAACATCGCAGAAGCTTTACAGGTGAGATACCGAATTCAAGACACGTGGAGAAATGGTTATCAGGGACTATGGAGAATTACCCTAAATCAGAATTTAATGACTGCTTAAGAAATATCAAGGCAAAATTTTGCCACTTGCTAATACTGCAGTAAGAAGATTCATTATTGTGTTGTGATTTTTTTCAAAGCAGCATTTGACTTGTAATGAGATCTTGAAAACTAAAAGCACTGTAATACATATTTAAAGCAGTAACACTTTTGTATTCTCTAACTCCAGCATTCAGTGTAACATCTTAGCAGCTTATTTACTACTATAATAATCTGGACTTCAGAATCTCAATTTCTGTTAATATATTTGTGAGTGTGAATGGTGATTTTTTTTTTCTTTATTTAGAAATGTTTTCTTTTACGACATGGTTTTTAATCAACTTTTCTTTTGTCTCTCTAGGTGCCACTCTAGAAGAGATAAATCAACACTGGGAATGGCTAGAGCAAAACTTACTCCATACTTTGTCCGTTTTTGACAATAAAGAAGACATTGTTAGTTTTGTCAAAGGGAAAATCAAGGTAAGAAATACTGCCTTCTGCCCTTCTCCTCCCCACTACTTCATGACCTGGTAGAAATGACTCTGGTAATGTATTAATAATTACTGATGCAATGCACCTGTTTATTAATTGTTCTCATGCACCTTTGATTTTGCCCAACTAGACACTGTGTTTGGTAAAATGAGCTGGCCTAACGACCATGTTTATTTTGGGTAAAATTTGTCTTGAAATGGCCGTATTTTTTGTACTCCAGGTTTCCCATATCACCACATGTTGTTTGTCTTTTTTGTTTGTCATCCAAGAATCAGAGGAGTTAGGAAGTATGTACATGTAGTCTCAGCCACATGGCTAGATGCCTACTGTCTTGGTGGGGAAAAAACACTTCTGCCATCCTGTTTCTCCAGCTTGAAAATAAAAATGGTTGTATAGCTTGTATGGTCTCTTATGTATGCCTGGCTCCCTATTTCTGTCAGGTGTTCTGTTCTTCTGTACATACTTTGTGTTCAAGTGCAGTGAAAGTGTTGAATAAGATGCATTTCTTAAACAATTCAGTGGCCAGGTAACTGAGGAGAGCAATGCATCTAGAGTTTTGCTGGTTTCATTATTAATAATGGACCCAGATTTTTATTTCGCCAACAACTCTTGCCTCTGCTGCAGACATGTGGCATATGTGATTGTTTACTAAATACAAAATATTTCATGTTCTATAAAGTACAGTTTGGAACTACTGAAACACTGCAGTTTTCAATGAATTATTTTGTCTTGTATGTTATAGAGCCATAAGAAAGTCATGGCACTTAATTTGTTATAGATGTACTTCAACCTTTTATTAAAAAAGGTTCAGTTTAAAACTTATTACAAGTTATAGGTTCACTTCATTGCTTCTAGGTAGGAAAATAATAGCGCCAATTAATCTGCAAATTACTGGTATTTCCTGGCATGGCTTTGTGAACTGAATAAAAGTGTGTAGAGCAGTTTTGACTGCAGCAGAATGGTAGAAATGTTATACCGTTTTAAGTATGTTTTACAATATGCAGTTTATTTCAAAGAGTTGCAGTGATCAACGCAAGTCCTGATTGGTTGTAAACTGAAATACTTGAAACATGCTTCAATCGTGGGCCAAATATAAGTCTAGGATTGAATCAGAGTCAGAAGTAGGGCTGGAAGGGACCTCCATAGGTCATCTAGTCCAACCTCCTGCCTGAGGCAGGATCATCCCTATCCAAACCTTCCTATACAAATCCATAATGTAACCTCTTTGTAAAACTACCACCAACCCTGACAGAACACAAGACAACACCCTAACCTGTGGCTGGTAAAGCAGGGGGAATATGTAGATAAAGAAGGTTTGAAAACTGAGTAAATGTATAACCTGCAAGTCAACATAAATACCTTTGCAAGAGAAAACTGAGATTTAAAAAATGTACTGGTAACTAGTTTGGCTGTGGATGTTCTAGGTTTATTGTAATAATTTATCTTGTGATTGAATTAGGGACTGATAGCAGAGACAACCAGCAGTAAACTAGCAGAACTGGAGGAGGAGCCTGAGAAGTTCCGAGAAGCATTAGTGAAATTTGAAGCCAGATTTAACTTCCCTGAAGCAGAGAAGTTGATTACTTATTATTCGTGTTGCTGCTGGAAGGGCAAAGTTCCTCGCCAAGGCTGGCTGTATTTGAGCATCAATCACCTCTGTTTTTATTCTTTCTTCCTGGGAAAAGAATGTAAGTGTGAACATGTAAGAACTGTTGGCCCCAAATAGACGTGTGAAGTTGCGTACAACTAGATTTTTTTTTTTTTAAGCTGATATGTTTACTTCTAATTCTGTTTTACAGCTTTATCATTCTGACCTTTTGTTTGCTGGTATGAAACAAACTCGATTTGAGTTTAGTTGTCACTTCATTATTCATTTTATGTTCACCTGGAACTTTCTAAGTATGAAAGCTTTCTGTAAGCGTGTGCAAACACAATTGCTTGAAGTTTTACTTTTTCCGAACATGGAGTGGCCTTTGGCAACTTTCACGTGATGAGTGGCTGGAAAATGATTTGCCCTAAAAACATGTAAAACAGTTCAAATCTCAGGGTAGCCGTAGAAAGCTTCAATTTTTTACAGATTTTAACACCTATTTTAATGCAGAATGTGGGCACTGAGAAACAGCCCTTCCCACATATATTCATGCACAATAATAGCCACTGTTTGTACAACTCCAGTTAGTGCACAGGCACGCTCGCAAAGGAATGTAAGTTGACTATGGAACCCTTTTTCTAGAGCTGTGCAATGTCAGCTGTGGCTTGACAATAAAATAATAAACCTAAAGTTATGTATGGTGCTTCATGTGGAGGGGTGAAAGGTGAAAATCAGTATTTTCAAATGAAAAAGGGACAGTATTTGTACTGGAGCCTTTCAGGTTTTGGAATCACAGTTCTAAGCAAGGTAGTTACTCAGTCTCTTTAAAATTTTCCCTTATATATCTTTCACATAGTTGAGAAATTTGTTTAAAAAAATTATTGATAAGAAACCAGTACAAATGATATGGTCCTCTGTTTCCACTGAAGTCCCAGGGGAGTGTTCATCTGAGAACCCTATCATTACTAGCCCAGAAGTTGGAAAGTATAATCAAAATCCACCCATTTGACTGGGTAGCTTTTCTTTGCAGGGGTGGGGATTATGCCCTTGAATGGCTTTGTAGCAACTCCTGTAAATCCCACTACTTCTCCAGTACTAATAGCAAAATGCAACTAAGAAATCATCAGTTACATTCTAACACCTCTGAAGGTTTTTACTGTTTATGGGCCAAGTTATGACCAGGTGGCCACTTTTTAAAATATTTTGTGTACAGTTCTGAAGTTGAACTAGAGAATGCAATAATGTATAAAACGTACTTGTGATATCTAGGAAGAAAAAATACGTAGAGTTTTTTTATTTCCTGTTTGAAGTAAATGTAAATTGGAATTCATTGTTAATGCTGAAGTTGTATGTGACTTGGAAGAAATGTAAAGCAGAGATTCTGATCTATTGTTAGCTCAGTCTGTTTACATATCTCGGCTTTCTGTCTGGCGTTGCAGGACGGAATCCTTGATAAAAGATTCTCTTTATCCATAGTGTTCCTCAGTTAAGGTTTAATGAGACCTGCTGCAGAAGGAAACAATTTGTATTCTTACAAATCAAAGCAGAAAGAAAAACTCCTTAATCTTATGCCAACAGCTTTATTTATATCAGGGCTCTTCAGCTGGGGACCCACAGGCCACATGCAGCCCATGAAGGGTCAGTGCAGAGCCCACAGGCTCCTGCCTGGCTACCATCCCATCGGCCTCCCCCAAAGCTCCTGCTGCTGCGATGGTAGTTGGAGTCTCTGGGGCAAAGCAACACAGTGGAGGACCTGGTGAAGTCACAGTCTCCATGGCTGCAGCAGCAGGGAGGCTTGGGCAGGGGATCTGTATTGCTCATACAGGTAGTGATTGCAGGGAAAGTATTGCTGGCACTGTTGCAATGGGGGGGGGAAGTGGAGGGTGGGGGAAGAGTCATGTGGCAGTGGTGGTGGCAGGGATCCTCATGCTGCTTGTGTAGCGGCAGGAGCAGGGTTTACACACGACTACGGGCCCCCAGGCCCCCATAGCATACACCCTGCATTGGCATGGCCCAGGGCCTGTGGCCTGTATGACATGTGGCCTCCAACCACTCTGAAGGTGGACAGCTCTGAGTTATGTAGTACTGGAGAGGGGTGAAGGGAAGAGACATAATCAGGTTCTATTGTGTAATAAGAAATAACCCCTAATCACTGTTACTGTTACTCAGCTAGTAAAAAATCCCTTAAAATACCATTAACACACTTTATTAAAATGCAGAATTAAAGAATCTAATTTATTTCACAGTTGTGATTACTTTTGTTTTGGGCAATGATAATAAGCTGCTCATTTGCTTTTTTAGTTGGTTTCACTGCCTGGTATCCTACAGCTTTACATGAATTAGTTGTCTAAGTGCTTGGAAATACAAATGAAAAACCAAGCCATTTTGGTTAACTTAAAACCCCCCCAGAAACCAAGCCTGACCTCTCTAAGCTTAAGCCTAAACTTAAATGGTAATGCTTGTTTAATGCAGAAACAATAGTTGTACCCATTCCTAATGGTGGCATTTACAATTTGAAATTATTTTTTTTCATGTTAATAAATGGTTCGAGCTATACTGAGTAGTTCAGGTTTAGCTACCGTAGCTTATATCTGAGAATTTTGCTCAGTTTTTAAAACAAAATAAGGAATTAATTATGCTTGTTTTCGTGCAATAGTCATGAAGTAGCCTTGGTTGAGTCTTGTGACTGTATAAAATCATGTCAATAGATATTAGTTGTTGCCTCATTAAATGTAACTGCTGGGAGAAGAGCAGGCTATGAATTATAAAACCTGAGGAAGTGAATCTTTTATAGATGTTTTAATTTTATTCTATTGAAATCTATTTAATCATCTGGACTAAACCATGGGAAGAATGTTACATCTCTCAGTTCTGACCAGAAAACCCTCTTAACTTCTTGTTATGACTTTGGGGAATTTTAGGTGACTGCACAGTACTTTGAGCCTATTTCAACATTATGGAATTAGGAAGCTGTATCAAAATGTTTAGGCATGACAGCTTTTGGATTTCTAATTTGTTTAAAGGGATACTGGCAAGTTGCCTTCATAGTTTTTAACTGAGTTTTCATATTCTGAAACTGAAAATACTGTATCATATCACATTGCTGATTTGGGTCTGTTTACAGCAGTATGCTCCCCTTTTGCTTTGGAGTAAAAACCTACCTGGACCTAACTTCTCTGTGAATAGTGCTATTTATACAGTCCTGTATAGTCAGTCATGGTTTCCTTGACTGTCTTGCCTGTGCAGAACTAATATATTTTGGCCATTTATTTCTGTATGGTTATATAGTTTTGCTATATTTTAAGAATAGTTAGGGTATGAAATTGTTCTTGACAAGGTTGTGATTAGAATTAATATAGAAAACCCAGCTGGGGTATTGTTAAATATAATTAGTAATCATGAGCGTGTTTTGTATAACAAAAGAATTCAAGGCAATGTTTTCTGTTATTGCCTTTTTATGATTTTATTATTATAAAGGGACTGGCCTAGAATATTGGTGGCATATTCTCCCTATTTTTTGGCAAAGAAATTCCAGGGTAAGCTTCCAGTAGTTGTTAACTCAAGTGGAAATCTAATTTATTTTCAAGTGTTTTTCAGCATGATTGCCTTGTGCCTTTCCTGGAAGAGGGAAATAATATTCTTCCATGGTCATCCACTATACACTGATCCTTTTTTACTTTCTCGTGACTTGCATGGCTTAACAAAATGTTTTGGCATAAAGAACACTTCCTTATGTTTTTCCTTAACCCTTTATGGATTTTGTGATATACTAGTGATGTTTCTGGGGGGGAAAAAACCACGCTATGCAATTTACTTGAAAGCAAAATAGCAAGGTTTATATGCCTAATTAACTTTTTTCAGAATTCTGTTTATATTGAGAGTTCATCCCTTTCCATACCTCCATGTGGAAACCATTTATGTATTTGTGCAGCATTTATACTTAGACAAATGAGACATCTACATGAATATTTTATTATATTGCCTATTTCCTGAAGACATGGTCTCTACAGGAGTTGGAATCATTTTTAAGGCTTAATTTTAATATTGATTTGGTGACCTTTTTTTAAAACTTGTGAAAAAGTATCAGTCCTAGTCTTCAAAAGGTATTCAGGTTGTAGTCGTATTGGTCTAGAGGAAAAGGCAGTCAGGACTCATAGTAGAGATAATATCTTTTATTACACCACCAAGATTTTTGCAAAAAAAATTCTTCAAAGATTTTTTTTTTGTTTTGTTTTTTTTTTTTAAATCTTGGTGGTCTAATAAAGATATCATCTCTACTAGGAGTCCTGATTGCTTTTAGTCTTCAGAAGATACTTCTGCTGTACTGTTGATGCTCATCAAACTATTGGGTCAATATTTACATGAGAATGTGATAGTAGGAACGTTCTGTAGCATGCATATGAGGTGCTAAATTTCCCTGTTACTCCCACTTCCACATTGGGTCGGAAGGTCACTCAGCTTACTTCTGTTTAGCCTCTACTCAAATAACATTGATTATGGAAGCAAGCTAGCTTGGCGTTTCCCTGAAAATGTCCAGGACAGAAGGCAGTCAGTTTTTCGCCTTCCTCAAAGTCTGCTTCCAGCAGGGTAGATGAACCAAGAATCTTTTCTTGCTTAGTTCTTATATTAGCTGTTTCTGCAGAGGGGAAGTAAAAAGAGGGAGACAGAGTCTCCTATTTTACAGAAGCTTTGAGCAGAGCTTATGATGCTTATTTTGTGGAGATAAGATTCATCGGTCTGTCACCTTTCATGAATGATAAAAGAGCTTTAGGGGAGAGGGAAGTTTTGTGGTTGGTATATGAGAGAATAAGCAGGGGGTACATATTAGGCACTTTATTTATATGGATGGGTCAGACCTCTTAACTTGTTAAAAATTTCTGTTCTGACTGTTCATGCTTGTATCTGCAGTCAGGAAGAAGTTTAAACTCTGTTCCTCAGAGGTTTTTGTTCTTTCTTAAATGGCAGTAAGACTTATAATTCCCTGGATTGATGTCCAGAAGCTGGAAAGAACCTCCAATGTCATCATGACTGATATCATTCGTATCACCACTCCAAGCAAAGAACGTGACTTCTCTATGTTCCTTAATATTGATGAGGCATTCAGGATAATGGAGCAGCTGGCAGATGTAACGCTCCGAAGACTACTTGATAATGAAATCTTTGAACTGGATCCAGGCCTCCAGGATCCTACTCAAATTACAAAGAGGTAAAAAATTAAATTGTTTCTGCTTCTGCTAGTACAATTATAGTAGTGGACTTTGCATTTTATAGTACTGCTTTTGCTTCATAAGCTTGGTATAATTTAAATGAAGTTATTTTGAGAAAACACAAATAATCGTAATCTATGGGAATTGATAAAATAGACGTTTTAACTTGCATGTGCCCTATCGGGAATGGTGTGTGCAGGTCACACAGCTAATGTTTGTACCTTCCTGAAACACATGCTGTTTATTTCCTTTTAAAAGTACCGTTCATTGTTTAAAGGTAAATTCCAATAAGAGACAATTTCACTTTCCCTCAGTGGAAGCAGTCTTTTGTGTTATTCTTAGTTCTGTGTGTAGTTTCCAAGTGCTGATGAGTCGAGAGAACTATTGCTCAGAATCACATTGTCTTGCACTTCTGACGTGTGGAAAGTCCCTGTGCTACAGTTGCTGTTACCGAATTAAGAGAGGAATTCTGGGATCAAAACAGACCCTGATGGGAGAGTAGCATAATGTTGTCAGTACTGCACAGTGGCTTCTATTTCAGACAACCTTCAAATGCATAGACTGTATGTGAGAGGCAAGGATTTTTGTGGGTAATATTTTATTGCACATTGATTCCTTTCTCACTACTGAAATGCAGTTGAATCTATGCGGGGGGGGTGGGGGAGGAGGGGTGGTAATCAATATTATTCTGTCCCAGTAATGCTACACAAGACACTTTGATTTGCTGGTGTTTTTTGAGGAGGAAGTGAAACTGCAGAGGGAATCTTAGGTGGGCAGCATGTAATGGCTAAATATGGGATTTGCCTAGGGCACATGCTTTGTGGATGAGTGGAATGTGAATGCAGCTCTTCCACTGTTTCTCAATCTCGTCAGCTCCTTTCACCTCCCTTGAGATGGTGTAAAGACAACTATGCAGGCCTTCAGCTACTTCATGGGTCATTCCAGGGTCAGATCTAAAGACTATATATAAATGCAATTTCTTTGATCTGGCAGGAAAACTATATGCCCTCTTGCATTCCTCATGCCACTCAAGTGAATAATTTGTGCATGGCTTCTGGTTGAGAGGAGGAGGTTTTGCTGATGATAATACAGGTGCACAGTAACTGCTTTCTTTCCTTTATTAATCAGTCTCAGAGGGTGTTTCTGCAATTTTACTGAATAAACATTCTCCATTCCAAAACCTAGGAAATGTGCTATGTAAACTTTATTAGTAATTGGTGTTCTTGTACCCACTATTCCTTGACATTTTAAATTTCTACTTGCTGAGTGAAATCCTGGCCCAATATTTCACTAAAATAGATTTTCTGCAGTCTGTAAGCTGATACAAGCAATATGCTGCAACACTTAGAACTTTTTCTTTAGTGATGCCAGAGCTTTTTTTAAAACAAGAACATGAGGAAGTGTGTTTAAAAAGTGCTTAAACCAGATATTTTTGTGGTTGTAGGCCTAAAAGATTTTTTTCCCCCTTGATAATTTAATGTACATGCGCTGACTAAGGAATCAGTTATTTCTGCGAACCCCTCCCCACTTCTTTGTTTTCTTCTTCAACCACTATGTCTTTCCAACAACTCTTTGGACTGAAAGAGTTTTAAAATAAACTGTGCAGGGGTTATATGACACAAATTTGTACAAAGGGCATTTTTTCTTTTGAGACGCACATAAATGTATCTCTTAATTATGCCTTTTCCCTTCCCCAAAGATTGTTTGCTTTAAAAATATTAATTGAAACAGACTGCAGGGGGAAAAACACCTAGATGTAAATATAAATTTAATACAGTACATGAGTTTCCTGAAATATTGTCATGGGTGGGCTTTCAGAAGAATCAGTCTGGAATTGTCCTTGAGGCACTTTTGAGAAGCAATGTGTATACTAATGAATCAACAACAGAAGCACAAATAATCCCACACCTTTATGGAGGTGTGTTTTCCCCCCTCTCCCCTTACCTACCGGTTTTTGAAACAGAAAGCAAAATTAAAATATATTTGTAGGAGAGTTCCTTACCCTGGCATTCTGTAATCATGCTGATGCATTTGAACTTGAGATCATGACCAGACAGGAAAATATTTCAAATTTTGAAATCCCGTTTCCTGCACATTAAACTAGACGGTGACCGAGTAGGTTGCAGTTCTGTGCCATTTGTAACAGTTCGGTAACGTCTTTGCAGTATGATTCAGCAAGACTGAACAGTGGATAAATGTGCTAATGCTAATGTGATATTTAGGTTGCAACTTATTTTTTGAACTGTTGTAACAGTCCAGGAAATACCAGTTTTCACTTGATTTTTTTTTCTTCCCTCCTTTGTTCTGTCCTCAAAATTCATATGCCTGTTTTGGAAGAAAATAGTAGGCCATGTATCCTAGGTATCAGGCATATATTGTTTAAAACAAACAAACAAACAAACAAAACAAAACAAAAAAACCTCCCCCAAAAAAACAACTGCTGCCTCAAATTAGACTTTCTTTTTTAACACTTGTTTCATCGGATGCGATGTTACGAGCTATGTTGTTTTGTGTTCATTCCCTTTTTTCTTAAAAAAAAGTATACTGGTACTTATTTTTCTGAAAGGAGGGAGCATTTGTGTGGAAGATCTTAATAGTCCGTCTTCTGTGCTCTGGAAACAGAAACTTTTTAATTATAGCTGGTGTTCAAGAGCTTCCTGTTGTCATCACACTGAGAACTGAGAAAAAGTCCAGCCCTCCACCTTTTTACTTCTGTAGTATTCTGCAGTTTTTGGAGGACCAAGTGGTTTGCAGAAGTAGGCCTCTAATATATGACCTGAGTAATATTATGGCTAAGTGTCAAACTACATTTTCATTTTGATTTATGAAAGGATAACATGTATATCAGTGGGCCACAAAGGGATTAGTAGCCATTTAATTGTTCTGGAAAGCAAAGTGAAGCTGTGGCACTCGATAACCGCAGATACTGAAGTGCCATGAGTTGCATTGGCACCTAGGACACCTCTTTTAAGAGAGAGAGAGAAAACAATTTCTAGTTATGACTTTCTTTAGCTTTCTATTTCTATTTCTTTCATGATGCATCTAGCATAAGTCTTAATTGGGGAAATAGCCTGAGGAGAAATGGTATTGAGTGCACACAGGACATTATGGTGCTCTGGGAGAGGACATTTCTAAGGGCTGTAACTACCTTGAATCCTTTTTCTTCAGGTGTAAATTATGAGTTAGCAATCCAGAGTACTTGAAGCAAAATGTTTTGTGATAGTAGCAATTCTTTAACACTTGTTTAACACTCCAAGCTGAATGGAAACTGTTTGAATTAGTTTACACCACACATGTGGTAGTGTTGGGGTGACTTAGTCATGATGGTCCAGGAAATATGCTCTGCATTTCAAAACCGTGTCTAAAACTATCCCTAACTGGTCCAGTGAAAGATAACGCACACCTAAAAATCCATGTCACGTATATCACTTCAGTCCGTATCATTTCTTCAGAAAGGAAAACAACAATCATTCAGTTGTATTTCCCAACTTATACCCATAAAATCCATGTGGTCAGAAGGACTTGATGTTCCTGTATTGCATGAAGCACTTATAGCTAGACATACTATAGTACTGTGTTTCATTCTTTTAAGAGATCTCTTAAGGTTTTGGCACTTGAATTGGGGGAGGCAAGAGCGAAAGGGGGGGATATCTTGTTCAGGGAAAAATCCTGCATAACTTTTCGATATCTATGCACAGAACACTGGCTCTGCTCGTATCTGTAGCTGCATTCGTGCTTTGTGAATAGCGCGTGATTCAACAAATCTGAGATTTAGCCAAGATGACTTTTTATATTGGAGTATAAAATAGAGGAAAAATATATTTGGCAGTGATGACTCAATCTGAAGTATTCAAACACTGTTAGCCATTATTTTGTCTGTCATATGTGCATTGTTTAAATAAAACCCTTTTAGAAGGTAGCTTTTAAGGCGCGTAGTAGGAGCTATTACATTTCAGCCTTGGTAGTTGACTTGCTATGCTTGAATCGGAGAGGATCCTGGATTCCAGTAATGTGCAAGTCAGGAGTCTATATTTAAAAAGAAGGGAGTTGTCTGTTGGAGAGAAGAAAATGACCTTTTATAGATCTTTTCTTTCCATATTGGTTGTTACGTGCATTTAATTTTGTTTTATTTGACTTCCAGTGGTTTTTGTGTGTCCCAGTGAGAAAAGGTGGCATTTGATAAAAGTGGGAACACTGGGAGAACTGAGATGGCTTGCATGAGGTCAGAAGACTCAGCGGGCTGGCCCATGGCATTAGAAAGCCCCGTGTTGTTGTTTTGTGTTGTGGGGATTTTAAGACTCCACATAGGAATTCCTGCTTTGGGGAAGTGGAAGAACTTCAGTGCACACTTCAACACTTCAGTTTGGGTCCCCTTCCAGCCTGAATCATTTTAACCTCTCTCCAGTGGTAATGGGATTATTACTGAGCAACTTTGAGATAGCTAATGCTGTGGGCTCACTTCTGTTTGCACCATGTAGCAGGTTACTGTCCCATTTCAGGAGCTGACTTTGTATTACACCTTATCTTGAAGTATGTTGCACATTTTACATGTTGCAGTTTAATGTGGATACACTTATGAAGGGGTGGCTTGTTGAATGGTAGTTGTATAGAATTCATCCACCTGAAAAGTACTATCCTTTAGTGCAGCTTCTGACTCCTTGCAGCTGGGCCCAAATTAGCCAATACTTGACAGTCTTTCATTCTTGTGTTTCCACTCTTTCTGATTTTTTTCCTGGATTTCACATTCTCCAAAGCTGGCTTCTGTCTCGGCACTTTTCTTTACAGCAGTAGTGGATAAGGTGTGGTCTCCTTTGGCACCACTGTCTGATCCTGTTTTGTGAGTCATTCAGGATAGGCAGTTGCAATCGTGTTAAAATTGGCCTCCTTCCCCAGTTCTGGGAGGCTAACATGTACCAATTTTCTCCATTAACAGATGTTTCTTTGGTGTTACACTGCTTGTTGTCATGCCGTGAGGAAAGCCATTTGTGCATTTAGATTGGCTTTAAAGTGGAAAGAAATTTTAAGCTGAGAGAGGGGCATGGATATGGAGCTAGGGGACTATGACAAAATATTTCAAAATGCTTCAGGACCTTTTTTTGGTTGAGATGCCCAGCATCTCTCTGTGGTCATGTCTGTTTATTTAAGTTACTGCCTTTCCTCTACAGTAACAAAACTCTAGCCAGACCTCCAGTAGCTCAGAAGGATCCAAACACACATTTTCTTATCTCAGTGAAACTGATTGCAGTGAGAATGATCAATATTTGCCTGGTACCTTGCTCAGCAGTAGGATTTTTTTTTTTGTTAATTTGTGCAACTTCTATGACACTTCAGATACACTAGATTTATTTTCCTTTCTTGATTTGGGCATGCCATGTGTGTGCATGCTCTCATTAATTGAAGTTCAACTGAAAAGTTGTACTAAAGCTATGTGCATAATAGAGGATTTCCATGCTTGACTTTGGTTTTGTACAGCACTGCGCCAGGAATCAGGACAGATCTGGGTTCAATTTTTAGCTTTACTGTAAATCTCCTTTGCAGTCTAGAGACAATAACACCTTTTCATTTCTTCTCCATCTGTAAAATGAGAATAACTGAGCGTCCTTTCTCCTACAAACATCTTTCCTTGACTAGAAAGAGAGAGAAAATGCACACAGAATAGCATTCAGAAGCTCCAGCTGGGTTAGAGAGATAACTATACCCAACTACTACTGAAAGTGTGCTTATTTTCTTGTTTTGACTTTGTTCATCAGGTGTTTGCCACAACTGAGCCATATTCAAGCTAGTGGCCACAGTTTTCCTCCACCATTAATTTAGCAGGGAGGGCAAATTGGGGAAAAGCAGTCTTTTGATAGCCTATGACAAACATAGACTGAAAGTCTTAGGCTGGTTTTCTCTTGGGTCCCACTTGTAAGCCCCCTCTCCCCTTCCCAGTGCTGACAGCTTCCTTTCTACCTTGCTTCTCCCTACACTTCTCTAACATTCCCTCCTATGGTTTTTTTTCCTCCATGTGCTTGTGTCCAGCACCACTCCTATATGGATCAACCATTCCCTTCAGCGTGACTATTACTCTGACCACCCTTAAACTCTTACTCTCATAACCCCAAACCTACTATCCCAGCTCTAGCTCCCTTTGGCACTGGTGTGAATGGGGGACATAAGGAAGTGGCAGGGCTCTGAGGGGTTCATATGCTGATCTGAGGCATATGTGGAGTGGCACTGGACAGTAGAGTCCTTGTCCCAGGTCTGGGATGTAGAGTCCTTGTTGTTGTCCCAGATCTGGATTGATGTGTGGGGAGGAGGTTCCACGCAGCTATTTCCAGAATAAGGGGCTTAGAGAAGGGTGACATAGCCCCCGACTTCAACTGCATGCAAACACTGGAAACTCTCTTGTTCCACCGGAGCCAAGTCTCGTTGTATGTGTACATATTGTTCTTTTTAGAGTTGTTGTTTTGGACATGTACCAGCTGGAATTACCCTGGAAGGAGCAGGAAACTGAGGCAAAAGAACCCCTTGCCCAAAAGACCATAAATCTGGGCTATTGGCCTGACCCTGCATCCTGAGGAGGTGCAAAGACTTCCAAAACACTTGGAGTCAATGTGTAGACTTTTGGAGCACTTAGAATTGATTACTTTTTACTAGCAAGCAACTTTCTACCATAACTATAGCAAAGCTGCCATTCCACTATATACAATCCTTATTTTTAATATCCAGGTTTGGAAGATGCAGAACTGATAGCGTCAGTAGGTCACTTACCTTCTCGGCATAGGAACTAGGAGAAAACATGGCCTTACACAGACCTGGCTGCCGAGGCTATCACTAGCATTCATCTGTGCTGTGCCAAAATGGAAAATATTTTTGTGCTGAGCTAACTGAGAGGCATATCCTGATCCAGCCTCGTCACAATAGTAGATCACTGCATGCACTTATCAGAGTTTCTTTGCCTGTAGAAATTTTGATCTCCAACTAACCTTTGCCTTCCTCTATTAAAAAAAAATGTTCCTCTGTTCTTTTTTAATCAATTGGAGCCTTTTTGGATTACCTGGATAACTGTTTGGATAACCGTTTTCCTTGGATAACCTGAGGAATGAAGATAATAGATCAAAAATGCTGGTCAAGTGTATTCTGTCTCTTCTGCATTAGCTAGAGAGCCTCGTTCCCCTTTTCTCCCAGTTTTATTCTCAGGTTTCTCTCTCCTCGTATCACGCAGCTTCACTTTTCTGCAATCAGGCCTTAAATAGCTGCATGAAACCTCTTCCCCACACATCAATCCCAGATCTGGGATGAGGACTCTACATCTTTACTTTCCTGCCTTAGGAAAGTAAAGATGAACTAACGAAAAGGGACTTGCCTCATTTATTGCAAGAGGACAGCATGCTGCATAGCCTTTTTACACCTAAATAACCTGGTCAGAGGGGTCTTTTTTGCTGTGCTGCTCCTTGCTTTGCCAGCGTGCAGTAGTGGCAGCCACTACCTCGATGCAACCCATGTTTTGCATTCTTTCTGTCTTCCCTGTTGCCCTAAGGTGAGCTGTGCCAGGAAAACGCATCTTGTAAAGAGGATCGTAGAATTTAATCTTCAACAGCTTAATATTAGTAAATAGGCTTGAATTTTGTCTGTTCTTTTGGAAACCTACAGTTTTGGGGCTTTGCCTCACTGAAGCTATCATATGCGGTGTAATAATCAAGGCCCTGTAGATAAAAACATATGTTGTATGGTTATAGGAGCTGCTGCAGAATGGTTCATTTGCAAATCTTCTGTGTAACTAAGGTTCAGAAACTTACTGTTTATATTTTTGACTTTGTGTATACATGCTCTCCAGTTGCGGGAGGAAGGTGGGGATGGGGAGGGGGGGAGCCTTTCAAATCCTAGCTGAAAGGCAACCCACATCTGCAAGTGGTGTTCACTGTCTGACTCATCTTAATGACTGTTAACTCTGAAGCTTACTGATGACACTTTCAATGTCATTTTTAGATAACTGTTTTGCTGCTGTTCTCTGTAGCAGAAGTATCAGGCTAATGGGCACATCAATCCTTTTTGGGTCCAGGTGCAGGTATCTAGGCTTGGCAGTGGAAAGCTGCTTATATTGCTGGGGAATTCAGGACCCCAAAATTGTCAAAATAAAAAATCCTCATCAATTTCTTGCTTTTCTGAGAAGGGGAAGAGAACAGTATGCTTACTAAAACTAAAAGCCTCCTTGGTTGTCTTCTGGGACTTGCCAAACAATTGCTGAACCCAACAGTAACAGGAACCACTGCTACAAAGCCTCTGCCCCCTTCTCCCCTGCACCAAGGTTATGGATCTCCAATTTAACTCCTAGCCTGCCATAGGTTTTGGCAGTGAAGAGACCGCATACATTTATTTGGATTCTCTCCCTTCTTTTTAGGTAGGGTCCTTGCTTTTTCCTTTTAATTATCAAGTGCTTAAGTGCTGATAAGTTATTCTGAACTTAGACATTCATAATCCCTACAGCCATGTGTATTACAAGGATGTGGGTAGCAACAAAGCTTGCTGCATGCGGCACTCTTATTCCACATTATATATTCTTGGTGATTTTTTTTTTTTTTTTTTTAGATAATTGCATCTGGACTCAAAGTTTTGATGTTTGGATTCAAGCTTTTTTTAAATTTTAATTTCCTGTTATGTCTCTCCTGCTCCCAACT
>NW_017729032.1:150605871-150630742 GCF_001723915.1 Gavialis gangeticus
TTGGATTCAAGCTTTTTTTAAATTTTAATTTCCTGTTATGTCTCTCCTGCTCCCAACTCCTGCTCCTATTAAAAGGGATCTTGAAGCCAGAGCACAGAATGAGTTTTTCCGGGCCTTCTTCAGGCTGCCAAGGAAGGAGATGGTACATGAAGTTTTGGACTGTTCTCTGTGGACTCCATTTAGTCGCTGTCACACAGCAGGAAGGATGTGTGCGTCAGACAGCTATATCTGCTTCACCAGCAAAGAAAGTGGCTGCTGTGATGTTCTTATCCCACTTAGAGAGGTAGAATTTAATTTTCTTTTTCCATTTTATATCTTGTGTGTGGTTTTCTGCTGATCCAGACCTCTACTGTCAATTAAATGATTACCTTGCAAAAAAGTTTTGCTGTGTGCGTGTGTAAGGCGTACATACATGAGAGGAGGAGGGTTACAAGGCTAGTTCTGGGCCTAGAAAATGAATTCCTCAAAGTGGAATTCAATAAGGCAATGCACTAATCAGGATGTAGGCTAGCCAGCTAATGTAGCATGACACAATAATGAGGAATCTTGCAAAACAAGATAATCTGCTTGAGAAATGGTGTTGCCCCATCTTTTTTTATATGGATAAAAGCTCTCTCTTAATCCTCCCAGCCCCTTCATTATGTAGAGGGGATGTTCCCAGCTGGAAGCATGAGTATTAAAAGTTTCAATATTGGGAATTTTGTAATTTGTTAACAGTGTGCAGAGATTGGGGTCTGGTGTTGCTGGATGCTGGACAGAGATATGGATGACAGTGACATGGTTCCCTCTGTTATTAACTCTGACTCTATGTATAAGTGAATATAGGCACACTCTATGCATAATCTTCCCCACCAAGCCTGTGATCCTTCCACAGTCAGAACACGTGAGAACAGATATGTAGACTACCAACAGTCTGAGATCGGCATAGGTTGCAAGGGTGTATTCATGGGGAGGAAATAAAGGGGGCAACAAGTACATGTCTGTTTGACAGTGGAGGCATTAAGTGTTGCCCTACCTGAGAGAATGATACGGAAGAGACTTGGGATGGAGTTTCCAGTCTCTGCCTTATTTTAGGCTATCCAGTGCCTATGGTATAGGATTCTTGCTACAGATCCTGTTTAGAAGCTACCTTTGTTTTTAAAAAATCTAGTTCACCAGTCACCCATATTTATAACATACTAACAGGATATTCAAGTCCTTTAGTGACTTATATTTTTTTTACCTACAAATTTTTATAACCAAAATCAATGTTTATTTGATGGAACTGTATTCTGTTTTCATCAGAATCCCTGGCACTTTCCACTTGCCACAAATGGTCTAGCTTTTATTTAATAAGAGAATTTCAGGGTTTCTAATTAGTCTGTCTCTCTTTAATAGCAAATTACACTGCTAGTTACCTATTTTTAATGTACTAGAGTGGCATATGACTCGGGTTTGTTTTGGGTTTTTTTTATATATTTCAACTCTCTGCTAATTCAGAAACGTTGCTGAATACAGCTAACAAATTTGTAATATTCTTTCTTATTGTTCTTCTACAAACTCTTAGGATTTCTATTCTTTGAGCTTTTTTTGATCATTGTGTGTTCAGTTGTGATTGCTTAATAGATCTGACTTTGGGACTCAACCAATAATAGCACAACACCCAAATGATATCCTGAGTCTAATGACTTCTCTTCCAGTGATGGTCTTTGAAAGTGTACAAGAAATGTAGATGATATATGGTATATAATTGAGGGTGGACGCTTTTTATTTTGCTGAGTGTCCAACAGTTCTGTTTAATGGTGTAATTCTGTGCCATTGAGCTAAAATTCCTCATTTTTTAAGAATTTGCTTGTGCTGATCCCATTCTAATTCTCATTTTAATTTTTTTGTATTAAATATCACCCCTGAAAAAAAAGTTGATGGGGAACGTTTGCAAAAAAGCTTTCTGATTTTGGATAATTTTGTTTTATGGGGGGGATAAGGAGTGTCTAGTTCAAGACACTTAAATAGGACTGAATTTAAGAGGGCAGATACCCAGGAGTTTTGTTAATTTGGATCCCGTTAAGTTTTTCAAGTGAGCTTTCAAAATCACTAGTGGCAGTAGCTGAGATTTTCCAGAGACCTTAGACTGAAGCAGGGAGGTGAAATAATTATTGATCTCTTTAATTTTATTTCAGAATTCTGCTTTGTAAGATATGTCTCATCAAGAAAATGCAATCTTGACTAGTGGTAGATATCCATGCCATTTTGTACATTTCAACATGCAAACAGTGTATCAAGACATTGCTGTGAATGTGGGGATGACGGTAATGCATTTTACATTATGTTTCTGGAACAGGTGGTCAGCATCGAGAAGATGGAAGATACCAGCCTCCTCCCTAATCCAATCATTATTAGTATAAGGAGCAAAATGGCCTTTCAGTTCATTGAACTGAAGGACAGGGACAGCTTGGTGGAGAACCTGCTTCAGAGACTAAAGCAAGTCAATGCCAGCAACCCAGTATACTACAACAGCCTGAAAAATAAGGACACGGTACTAAGCTTTTGTACTGCACACTGCTCATTGGTGATATTTGGCTATTTGTCTGTCATCCTGTATCCTTTCGTTCAAAATTTTAACTGGAGCAGAAAATTGGTCAGAAGCTTGTTAGTGCCATTTACTAGTAATTTGTGTTTTAAGGTAACTATTTCTTTGTATCATGTGGCTATTCCTCTGTGCTAAGTCAGATATGGTAGGTACTGAATACAGCTAACTATAATAAATTCTTTCTTATTGTTCTTCTACAAGCTGTCAGGTTGCCTGTGCTTTGAGCATTTTTACAGATGCACAGAACAAATACAGATGAGCAAGCATGTCCTGAAAACATAGCTGTTTATATTTCAAAATGTTTTCTTGGGACAATCCACAAGAGGATCTGAGGTGCTAAGAGTTACCTAGAAGAAGGTGGAGGGAGGAGAGCATTCTTGGTATTCTTAGGAATGTTGGGAGATTTCAGTATGCTTCTTTTTGAAGGGCATACTGACTAGGGGTGTAGCTAAATGTACTGGAAGCTGAGAAACCCCGTCCTTCAGATAACTTTGCCTGAAGTTTATTGTCCTGGGAAAAGTCTAGTGGTTGTGAATTCCAACTCCAGCATTTTCAGAAAACAGCATTTTGTGTTTTCTCTGTGCTCTCGTGCCTCTAGGAAGTACCTCCCATGTGTTTTCTCTTTTTCTTAGTAGCAAGAGATGTGGAAATGTTGCCACTGTCCTGCCTGTTGGGAGATCCCAGGCTTCTCCAGCTCGCCCTCTGTTTTTTCTCCCTTACCCATTCCTCTAGGTGACACTATCTACAGCTTGCCTGTTTCCCAGTGTGCCCCTATCCTTGAAAAATCAACCTTCCTCTCAAATTTAATTTTTTTCCTCTTCCTTCACCCTACAATTAGCTAAATAACTGTTTCCTCTACTCTGGAAACTTGGCGGTTATTTGGTCAACAGTTGGCCTGTCCCCAGCTAAATCTTGAATGGCTGCCAGGATTACCAGTTCCCATGGCAGTGTCCTGGGCACCCTTCCCACCCAGTTGCTGACATTCTTCAACCTTTCCCCTGGTAGTCCCAGAACGATCTGTATGTGTCTGTTGTGGAGTAGCTTGTTAAAACCTTTGAGTATGCCAGCTAATGCCATGCTATGAAAGAATCTAGTCTTAAAAGCTGCTGGCTAACTTGGCTATGAAACAAAATAGAAAAGAACTCTTCGTTTGGTCTATCTTTTCCAAAAATCATGGCACTAGACTCCTCCAGCTCTTTGATTGTAAGTGCTCAACCAAATGGTGATGGTGACTGCAATGGACTGTACTTACTGGCATGCCAAATTGTGGATTTAAGTACTTCAATTCAGGAGCCCAAGTTTGAAAAATTTAGTCCAAGATTATAGCAGAGTTGTTCAGCTTTATTAGTTCCTGTTGGCTATTGTTTGCCTTGAACGCTGTGAATATGGAGTGGTTTTTGTTAACCTTTTGAAATTTTTCTTCAATCCTGCATTGCAGACCTCTCCCACATTTCATTCAACGTCTGTGTTCAGTAACTGTGAGTCTGACAGTACAGGAGTAGTGGCTTCACAAAACACAGATGGAAGTGGTGGTGGAAAGGATGGCAGTCACTTGCTAAATTCAGAGGAACTGAGGTCAAATGTGCCTCAGCCAGGAACTGAAGAGTTCAGGAAGGTATGTAAAAGTGGCATGTGGCTGTGAAATAGGATTTTTGACCAGGTCTTAAACAAAATACTTTAGTAAAAAATACTTTTGGTCTTAAAAAAAGTGTTTTTGTACCACATTGCGCACGCTTCCCCCCCTCAATAAAACTGCTGCTGAATATAATAGTGTGCATTATATGTGGGAAATATGATGAGAATAGCTTCTGCTGATTTACAGATGGAAGTAAAATCTGCACCCCTCTTAACAGGGAGCAGAACATGAGCAGGCTCTGCTCCCTAGCTGCTGCTACTCCAGTTACTATAAAGAAAGATCCTTTTTTCTTCATTCTGCCTTTCAAAAACAAGGTGCATAGTATATTCAGGGTGTATGATGCACAAGAAACATGTGACAGCTGTGGCAACTGAAACAAAATCAAATAGTTTTTTTCCTTTTTTAATACAGTGACCT
The DNA here is from genome assembly GCF_001723915.1 of Gavialis gangeticus. Classification (NCBI taxonomy): domain Eukaryota; kingdom Metazoa; phylum Chordata; order Crocodylia; family Gavialidae; genus Gavialis; species Gavialis gangeticus. The sequence goes on from NW_017729032.1 coordinate 150,610,494, forward strand.
ATACAGTCTGGTGAGGTTAAGTGTGCGCGCGTATGTACGTACGTACGTACGTGTGTGTGTGAGAGCTTAAAATGTAAGCTCATATTTGTGTTGGGTCCCTCCCCTGGCTGGTTTTTCTTTGATAAATATATATTTATCAGCCCCCACCTTCTACCCCCAAAGTAGTGTCTCTGCATCATGTCTTTTTCTTATTGAATGATTCCATGAAAAGAAAATAGGTGGTACCTTTTTAATTACTTTTAAATCTTCATCGAGGAAAAACTTTTGATAGAGGATGGGGACCAGACCATATGTTTGTATATGTTAATTGCAGTAATGACACTTTTATTGGGGTTTGTTTTATTACTGCCTATCATCTGTGATATTTTATTATAATTGTAATGGCAACTTTCATTATGACCTAATAGATTAAACAAAGATTTCGGAGTATTATGCGGGCCCTAGCGACGGACCTTTTTTTAACAGAGCTCGTTTCATATCCCCTCCAAATTCCCAGTTGATTTGCAGAGCCTAAAAATGTCAGTGCTGCTTTTGTGCAGAAATAAGTTTTTAGCTTTCTTCTTTGTGATCACTAGGGTAATAAAATCATTGTTATAAGAGACTCCAAGGTTCATCTTGTCCAACCCCCTGCGTGAATGCAGGGATGCTCTTTCTAAACTATCCCTATCAAATGCTTAACAAATCATTTCTGGTTCTAACAACCTCATCTTTTGGTACTGTAAGTTCCTAGAAGGCTTTTTTGCAGGCCTTTGGTTCAGTCCATGACAGTGAGGGTTGCACTGTTGTCCAGAGTACAGAGCTGCTGCATCCCACTTAGCTGTCTGAGTGTTGAGTAGTCATTGCGACTTCTGGCCTCTTAATGATAGAGAACACGAACTATGGCAGGGGTTCCCAAACTGTGTATGCAAGACGTCTGGGGTGTACATGGGAGGAATTGTGTAATGGTAGATTTAATTTTCATTATAATTGTTGGCATTTAAGGGGTTAAAATATCAAGCGTATGCTGGTAGGGGCATGTGGGCAGCTGGTAAAGCTGGAAGGGGCTACTCGGTAAGAAAAAGGTTTTGGGAACCTCTGAACTATGGAAGAAAACGTGGCACATAGTGCTTGTTTTTCTGCATTTTTCCAGCTGCAGAAGGGTCCTTGTAGAGCTGGGTTCTGCTCTTTAGTGGGGCTCTGCTGGTCTGCTCTTGAGTGGTGGAACTGCAAAAGTTTTTGCCCCAAGGGCAAAATGGATCAAGATTTGCCCATTTGATGCAGACCTCCCCTGCCTGCTTTCACAATCCATGACGCACAATTCACTAATGAAAGGGACAAATCCTGAAGGATTTAATTTCTTTTATATACAAGGCCTTGAAAAACGTGGGGTGTATTTTTTTTAAAAGCTCTTTATTTTATTTCCAGTTCAAGGAGAGAGTAAAAGAGAGTCTGTGGAATGATCATTTTGCAGAATATGGCAGAACTGTGTGTATGTTTCGTACAGAGAAAATCAGAAAGCTTGTTGCCATGGGAATCCCCGAATCTTTACGAGGTGAACTCTGGCTCCTCTTTTCAGGTGAGACCTCTGTAGAAGTTGTTGACAGTAGCTAGGATCTGTGTCTGAACACCGCAAAACTTGCGGCTGGGTGTGAAACCTCCAGATAGCTTTTCAGCACAGGGGAAATGTCTTCAGATGTTTTAGTACATGATGTACTCTAGTTGAATAGGAGCGGTAGAGGGTTGCTCAGTTGCTACAGTGATACCTACCTGGCTGGACAAAATAAGGACACTTTTATTTGTGTGTTATAATTATTCAGTGACATACAGAAATATTTAAATAGCAGCACCTATTTCAGCAACTTAATTGGTATAAACTGCCTTCATGTCTTAATGATGGGGCAATTAGATTGCAGCATAAATACTGATTTAAGCTTAGCTCAACCTAATTTATTGCAAATTAAGTGGCATCTTGAAGTCACCCGTGCTGCAGCTTTTCAAGGAACGTTGGCAGGAGCAGTAGAAACTAGATATAGGGAAGGCCAAGCTATGTTGCTGACTGCTGTCTTTGGGCAGCATTATTCCATATAATGTGATCTTGAGTTTCTGAAACCGAAGTACACATTAAACATTTTCAGTGCATGGCCTATGTGGATATGGTGTGTATATGTAAGGCCAGTAATGCTTTCACCTGGGGATGTTGTGTAGTACAAAGTCAATCCCAACCTGATTTTGCCTTCTGTTTAGTTTTTAATTATACCTGTTTCCTTTCACGGGAACTGTTGAACTTCAGAAAATCATCTCCACTGTTTTATCCACGTTGAGGTTCAGGACTTCACTAATTGCATGTAGTGCCTAATATTACAGACCTGGAAGTAAACAGCTTCTCCATGCACTTTCTTTAGACTAATACTTCCCTTTAACAACACTGTACTTAAAAGCATCCTAATTCGCTTGACATTTCCTCTTACTGCTGTTCTCAGATGCTGTGACTGATCTTGCTTCACATCCTGGTTACTATGAAAATTTAGTAGAGGCCTCAATGGGCAAGTGTTGCATAGCAACAGAGGAGATCGAACGTGACCTGCATCGCTCACTGCCTGAGCACCCTACCTTCCAGAGTGAAACCGGGATAGCAGCTTTGAGGAGAGTGCTGACTGCATACGCACATAGGAACCCCAAAATAGGATACTGTCAGGTAAGCATTAGCACATGGTGACAGGGTTTCATCTTTCTAGGGAGAGTCTCCACTTGCTTTTATCATTGTTTCAGAGTATCATCATCTTAAAGTAATGCTTTTGGTGTAAATAATTTACTTTCCTACATATTTAAAATATTTTGCTTACGTATTAAGTACCCTTTACTTCGAAAAATGCATGTATACAAATGGCACCATTTGACTGCACAGATGTGTGGCCCTGGCAGATTCAGTTTTGCTTCTACTATTGCTAGTGTGTTGAGTACAAGTTTCTCATACAGTGCTTAGCAAGTGAGCAAAGCGATGTGTTCTGCAAAGTTATGCTTTGTACAGAGGATCTGTGAAAGTATTTGGTGAACTGAAATTCTCCTTTCCTCTTTCCAACTGGGTGGCAGAATATAGAGTACCAGTGCAGTAATTACCAGCTAGTTTGCTACAATTATTTCTCTGTCTTTGCTCCAGCTCCCTGAGTTTTGACCAGGGAACAGAACAGTTCCCCCTTATTTATGTTCCATCTCTGCAAGCAGGAGAATTGTGGTTGGATGCAATCAAATGCCCAATTTGTGTCTTAACAAAGTAGAATTCTGTAATTTTCATAGCTGGTTTGTGTTGCTAGTATGAAAACAGTGTGTATGAACTTGCAAAGCCACCTGTGGCTTAACTCTCAATTAAATTGCTAAAAGTGTATTCACTTTATATTATCTTTTAAGCTTTTTTCATAAATTGTTACCTCTATATAGCTGAAGGCAGTAGGAAACCATCAGACATGGGGTGTACTACATAAATTTAATTTTGTTATGTTTAAAACACAGCCCCGATTTGAGGAGCTCTTGGAGAAAGTTTAATTTTTGTAACTAATAAATTCCATGTTTTTTTTCTTTGACCTCATAAGTCTATGAATATTTTGACATCTGTCTTACTGCTGTATGCCAAAGAAGAGGAAGCCTTTTGGCTGTTGGTTGCAGTGTGCGAGAGAATGCTGCCAGATTACTTCAACCACCGAGTGATCGGTAAGATTTTTGCCTTCCATTCTTTCATAAAAATATGACACTGGGAATGGGTGGCTAAAATACTGGGTGGCATTGGCATGAAAAAGTGCTTGGTATTTTGCTCTTGTTTAGAATGGTCCAAAATGCCACGTGTGAATTGGTACCTGAGGACACCACTTACATATTGTGTGGAGGCCACTTTGCTCTGTTCCATATCAGTTTCAGGGCATGTGTTATCAGAGATACTGGAAGACTTGCCCAAGAGTTATTAGTCCACAGCCTGGTTGGTTAGGGAGGTGCTGTGCTTTTTGTCTGCTTTTAATTAGACCAGTGACAGATTTAACACAAGATAAGTACTTGCTAATCTTAACAGTTTTAGTTTTTGCCAATTTTGGACTCTCTGTTCCTAGCCGTTTGGAAGGATCTGTTTTAGTAACTATGTTTGCTTTATCTGAATGTTGAAAACATATAGGCTTAGTAAAAAATTACACTAGAGAGAGAACAGACATCAAACCCCTAGCTGTTTCTTAAATTTCAGAGTATTTTTCACATGGACATGCAATATTGCCAAAAGAATTTAATTCTTCCAGTCTCCTGTGCCCTGTACTGCATCTGGAATCTGTCTAGCTGCCCTGCAGTATAAGTAGGTTAAACTTCTAGAAATGCATATGTAAGTTGTATGTGCAGAACATGTAGCCACATGCACATTGCAAAAATGTTAAAGAGATTATTTTACACAGTAATTTTAGGAATGTGCTCCTGGGGGTGTGGGGAAAGCTCATTGTTTGCCATTTCTTGTCTTCCTCCACCTTTTTTGAAATGGAACATATGTACTTCTGTATTTTGATGTGTTGGATAAGTTCTCTTTTTAAGCATAGTGTTACTGTTTATTTGTCTGCTTTTGCATCATCATATCGCTGAACAGGCAGCAAGCTTAAATTTAAAGCAGTGCTGCCATAGAAGTCTGCTAGTAAAATTAAATGGTGTTGCTTAGTGACATCACCAGTTGGCTGGTGGATTGGACATTGGTTATATCCTGTCAGTCAGTCAACTTGTTCCTCTTCTATAGATAAAAGACTTCAGCTACCATCTTGATACTGATTACATCCAAATTCTTTCTCTACTCCAGACCTGTCTCCTTTCTCAAAATCTCAACTTGTGTTTTTGACATCTGATAGAAGTCCACCTTGCGTTGGTCTTCGCTGGAATACGATCTTGTGATTCTGACCTGATGCAGCTCCTGACCCTATTCCTCTCATCTGGCCGTGCTGCCTTTTTTACATCCAAGCAGTGGTACGGTATGTCCCATACCAGGACATATCATACTCACCCAAATCCAAGCTGACCCTGAATTTACATAACCCTCTCTGTGTCCGTGCCAAGTTATCATTTTCCTTCTTCTGATCACTTCTAGCAGCTCAGTGTGTCTCATTATATCTGAGTGCTAGCTCCCTTAAGCTTTAGTTTACATGCCCAGCTGAAGCCACCTTTTTCCAAGTCACCAGGAGATCTTATTACTTGTCCTTCCTTTTTCTCTCTCTCTCCCTATTTCTTTTATCCATTTATGATCCTTGTGATACCCTCTAAACTCAGTCATGAGTTATCTTCTTCAGGGTAGGAACACCATCTATATTGGTCCTCCAGAAAATCTTAGCATATTTCTGAGCACTCAAATTATTACAATTTTGAATTCTTGTCTCAGTTGGTAGCATAATTTCTGTTCTGCCACCACTAGCATGTCTCCTTGTAACAGTGCTCAGGAGGACAAATGCTGCACCCGGTACTTCAGAATTTGCAAACAGTAACTGAACCATTTGGTTTCCTGTCAGAAATGATGCATTTGGGCAGCAGACCTTCTGAGTGACATGCATCAGTGTATCATGGAAAGAGCAGAAAATAATTGGCGAACCTAATGGCTGTTTGTATAAAGTAAACATCTTTAAAGCAAGGGCCTTGTATTGCATGTCTCACTGCCATGAGTTATGCTGTCTATGTGAAGCTGCACATCTTGGTGCCTTGCCCACATGGTCCCAAGGATGGGGCTAGGGAGAGCCCCAGTGCACAATATGACTGCTGTGCCGCACTCTAAAAGGATGTAATGCAGTTGCCCAATATGGTGCATCAGTATATGTATTTGAGGTAGAAAGTGCTTGGTGCATGACCAGCTCCGTACTAATGGTGGTTACACTGCATCCTTTCAGAGCATTGAGTGCATTATTTATTTATTTAAATGTACCTATTTTGCATGGAGAGTGGGTATGCCATGTTGCATGGCAGTGCTCTCTTGCACAGTTCTTTGCCACTATAGGCATGTCCATTAACTCCGGTGGGGCTTCTCAGCGCTCTAACAGGCTGGGCCAGGGCCTGAATGTGCTCCTGCTGAAATGATTGCTTTTAACACTGAGAGGAAAACTTATTGTGGGGCATGATATAAGGTAGATGTTCTTAAAATCCTTGTCGTGGAGCATCTAAATCCATCCTTCAAGTGCATTTACACATTTTCCAGCCTAGTATGGAAACTCTGCTGCTCGTTTTGTTTTTAGATGATGAATATGTACGCTGGGTACATGCACCAGAGGGACACTTGCTTTGCTTTCTTTTTATTGCATAGATCCCAAGTTGAACAGTAAAACAGCTTTTTCAGAATTGTTTTTGCTAGTACTTAGCTATGATGTGTGATTTAGCCAGAAAATAGCAGCTGCTGCTATTATGATTTTATAGCACCCAAAACAGTATGAAGTCCAAATAGCAAATGACACAGTCCTCATACAGAGGAGTTTACAATAGGAATTATAGACGTGATGCCAAAGGCAGGGATGGGATTTGTATCAGCAGGACAGTGGGTTACTCATGTCGGACGTGTGCATATCATGGTGTTCCAGATGTATATATTTTTAATTATTTGTCAGCTTATGATTTGCAGTTAAACAAAAATTCTGAATTCTTTGGCTTTCCTAAACCCCAGCTTTAATACAATTTCATCATGATTTACAGGTGCTCAGGTAGACCAGTCGGCATTTGAAGAGCTTATAAAAGAGCGACTTCCAGAACTGGCTGAACACATGAAAGATTTGACCACGCTCAGTTCCATTTCCCTTTCATGGTTCCTTACCCTTTTTCTCAGCATCATGCCCCTAGAAAGTGCCGTGAATGCTGTAGACTGCTTTTTTTTCGACGGAATCAAAGCCATCTTCCAGTTAGGCTTGGCTGTCCTTGAAGCTAATGCAGTGGAGCTGTGTAACAGCAAGGACGATGGGCAAGCCTTGATGATTCTTAGCAGGTATGTTCCTTTGTCTCTCGGTGTAGTGTTGCTAGACTTACAAATTGTCTTACCTTAAAATGTGATACCAAGAAATATGGATTGTGTGTTGACCATAGGAGAAGGATGTTCTGGAGCATTTGCACAAGCTTCTAATAGAAGTTCAGCTTTTTGCTGTTGTTTTCAAAGTCTGATATACATAACGGGTTTAGATGCATCCCTTGGCACCCTTCCTGGCAGTGCTGGAGGGCTGCATGGACTGTGTCAGTGTTCAGTATTTACCGTTGCTCTTAGCTTCTTTCCTGGAGTGAGGCACTTCCTGCTTCAGGCATCATGGAGGTGAGAACTGTTCTTCCTTAGGAGGTTTCTGTATTTTGTCATTGGCTGCATTGCAGCTTTAAGTATGAGTAGTAACTGAGGCATTTTGAAGTGTATAAGCATAAAAAAATCAGTATACTTCCACTGGGACCCAAGCCAGAATATTGTACTTATTTTTATTATGCTTTGAAAAGAATATGCAGTGGAGTAATCTGAATATATAACAGTTTTTCCCTTCAGATTTTTAGATCATGTTAAAAATGAAGAAAGCCCTCTGTCACCTTTCAAAAATCACCACACCTTTTTCAGTGATGATCAAGAACCCTGTGCAGTGACAGAAGTAGTTGACCTGATCCGTGATTCCTACGAGGTAAAATTTAAAAATTGGAATCTGCTGAACTTTCCATTCAGAGAGCATTTTAAATGTTTGTTTCTGTGTGGTAGTTAAACTATGCAAGGATGTTGTATGTATGGTAGACTCGTACTTTAAGCATCTACTGACTAACTCCTTGAACGATGTTCTCAAATGCCACAGCAATTGGCCTGATAGAAGTACTTAAGGAAATAAGCTGGATGTTTAAATACAGCATTAAAAACTCCATTTTCTCTAGGACTAATAACACTTTGAAGTTTACATTTTCAGATTGATTAAAAATCTATTCCTGTACTCTAGAAATTTGGAGACTACTCTGTGGATCTGATTGAGCAAATGCGCTATAGACACAGGATTCGTGTTCTACAAAGCCATGAGGATACAACCAAGCAAAATGTGGTATGTAGAATGTTGTAGGTTTTAATTATTTGTTTAAAATGGACTCTTAATTTAACTTTAGTGAAGGGAGAAGAGGTACCGGGTGCTTTTTTTGCCCTTTTTCTTGCCATCTTGAGTGTGAGTGCTTTTTTATGGCTTTATGCATAAAGTCCCTCAGGAAGATAAAAGAAAGGGAAGAGGCATGAAATCACCAGTACTCCTGTTCTTGCAGAGTACAGCAGTGTGGGAGGGCACATGCTTGCTTATCTGCTAGTACTGGTTGTATTCACCACCAGTATGTTTTCTCCTTCTTTCCCTTTAAGCTCAGAGTTGTCATCCCAGATGTTTCAATTGTTCCTGAAGACTTGGAGGAATTGTATGACTTGTTTAAGGTTGGTGTGCCCAGGAAATGTGGGGCTAAAAGGGAAAAAAACTATGCCAGTCTTATGGGTTTAATTTGTTGGCTGTTATTTGGGCTTGTACTGGATGTAAATGTAGAGCTGCAGCACCCTTAGGTGGTGGTGGTGGTGTTATGGGATGGGATGCCAAACTTTGCCCTACAGTCTCCTTCCTCTGGCTCTTCAGTTGGAATGCATAGAGCAGAGCTTTTCAACTGTTTTAGTTGAAGTACCCCCAGTGACTGGATGCTGAGTGGGGGGTGGGGGGCGGGGCGTGCCTTGCCAGATGCTGGGGGTGGGAGGGTGTGTGCAGCCAGACACCGAGCGGGGATGAGGGGAAGGAGCATGTGGCCAGGTGCCGAGAGGAGAGGCGAAGACGGTGCGCGGGCGGGTGGGGATAGAGTGCCGCCACCTCCCAGGAGCAGGGTCAGGGCAGGGACTGGGCTGGGTTGAGGACAGCGGCGCCCCTCTGCTGGACGGAAAAGCTCACCAGGCTGGTGTGTGGGGGCAGCAGCCGCCGCATGTGAGCTTTCCCACCCCCACAGAGGGGTGCTGTTGCTCTTGCCCTTCCCTGGCGCTGCTCCTGGGAGGCAGTGGCACTCTGTCCCTGCCTGCCCACGCGTACCCCCTAGGACTGGTCCAAGTACCCCAGTTGACGACCCTTGGTGTAGAGCAAAAGAAACAATCATTTAAATCAGTGGGGCTTAGATCAGGTCTTGAGCCTTGTCTTCTTCCCTTCTGACTGCACTCCAACAAAGAGCTATGTGAGATTTGGCTTCTATTATACTGCAACAACTTTCACCTCCAGTTTCACAATGCATAATGTAGCTGACTGCACAACCCATGCTGTTCAGCAACTAGTACCAAAAACCTTTAGTTTCACACTCTTAAGGACCCACACAGCTAAGGAAAATTGACCTTGATGCTTGTCATTCATTCATAGTTGTCTGGGTTCTGACTGTTTTAGGACTTTATTTCTACTCTGTTTAACTTCCCTGCTTCTGGGCGCTCGGAAAGGAGCGGGGTGAGTGAGGAATCATAAAAGCTTCATAGTATTCCTTTCATCTAGACCCTGGACATGGGAAGCATGTAGAGTGGTTTAAGCAAGGAGTGACAGGTGATGTGTGACTGGAGCTACTGCATTAAATGACTTTGGTACCTAGGGCACTGACCTTGCTGCCACTTCCCCCAAGCCCTCCCTGTTGCTCAGCACTGCATCTTTAATCCCCATTTGTGACTCCTGTCAGTAGCAGGGGAAGTGAAGGGTGTTGGGGGTGGCTGCATTAACCCCCTGGGTTCTGGAACTGTGTAGACCTCTGGTAGCCACAGGCATCAACGCCTCCACCATTACTCATGGGCTATCTAACCTGCAAAAAGTCCCTGGGTCCTGAATGACTTTTGACACCCCTGATTTACTTGATGACAGAGGGCTGTTTTCTCAGAAAATTGGGGTAATATAACACTGGTAAAGTTGTGTCTCTGTGCACTTTACGTGGGACAACTGTTTCCTTATGGCAGATGAGCTTTTAACTGCTTCCTGCCACCTAATAGTCAGGCACTAGCATACAAGATGCATGTGTGTCTGCTCATAATCCCCGTGTAGTTACATCAATCTAGATATATACCTGAGATACAGTAATATCTTATACATGTTTAGATGTGTGCAAACAGTTGCCTGCTTAGTAATGAATATTTACTTGACACGGTATGTGTCTCATACGTGTGTCATTCATAGCAATAACCACTGGATAACTAAGAAGAAATATTTTAGTACAGTGGCTTTTCTGTTTGGCATTATCTTAGTCTTGCTACATTAATGCACAATTTCAATACACCACCCTACTTCGCTAAGTGTGGATTATGCTGTCTGTAATATATATTACATGTTGTAATGCTTTTTTCTCTACTGCCTCTGATTTCTTTTTAGAGAGAACATCTAATAAGCTGCTACTGGGATTTGACTAGTCCAGTAATTGAGAGACATGACCCAAGCAGAGCTTATGCTGAGCAGTATAGACTAGACCATCAGCAGTTTACTAACCTTTATAAACTTGTCTCGCCGTGGACATGTGGGGAGCACACTGAAGTCCTAGCTGAAAGGACGTTCCGACTGCTGGATGAAAACATGGACCATCTCATTGAATTCAAAGGGCTGGCTTGCTGCTTAGGTATGTGCCTCTTTGTAGCAATCTAACTGGATGTTGGGGGAAAGAAGTGGGAAGAGTGCTCTGCTTTTCTTTTAATGTAACACAAGCAAGAGGAGGGCATGCATTTCTGTTGAGAAGCATGGTTTAACCAATCTCTGTTCTTGACTGATTTCACTTTGTTTCAATTACTTGTTGTAGATTAGAATTAAAAGATGATGGGAGGATCTGTTTGAACGTCATATTATAAATCGCAGTTCTGTTTGGCAGGAAGCAGTTTAATATTTTGCTGGAAATGTTGGGCATAAATAAAATGTTGGGCGTCATTCAGAAGGGAATTAAAAACAATATGGAGACTGTCACCATGCCATTATACAAATCCACGGCGCACCCACATCTTGAATACTATGTGCAGTTTTGGTTTCCACATCCCCAGAAGGTAGAATTAGAAAAAGTATAGAGAAGGGCAACAAAAATGATCAGGGGCCTGAAGCAGCTGCCATACCAGAAGACAAAAAAAGGCTGGGACTCTTTAGTTTGGAAAGGAGAAGGCTGAGAGGGCATATGATAGTGTGTTATAAAATCCATTAAGGGTATGAACTAAGTAAACAAGGGACTCTTGTTCACCAAGTCCCAGAATACTAGAACTGGGGGGCACCTGCAGGAGACAGATTTAAAACTAAGAAGAAAATTGATTTTTTTATGCAATGTGTATAATTTTTTATACCATGTGGAATTAATTGCCTTAGGAGCTGGAGGAGGCAGATAGCATAGCCAGGTTTAAAAAGGGACTGGATAAATTAATGGATAATAGATTCGTTAATAGCTGTTGAACAGAATGCTTGGAGACTTTTCCTCTGGCATCTCTAAACCCATAACGGTGGATGCCAGAGGGTAGTGAATAGGAGATGATCACTAGAGATACCTAGTTCAGTGTTCTTCCTCTGAAGCATCGCTTGTGCTACTGGGACAGGATACTGGGCTAGGTGGACATTGGTTTGACCCAGCATTGCACTTATTTCTTTGTTGCTGGGTGAATCTTGGAATGAAATCCCATGACTATTAAGCTCTCCTTTGAATTAGTCAATTAAAAATGTGGGAGCTCTCCATACTCTCACAGTGCTTTTTCTATTACACTGTAATGGAGGCCAAAAGGGAAACTCTAAGATGGTGGACCCTGGTGAGAGAAACTGGATATAGCTCTCTGTACGCTGCATGAAGCCTGGTTTTTGCACAGCATCACATTTGGTATTTTTGAAACTTAGCCCTTTTTTTTTATTATTATTATTATTATTATTCTGTTTTATAGGTTAGTAGCACCAGGGCTGTTTTTGAGAACAAAGAACAGACCAGCTGGTTCTCACCTGCTGTTACCAGTTGATCAGGCACAACTTAAACATTTAATACACTGGCCATATGTCAGCATGCTTTGTTCCCACAAACAATTAACTTTTGTGCTTGGAAAATGCTGATGATTTTAACCTATCAAAGTAAATATTTGATCCACTTTCTATTTTTTTTTTCATTTTGCAGATGTTATGTATAATGGAGAAATGAATGAAAAGATAAAGCTGTTATACAGGCTGCATATCCCACCTGGTAAGGAATTGGAAAGGAAAAAAAGTCATCCTTCCTTTCTTCCCTAGTCTCCATGTAAACATTTTGGGAAGCAAAAGCTACTTAATGAAGGTTATAGGTCACTGAGTTGGGAGCTTGTTCATAAACTTTTAATTGTATATAGTCACAATTTAAATAGATTGTAAGGTCTTACTCAGTATAAGCTCTTATTTCTTTGTTAAACTTCTAGATAGCTCCCTACATATGATGATATGTTTTCATTTCTGTTGTTTTCCCAGGCGTGATCTAAACTTAAATCATTTACTCTGGATTAGCGATACTGTCTGTTAGAGCTTCATTGCAGTTTAACTCAAAAGAAATGCAAGTTTTAAGATGTTTTACAAGATGTGCAAAGTCTTTCAAGAATATGCTACTTTGAGCAGCATTTCCTGCCACTCTGCTACAGTAACTAACTGCCTTGTTTTAATAGAAGCACACTTTACATTCTGATATAACTAGGCCAAGTTTAAATAATTAACGTTTAACTTTCACCTTTTACGTATCTATTAGTTTGCTGGCTGAGCTCATAGCTCTCAAATGCTGTAAAGCTTAGGTAATTATCATGACAATATTGCAAGGCCATTAGCTATGCATCTCTGTTTGTCAGCTGTGCATCTCTGTTTGTCATCTCTCCTCCCCCCTCTAGCACTCACAGAAGATGAGAGAGACAGTCAGTCACCACTGAAGAATCCCTTGTTGTCAACCTCAAGGCCACTAGTAATTGGGAAAGCGAATGGTACGTGTTGTCACAGCTATCTGCTACTGTTTTAATATATTATATAAGAGCTGTCCAGTGCTCAGTTAATTATTCACTTCCCCTACGCCGGTCCCCTTTTTTAATCTTAGTTGTGAATTTGCTGCAAAGGACTTGGACCTAATTCTGGTTTTGTCATCTTTTTTTTTTTTCTTCCCCCCACCGAAGGTGAAGCAGTAGATTATCAGAAGCAACTGAAGCAAATGCTTAAAGATTTAGCCAAAGAGAAAGATGCTAAAGTGGAAAAAGGATTGCCCAAAATGAGCCAGGTAAGGTGTAGACTGAATTTCACTTTAAATAGAAGTGGGGGAAAGTGATTTTAAAACTACAAACTTTGAGCAAATGTCTAAGACTTAGACTTACAGAACCTGCCACTAGAAAAACTGGACTTGCTCAGTACTTTAGATCCAAAACAAATCTACTTTGAGGCAGGGAGGAGTTAAGCTCCAAGGAAAGAACCCATCAGCTGATCATACCCCAACTGACTGCAAATGTAACAGCATGGCACAAGAGAAGAAGCGTGTCCAAGCCACAAAGAACTTTTTCTTGGGCATCAAACCAGCCAGCAGATCCTTGGTTTGTTCCCAATGATTTATACATGGGTGTCTGTCTCTGGGTTGAGTGATGACAGAGATCTACAAAACCCAGTGCAATTGTCTAGTGTCAGTAAATAGGACAGTATGCCATCTCATGATGATGACAACAAAAAGATACCACTAAAGGTTCCCAATGGTATCCTCTGCCCTTCTGAAACTGCCCAGTCCAGCAGCCCTCAAACTTCTGAAACCTAGTCAAGGCACATATCACTCTGCTGCATGCAAAACTGGCAGTAGCTAACTGGAATCATCTGCAGGCACTACAGGTGTGTTCACTGTCATGGAGCAAGTCATCAGAGCTATAAATTGAGGTGTCTGTATATATGATCAAACATACATGTGTATATTCTGTCAGTAGTAGGGCAGATTGTTAAATAAGCAGATAGGTGAATATAGTCTATGGATTTAATGATGGGTAAGACAAAGTGGTGTTGAATAGCTCTGTGTACACACAGATTGGTAAAACTTTTCTTACTCTATAGAGAACACAATGTCTGGCCATAGGGTAGTTTTCCCCTGTTAAGTGCAAAGCCCCCGCCATAGTACGTTGAGCCTGGTTGGAGCTGCCCTGAGCTAGCAGGCTGACCCTTCGCCAGGCAGGGCTGCTCCAACTGGCACACCTGGGAGTTTTCTGGGAACAATAAGCTCTGGATCATTATTGCTGTGCATTTATTTGCATGTGTAGACACCCCCTGTAGTAGTAGAGCTGGTGTTTTACTAAACTGTAGGCAGCGCAAGATCAGGAAAAAGCTTTGCAGCCTTATCCAGTCATAGCAACTAAGTTTCTACCAGCTCCTTGAAACTGCAAACCTGACAAATGACACGCATCCTCCAGAAGAAAAATGCAGCTTTCTCCATGTCCTTGTTTTCCCAGCCTTGCATTGCCACATGTAAATCAGATCTTCCCCAATCTCAGTAAGACGGTGAGTACAACTATAATATAGGGTTTGTAGCACTTGAGGCCACCTGACATTGTTCTCTCCTGGCCCATGGTACACACAGGTGTCATCTAAACTGCCATTTCTCTCCTGGCTTGGAACATGGTCATTTGCTGACAAAGGACTTAAGTCTCCCAAATTCTCCAACCAGAAGCCCCTGTCTACTGAAGGCTGCTTTATAATTATTTGGTAGTATAATAGGAGTTAGCTAGTGTAGATCCAGGACCTGTGAAAGACTAAGAAATACCTGAGCCCTTTCTAAACTAAGTGCAAATGACACTATTGGAAACTTCTGTGCTAATGTTCTGTATATACCACTCCTCCATTATGGATGACAGGTGACTGGTCAGTACCTTGACATGAGTTTTTTTGCAAACTTCTTTCCTTCCAGAGGGAATTCATCCAGTTTTGTAAAACCTTGTATAGCATGTTTCATGAAGATCCAGAAGAAAATGATTTGTATCAAGCCATTGCCACTGTGACTACTCTGCTACTTCAGATCGGTGAAGTTGGACAAAGAAGCAGCAGTTCAGGCAGTGGATCAGGTGAATTTACTGATGACTTACAGGGTGAAGCTGCTGCCTCAGACCAGGATGCTGTTTTTAATGACACTGTGAAGACACCTCGGAAAGACTCTCAATCTTCCCCTGTGGCTAAAGGAGACTGGACTGTCTCTTTAGAACACATTCTAGCATCACTTTTGACTGAACAATCACTAGTCAATTTCTTTGAAAAACCTTTGGAACTGAAGCCAAAACTTGAGAATGCAAAGCTCAGTCAATACAGCCTCAAAACAAATGGAATGAACTATCCATCACGGGGTGAACAGGTGAAAGTAAACTCACAGTAGCAAACCTCACTGTCAAGTTGAAGTGCACTGAAGTTACACCAAAGCTCACGTTGCAGAGGAAGACTTGGTTTGTAGCAGATGTCTAATAAACTATTTGTTGGTTTGCCACTGAGAGCTTTATAAGTTAAAAGGGCATGTATTGTATTTTTTGTGCCATTGATTTATTACTTGCATTCTTGTTTTGAATGTAAAAGGAAATATCTGTCTGTAGTGTGAAGACACAGCAGCCCTACTACACATTGGGAGAGCAGGAACTGCCTCCAGTAATCCTGATAGTTTGTTTTATAACAGAGGAAAACATTTCTCAGCTACTGTCTGCAGTTTGTTTGGGTTCC
Source organism: Gavialis gangeticus (assembly GCF_001723915.1). Classification (NCBI taxonomy): domain Eukaryota; kingdom Metazoa; phylum Chordata; order Crocodylia; family Gavialidae; genus Gavialis; species Gavialis gangeticus. The sequence continues at coordinate 150,626,117 of NW_017729032.1, forward strand.
TTTTTTGCACTAATCCTGAAGACTTGTTTCAATGCTGGTAATTGAAACTATTTTAATATATTTGATTGTACTCCAGTTTGTATGTCTTGCTAAAATGTTAAGTGTACATGGACTATGCTTTTGATGTTGGTCTGTAAAAACATGCACTTTTCAATAAACTTGTTTTTTATACTGGACCTCAAACTTGCACCGTGTCTAAGTACAGTTACTTTGAGAAAAAGCCTATAATGAGGTTAAATGTAAGATGATCACTCTAATCCTTTGCTACTGCAATCTCCTCAAAGTCACAGAGGGATAGTTTTGTTTTGCTTTTTTTAAAAAGGGAATAGATATAGCAGTAGCGTATCTAGTTTTAGTTCATCATAAATCATCTTATTTGTAAAAGCAAGAATTCAGCTTTAAAATCCCAGGGTTGTCCAGTTTTCTCCTTAAGATAAACACCTCCATGTTTTATCCTCACCCCAACTGAGGAATGTGCCAGAAGGAAACCATGCAAACTATCTGAGACAGTTTTAATATGCAAGTAAAATAAGGATGATAACTAGACTAAGTCTCTTGCACTGATGACCTAGTTCAGAAAGGAATACAGTGAGGAATATTTCGAGTTCTTAGCAAATGCCACAGCTTAGCTAAATTGTGAAAACTCTCCTCTTTACACAGTAGGAAATATATCTAATACTACTAAACACAAAAGTAAAGGGACATTCAGTGAATTGCTATTCCCCACTTAATCTGCTCTACTAAGTTTATTTTATGTAAGTATACGAAGCACAAAGGTGATGGAAATACCTCTTCAGGTGCCTAACCAGACTGGAGCCCTAAAACGACAGTACTCAGTAAAGCACATTTGTAAGAGTAAGTGTCATTTTATAACTTTATTGTAATGAAAATCAGCTTAGTTTTCATCCACATTGACCGTCTGTAAACCTGAAGAAAAAAAAATTAAGTTGCATTAGTATATGACCAAGACAGATTTCTCTGTATAATCTGTAAATCTGTGTAACAGCTGCACTAGGATGCATTAGCTAAAAGTAGCCAACCACAAAATGATTACAGAGCTGAACACTGGTGTTCTAGAAGCAGCAAATATACCAAAATCAATAGATGATGACAGTTCTGGTCAGAAGACATCAACCTACTATTAATACAAAGGATTCTTTTTCAGCTGGAGACCATGTATTTAGATCTTTGACAGAAGAGGACACACAATCATCTAAGAAAACATGATGTACCTAAAAAACGTTGCGGTCCTAAACTTCAAACATAGGACTATATGCTAAACAGCTAACATGCTCCTTTTGAAGTTCGTTTCCCCCAGAACATCTATGTCTGACTATCTCCCTCCTCTGCAGTGGATACTTAAAATGCACAGTTCTTACACAGAACTAGGTGGTAACTGGCACTGTCTCAATTATCCCACATACAATTCCAGGCATATACCTAAAGATAAAAATCTTTATAATGACAATTAGGTAGAGGACAAGGCCTACGTAGGAGGGGAAGTGCATACAAACTTGCCTTTGAAGGTTGTGACTGGTACATAGGTAACCAAGGTGTATAGTTTGTTAGGCGAATCTTCATCCTCGTTGCGTTTCCTGGACAAGCGCACACGGATGCGGTAGGGAACATTCCTACAATGATGACAACACAAGAATTTGCAGTTGCATTTTCAATAAAAATATCAGTACACAATTTTGTCTTGCAACAAAGGCACTATCATAGGTGCCTTTGTTCCACAACCATTGTTTTCCTAAAATTAGTCTCTTAATACCTGCCCATTGGTTTATAAAAGCTTCAGCCAAAAAAGTAACTGAATTCAATGAGTAGTCTGTAGGCTGTTTTTTTTATGGGAGCTTGTACATTGGGACTATCACTGCCAAAATTGCAGTTTGCCCAAAACCTGTGTTTCAAAAGCAGGAATCCAGGACCACAAAAGGAGACATTTCAAAATAAGCTAATTAACCTGTCACTGGTCCAGGAATGGAGCTTTGAGGAAACTTACTACTAGTGAGTTACCTGGTAAGCATCTCTACAAGTGTTTCTTGTTAGTCATGTGGGAAACAACCAGGCAAGTAATTTCCCTCTGGAAGCTTGAAATCCCAACCTGGACAATACAGAAGCACTGTCTCTTTTAGTCCAGTGGTTCTTAAGCTTTTTTGTACCAGGACCCATTTGTAAACAACACTGGCAGGCTGGAACTCTGCCAGCCTGCAGTGTAAAAGCCACTGTTTCCCATGTTTTTCTCCTTTAAAGGAGAATCCATTTTTAAAGTTTGTTGATCCATTTTTTGTTTGTGACTCTTTCATATATTCTTGCGACCCATGGGCTGAGAAATGCTGGTTAAAAATTGGCTGCTAAAATAGCGTAGGGATTCAAGCATGTTAGAGAAGCATAAATGAGTTATTTATGCCTGTGCTATCCATTAACAGAAAGCAGCAGGGGTAGAGAAAGTGCTTTCAAAAAGGATATAAAACATTTCTCTTCCAAGTGCCTTGTGAAATGCAGTAAACCTGTATTAAAACCTACATCAGTCCCTTAAAGGAAGATTTGAGTTAGTGCCCCATGGGCAAGGATTTCTGTGGGTAATACCTTTTACTGGACCAACTGCACGGCTGAAAAGACTTGAGACAAATTCTCAAAGGCCATGCATTCTTTGGGTCTGGCCTTGTAACATTTTAAATGGGCTATTTTAGTATCCTAGTTCAATGGTTGGTGGAGGAAGGCAGAAATGATCTGTTCCCAAAACAAAGGCCTGCAAAACCTGTTCTGTGGCCACCTAGACACGAAGGCTCATTCAGTACCAGGCAGACAGGTCGTGTCTAATCCCCATCTGAAGCTGCAAACTTGAATCCCCTGCCAAGATGTCTGACCCAGTAAGTATAACTGCTGCATGGAGCAGGATAGCTACATGGCCAACCCAGAATACTTAATAACCTAGTGGTGCCTTCTCAAGGATTTTGTGAGAGAGGGTTGATTTAAAAGTCTAATTCCAGGACACAGTTCAGGGTTGCAATTCCTGAACTTCCTTCATAGTCATGCACCTAACTCCCTGGAAGGAATGGAAGCTGGAGGTTTGCTGTTCTTCACGTTCCCTACTGGCCAGTTTAGACACCTCCCTGCTCAACACACTCTTTTATAGATCCCCTTGGTCAGCAGATAGCTCTACATAGGCATTTCAATGCCTGAGCTCTTCTGTGGATCTAATCCTCAGCCTCATCTCCCAGATTTCTCAGTAGTGCATATGGGGACAACTCTTACAACTTTGCAAAGGAAGCGTTCCGCACTCAAGCATCCCAGTAGTAGATAGCCTGGGCGAGAAGATTGGCCTGGTTGTAAGGAGAAACTCATTGAGTTTATGGAAAGCCCCAGCTACCTGCACCAATAGCATCACATACAAAATCTACAATAGAATGACAAGTGCTACAGGGACAGAGAGATCAGTGGTTACGCATTTTCCCATTGCATGTGTAAGTATGTGAAGTTCTTCCTTCCCAGCCTCTCAGTCAAGCCCCTGGAACACACCTGATTCCTTTGGCCCAGACAGCTTTGTTCAATCTGGTGTCAATGCGTACATCAGGAGTACCCATCTCCTTCATTGCAAATTTGCGGATCTCCTTGAGAGCACGTGGCGCTCGCTTCTTGAAGCCTCTAAGAACAGGGAAAGCAGTAATTTAGTCAGGCTTCAAAATGCATCCTCAGCAGCGCGCACACATAGCATCCAGCGAGACTAGCATTCCCTAAACAGATGTAACCAACAGCATTCCGATGAACTGTCAAAGCTTCAATTGGACCCTTGCTCCAGAATTGATAATCAGCTATTTCTGCCTGATTCTGCACAAATGCACCTTCCTTTTTTGTGTCCTTGTGACAAAGTATTTGGCAGAATTCACAGATTCTTTGGAATCTAACAGGCTGCACTGCAAGCACCTCTGTTATAGTCTCAAACTTGCAACCTCTCAGCTATTAACTGTGCGCCTTATTGCCCACACCACCTCAGCACTTCAAATGCAGTAAAATGCCACCACTACCCATGACTTTCCCACCTTGTTCTATTAAATGGCTCTCAGTACAAGTTGCCCATTGGATGCAATTTTTCAGCAAAGACCACATCTGCTCTACTGACTCCCCTATGTTGGTCAAAGCTGCAAAGAAAGGGCATAGTTGCACCGGCCAACACTGCATGCTTGACATTAGCCCTTGCTTCGTTCACTGGTAGGGCATGGCCTACAGAAGCTTGTCTGGAATAATTGTGGCAGAAGTGCCCTTTTCCCATTAAAAGCTGCATCCACATTAGGCATGCTTTGCAGGTATAGTAGAGGCTGACAAGCACCACACTAGTAGCGCAGATGGGCCTAAAGCAACAGCATGCCTATATATCAGACCACGACTGGCACTCTTTGCATGTAGGTAGTAGGAGCCAATGATGGATCACAAGAGAAAAGCAAATTCGAGAAAATTATTCTGGCACACATCCAGGAGGGGCCAGCAGGGGACTGCATGCTTAGGGGCAACCAACACGGGTTCATCAGTGGCAGGTCCTGTCAGACCAACCTGGTGGCCTTTTACAATCAGATCACCAGATCATTAGATGCAGGGGTAGCAGTGGACATAGTCTTCCTGGACTTC
>NW_017729032.1:150631301-150654019 GCF_001723915.1 Gavialis gangeticus
GCTCCTACCCTGGGGGTTTTTAAGAGGAGGTTAGATGAACACCTTGCTGGGGTCGTTTGACCCCAGTACTCTTTCCTGCCATGGCAGGGGGTCAGACTAGATGATCTTCTCAGGTCCCTTCCGACCCTAGAAACCATCAAATGTACTTTTGAGCACGCAGCAAGAGGAGCACTGTAGGCAAGACAGTGGTGAAAGTACCAGGTCCCTCTGTGATAGTTAGGCCACAACTGAGGACTGCATGCAGCAACATATTTGAGAGAGAGAGAGAGAGAGAGAGAGAGAGAGAGAGAGAGAAAAGTACCAAGCAGCGAGCAATGAATGCAATAAAGGTGAAAGTAGGTAGTTTGGAAGAAAGGGTGATAAAGGGAGGGATGTGCTAGAATTTTGTTAAACATCTGAAAGGCTGTCAAAGGCAGGGAGGAAAAAGTGTTGGCCTGCCACTGAGCACAAGAGGCAGTGGGTTTCAACTATAGCAAAAGATTTAGATCAAATCTCGTGAATACCCTAATGGCAAAAATAGCAAGACAGTGGAACAAGCTGCCCAGGGTTGCCATGGAGTCTCCCTGAGAGGAATTTTCAAGCAGCAGCTTGAATAGGATAGGACAGGAACAGCAAGTCCTGCATCTGTAGAAGAGGCTGGATTGGGTGACCCTTGAGGTCCTTTCCAACCCTATGGCTCTCATGCTAGGAGGGAAGGCAATTCTATACCTCCTGCCACATCCTAAGCATGCATAGCCTCACAACCCAACTTTTAGAAGCAGAAAGAATAGTAAAAGGAGTAATTGCCTGACCGTGAGGCAAAGCCAGCATGTCCCTTTTGTACGAGTCCTAAATTATCCATGTTTTGAAAGGGAAAAAGGTCACTCTGTTGCTACCCTGCCCTTGCCTGTGAGTTGCCTCCAGACAGCTTTGAAAATAAACCCATACCTCCTCCTGCGTGACTGCAGCTACCTGTTGACAAAGAGCAGCCCAGGGAGGCAACAACACCAGTCCAAATCCTCTCCCTGCACTGCATTGCAAACTGCCTGGCCCAGGGCACTCTCAGGAGTCATCAAACAATTCGGTCTGGTCCTATCCCATCTGATGGCTATGGGGCACATACAGAGCTCCTACACCCAACAGGGCACCTTCACCCACAGGCACCCCTTGCATGTGCAGCCACTGAAGGTGCTGCTTCCCTCCTAGCACAATACACTCCTGCTTCCCTGGACATCCATGCTCCCCAGCCCTGCTGCGCTGTGCACTCTGCATACAGGCACAGCTCAATGTCCCCCCGCTGGGGGACGTCCTACCCCAATCCCTGCCTGCAACAGGAAACATTTAACGCTGGGCCCACCCAGTAAGGGCCTGGCACTCACATGCCGTGGATGCGTTTGTGCACGTTGATGGTGTACTCCCGTGTCACCACCTCGTTGATGGCCGAGCGCCCCTTCTTCTTCTCCCCGCCTTTCTTCGCTGGAGCCATCACGGCTGCGGCGCTACAAGACACACGCTGGCTTGTCACACCCCATGCCCCGCTACAACCCCACAGGCCTGCCCCCCAACCCCTTCCTCTCCTCCCAGCTGTCCCGTGCTCCCCAACCCAGCCCAGCCCAGCCCAGGTCCAGCCCCAGCCCCAGCCCCAGCTGGGGCGGGGAGCGGCCCCCCGAGCGCGCCGGGCGGAAATGTCCGTGCCCCCGACAGCGGGGTCCCTTGGGCGGACGAAGCCGGGCGGGCCCCCCCCCACGGGCGGGCGGCGGCGGGGTGGATGGGGCCGGATGGGGCGGCGGCCCCGAGTCAGCTCCTCACCGTGCAAGGGAACGGGGCGGAAAGGCCGGCGCGGGGGATTGTGGGAGGCACCACGGCGAGGGGGCGGGGGGAGAGAAGAGCTACTTCCGGGTGCAGGGAAGACAGGAAGGCGCACAGTGCGCCTGCCTGGGCTCCTCCGCCTCTCCTTCCGCGCCGCGCAGGCGTACTGCGCCCCTTCCTTCTCTTGCCCTCCCTCCCAGCCCTGCCCCCTCGGAGCGTTGTGCTGGACGGGGTGCCGCGAGCTGCGGGCCGGGGCGGCGCGCGCAGCCTGCCCTTCCGCTGCTAAGGGGTGGAGCCTGGGGTTGTGTGCCGAGCTGCAGGCTCGGGGTTCTGGCAGCTGCTTGACTTGGCATTTATTGGCTGTAGGCCGCTCTTAAACTTCCAGGGGGGACAAACAATTAAAGAGCAGGACTGGGAAGGGCAGAGCACTGCTAGGGTTACCATGTTTTCAGCTTTTCCAAAAGAAAAGAGGACCGCGGGCGTGGGGGAGTATGACGGGGGGTGCAGTGATATGCCCATGCTTTTGCCCATTCTGTTGCCCCTCACTCCCAAGCCACAGCCCCCGAGCCCTGCTGCTGTGCCTCACGCCTGACTGTCTACAGAGCCCAGCCGTGCCAGTGACCCTCACTCCCAAAGTGCCGTACCCTGCCCCCTGGGTCATGCTGGTTGCCTTTGCTGCCCCTGCTTCCCCCCAGCGCTGCCACTGCCCCTCCTGACCCATGGGCCCTAACTGCCCCTGGCCTGGTACAGGGCCTTGGAGCAAGTCTGGTCCTGGTGCAGGCTGAAGGGACGTGGGGGGTGGGGGGGGCTTGTGACACTTGGCCCTGGGTTGGGGCTGCTGCATCAAGCCGGGAAGCCTGGCCACAGCCCATCTCCCCCTGCTCCCCTGCAGCGTCTCCTGGTTGCTCTGCCCCTACAAGTATGGGCACCTGCCCCTGTGGTGCTGGCCCAGCCGCAGCCCTCAAAAGGCACCCATCCCTCTTCCCCCACCAGAGAGGGAGGCAACTCTGTCCCCCTGCTCTGCCACATCCCCAGCCCCATCCCCCCAACCCAGACCTACCTCCCTGCAGCTCCCAGGGTGAGTGTAGGTGCACTTCCCTGCCTGCAGCTCCCTGCCTACCATCATCTCTCCCCCTGTTCCCATCACCGGAGCAAAGCAAAAACCCGGACATTTGCTCAGTTTGAAAAACCTGCCCAGACATAGATAAGGAGGACTCAAAAAGAGGACATATCCGGGAGAACCCAGATGTATGGTAACCCTATTCGATACCCCAAAACTGGTCTGAGTCTTTCCTACCCATGCAGGCTTGGGTTCAATGAAACATCATACTCAAAAAAACTTGGTGCTTCTCAAATATCCCAGACAAGCCAGGCTACAGCATCACCTCATCACTGCTAAGTCAGACAAGGTTCTTTGGGTAAATGTGATATATTTAGTTGATTATTAGATCAACTAAATAGTTGGAAAGCTTTGCAAGCTTTCAGGCATGGGCACAAATGCCCTTCTTCAGGCAGAGGGAGAGTCTAGAGTAGTACAGAGGGACTGTAAACTTTCTTTCTGCCTGAAGAAGAGTGTTTATAGCCGAAAGCTTTTGCAAAAAAACCCCCATTTTTTCCAACTATTTAGTTGGTCTAAGATATCACATTTACCCAAAGAACCTTGTCTGCCTATGTTCTTAGACCAACTCTGCTACAACCAACACCTGCTAAGGCAGGGCACTGACCCAGGATATGGGAAACACCTCTGCCTGATTTAGCGGGGACTCTGAAACCAGGTCACCCACAAGCCCAGGCCACATGTAATGTCTTCCCTCCGCAGCCAGTTGTTCTGGAGGGTGCCAGCTCCAGCGGTGGTTTCACAGCTGCGACTGCCAAATGGAGGGAGGTGCCCATTTCTGCCACCAGCTCACAGCAGGCAAAAGCAGGGCAGTGGGAGAGTGACCCTTTTCCCTTTCAAAACATGGTTAATTTAGTACTGTCATACAAAAGGGATATGTTAGCTTTGCTTCATGGTCAGGTGATTGCTCCTTCCATTACTCTTCCTGCTTCCAGAAGTGCTTGGGTGCAATTGCTCCTTTTATTCTTCTTCTTGCTTCCAGGAATCAAGAACAGTAGGAGAGATGTCTCTATTATCATCCAGTAGTACAGCATGACTGCTGCAATGGTGACCTGGCATAGCATAAGCCCATGACAGAGAGTGCATTGTGGCAAAATTGTCTAGTTAGCACCTGGAGAAATGGGACAGCGTATGAGGAAGGGTGCTGTCAGGCCAGGCCTCTCTTGGTTTGTTATCTGGTACCATGCAAACCAGTACAGCCTGTGCCATGGTTGGGTTGTTGGCAACTAAACTGGAGCCTCCACCTTGGGCTAGCCTGGATGAGTCGGGTGTGTGGGGACCCAGCAGGACTAAAAGCAAAACCTGTCAAAGGGCAGATGAGCTCCCTGTAAGCCTACAGCCATCCATACCTGGAGAGGGGATGGGTACCACCAGGTCACTTTGCCTGAAGAATCACTGATGATGCACAGCATCTAAGGTGCCCCAACAGTCGCAGAGGCCTCGGACTGATTTGATTTGATGAGAAAAGGTAGATGTTGACTCCCATCTACTCTCCAGTCTTGTGTTCATTACCTGCTCTACAGTAACCACCTAATGAACCCACAGTCCCTTGAGACCTTTAAGTGAAATACTGTTTCCTGATTTGGAACCAGTTCCTCTGAGTACCACGTACTGTTGTTATCCTTTGTAGCTTCCCTAAGCAGTATTATTCTGGTTGTCTACGGTGAAACAAAGATATGACAGAATGGGGTTTTTTCTTGTTAATTCAACATCAAGCACCTTGCAAGGCTACAGCAAGTATTTCAAGCCTAAACTGAATCACAGAGTTGAACAGCTATAGGAAAACATACGTAGCTTCTGCACTAACGCCTTTCAGCTATTTTATATTGCTCTTGAGCTAAATGCAAATGTGTATTACTAAATGAAAAAACAAAATGGATATGGAGATGTATACAGCATAAGCGCCTTCCACAAAAATGTTACTGATTCATTAATTTATTCAAAATATCCACTCACAAAAGAAGCACAAAGCAAAACCTTTATACTTGTGAAATGAGTTGATATTTCATATACAAAATAATTTCCACATAATTCCATATAATTTTATTTTATATAGAAATAGGTCATTATTACAACAGCTGTACAATACACTACTTTTATTTAATAATTACATAAAATCTTTCTTAGAAACATATCAACATAAAACATACAAAAAAGCGAAAAGTGCATTTTTTTCAAAGGAAAATTCAATCCTAATTGTTATCATGAAAGAGATATGTAACAGTTTGCAGCATCCCCAGTCAATGGGCCAAAACACAGTGCATATTCCTCAGATCCTTGCTGTGAACGGGCTGTTTCATTTGCAGAGGGGCCCCACTTCATACGATCAAAAGCCTGACTAGAATTCGGGAACTGTGCTGTATGATTGTGCTTATATTTTAACATCTCCTTTGCAGTCACCATTCTCAAAGTTAATAGGAAACAGTCCAGTGTTTTTTATTTCTCATTATAAAGAGTAGGGAAGGTAAACTGCTTAATACTTTTAGGTTTCAGGGTGTAAGTCAAGGGGGATGGATTGCAGAGCATCTTCTAACAATGACCGGGCTATCCGCTCTGTTGGATGTGCTAGTTTGGCCACCAGAATAAGGAAACAAACTTCTCTTTACAGAAAGTGCCTAGGTTATGTTTTGTGTGCAGTTGTGCAAAATAATAATAATAATCATAATAAAAATAATCTCTTGTTCTCTCCTCAATAGACCTTTGACCCAGTGCTTTTCATATGTAAAAGAAGAACTGGTTTCAACTGAATGCCAAGTACCTCAGGTGTCTGTCCACAGTTTTTTGGAGCCAGCGGTGTGCTTTCACAATGCTCTTCCGTAAAGAATCTTCTCCTGATGCACACTGAAGAGTGAGGGAGTTTGCACAGGACAGCGTTCATTTTATTTTTCCTCAGTTCATATGAAAGCATGTAGCAGATTAATGAAAGAGTGCAAACAGAATCCTGCACCATTCCTATTGCACTGTCTGCTGCAGCTGGCACTCTGTGGTCGGCTTCCATCATGGAACTTGGAAATGCTTGTGCAAAAGCCAAATCCATCCATACAACATCATTTCTTCTCTTGTCCCATGCACCCATTGGTTAAAGCTAATCGTGCACTGATTGTGCTAGTGGGACTCCTATCGTAGTGGCTGTGGTAAATTTGATGAGTCTGACAAGCTATTGGTTCGTCTGGGGGCAAGCTGTTGCTGTGGTGGCTGCTGGGACTGAGTCTGATGGTATCCCATGCTATTCTGTTGTTGCGAGTAGGAGGGCAGGAGCAAAGAATCTGGCTGCTCATTGTGCAAAGAACTTGGTGTCTGCACCTACAGATAAAACACAGTTCACATCTATGATCTGACTTAATTACAAACTAAAACTCCCGTTTCCTAATTTGAAGGTTAGTTGAAAAAGTCCCTTGTTTGCAGGCTGTTATTTCTAAGGTTAAATAATTTTCAGGCTGTGTACTTGGTGTTTGGTTAGCTTGGCTAAGAGGGCCTCGTCCTGCATGATGTGAGTCAAGAGGAGTTTTGCAATTGACCTTAAGAGGAATGAAATCTGTCTGACAGCCCAGAAGTTGTTTTTCCATCAGTTCCAGTCTACAATATGGGTCTGATCACAGGCCATTGAAATCAGTGGGTCTTTCCAGTGATTTTATCAGGTTTTGGATCAGGCTATACAGGCTCAATTGAGCTGTCTTTAAAGGTAACAGAAAGACTCCCATGAACTTCAACATGTACTATATTAGCCCAGAGAATAGTTCTTTTCTGGGTTAAACATTTTTTTTGTGTCACCTGGCTTTTTCAGGCATTACACTCTTATTTTGTACTTTGCTTCTTCAGGAGGCAATACAGGGAAAAAATCGAAAACTGGGATTTAGTTATTTAAACAGATCTACCATGGGAACAGAATGCCTATTCAGGTTGAAGGCCTATTTCCACTGTGGAAAGAAATACAGTGGAGTACAGAAGCTATGAGTCCACATGGAAGAGGAAATCCACTAGTAGGCACAGTATATTGACCTAAGATTTAGAAACTGGCATTTGACTTGAGTATCTGATTAATCCATGTCTGGTTCAATCCAACGGCATTGTACAAGCATACTGACGGAAGTATTTCTTTGTTCTTTTGGCAATTTATTTAATAATAACTATAATACTTTGTTAATCCTTAGCATCTTTTAAACAAGGATCTGAGAGCATTTACAAATGTTAGCTAGTTACTACTTACAACAGCTAGTACTCCTTCCATTTTGCAGGCAAGTAGATCAGGCACTGAAAAATGTCTTAGATTACTCAGGAAGACTATGGCAGAGTTGGAAACAGAACCTGGGAATCTTGATGCCTCACCTCCTACCCATCACTATAAAATGCTCTGGTTCTGACTGTAGGAATTATGAAACATACTATAATTATGCAATAGATGATGGGATGTTTTATCACATCAGGTACAAGCATGGCAGTCTTTCAGGAAGCCAAAGTTTAACCAGAGAGACAGACAGATAGTGAAAATGCTAGTGTACGTAGAATGAAGTCTGAGAAATAAGTCCTCTGTTATGAAAACCAATAAGTATGCTAGTACAGAAGAAAAGGAAGGTGAAAAAGCAAAACAACAGCAACAATAGCAAGGAAACTGGTAAGTCAAATGTTGACTCTGGGGCATCAAGAAGGACACCACCAAGAATAAAGAAAGTAAGAAGAAGGTTATGTGTACTGGGAACAACAAGATTGGTATGTGTGGAAGTTCTGGGCTAGGTCTGATTAGTTTCTGGCACTCAGAAGATGATAATGTAATGAGAAATCTAGAGGGATAAAATGGAGCAAGAAACACAGGGTCTTTGTAAGTATTTCATCAGCTTGGTTATCCCCATAAACTCCATTTTTTTGGCCTGTATTACCTCCTGAAGAAGCAAAATGCAAATGCTTGTAACTAGAAATACTGTGTGAATGTGATCATTAATAAATATTGTAACTTTTTTACCTAATGTGTAGTAGGTATTGAAATAACTGCACAACTGCTATTGGGTTTTGGATTTAATACAGGAATTTTAGCTGAAGTACTGATGTGGTTATTCACATTCTAACACTGGCTGCCATTGAAATCCTTTGCCTGACATGCATCTAAAAATACTACATGAAGTGAGTTGATGTTTATAAACAGTCATTTCTGTACTCTTCCACTCCACTCAGTGGACATTGCCGATCTGAGTTAAGCGTAGAATTTGGCTTACAAGCTTTATTTTGGCTCTTTTTTCCCCCATGCACTTTACCATTATACATAAAATTCTGACACCTCTTAAGACGTCTGTGGGAATTGGACCTGAGAGTAACAGCTGTATTTATTTAAAGCCTTTTCAAAATCTTAAAACTGTATGGGGATAACCAAACTGATGAAACTAAAAACTAAACTCTGCCTTTTCAAGCTTAGTACCTTTGTACTTAACATTACGGTGAGAACATGCATATATAAAAACAATACATTCCTATGTGGCATATCTACTTCTTGCAAGTATATATTTTCTAACTGTACTGGCACAAGTGTATTGGCTTATTCCTGTTAGTAGAGTAGCACTTAGGTGGCTAAATTCTGTTTTGAGCAGAGTCTCAACAACTACACTGCCATCCAAATTTCAACTTCAGAAACTTTGTTGCAGGACACGATAGCATACAAGAGTGAAAAAAAGAAAACCTGAATGTTCATTTCTGATTTTACGTGGAAGGTACTGGCAGTCAGAAAAACAATCTTTTGACATGTAAGCTAAGAAATATTTATAGAATCAATGGGACACTAATATGTAAACCCCCCTGAGTGCAGTTTTCTGACACTAAATGCCCTTTCAATACACTTTGGGTTAACACTAGAATAATTTTTAACATACTCTGATAGTGCTAGCTGCTACACTGATGCATTTGAAAAGCTCCCATAATATTCTAAGTGCTGAATCCATTTCCCTAATACTTGTGTGTAAGACAATGGGCTGGTCCCATTTGACCTTCTCAAAATGCTGTGTTCCTTACTACTTTTCACACTACTGTTGCATTCATATACTTTGCGTCTTATCTCTTCTATTTCACCCTACCTGAAGGTAGCGTTGCTGCTGATGCTGTTGATGCTGGAGTTGCATAGGTTGCAGAGAGGATGGCTGAGAAGGCTGTGTTGCAGAGAACCCTTGGTGTAATATCGCTTGTCCCATCAATACTATTGGCGAGCCACTGCTGGAAGTCTGTACTTCCAGATTTTGAAACATTTGTTGGTTTTGAGAGTATCTAAATAAAAGAAGTGAAGAATAAACAGCTTTCAGTTAAGTTTCCAAGAAAGATGTTCTGGCAGGATACAGGATCATCCTTACTTTCAATAAAGCCTCTTGGGACCTTTAATGACTAGGCCCTCAGTTTCACTTAAAAGACAATGTGTCTGTTCCCCACCACACCTTGCGGGTGCACTGGCTAATGACTGAAACAGAGGTTAGAATGCCATATAATGAAGTATCTACTTAAATCCTTGCAGTTCCTTGGTTTTACATAAGCATCTCCAATTCTGCTGGGGTCATCTTAAAGCACCAGTTCTCAACCTCTGGTCCACAGGTCAGATCCAGCCCATGGAGACATATCACCCAGCCCACGAGGCTCCCCATGATCTGGAAATTTGGCAGCTGGGTAGTGGTAGCAGTGTTAACTGCTGCTTCCCTATTGTCAAATTTCTGGACCTGAGTGGAGCCTTGTGGGCCAGATAACGTGGTCCTGTGTTGGTCTTGCACCAGCACCAGCACATTGCTAGGCTGGCACTCAGGGTCACTCTATGGCCTGATTGGGCATGCAGGGTTGTGCCAGCACACAGCTGGATCCACATCAGTACACAGAGTCAGACCAGCCATGGGGTCAGGCCTACAAGAAGGTACATCTGGCACACAGGGCCAGGCAGTATACTGGACTGACCAGTATAACCCCATGTGGCAACCTCACATGGGATCTGGCCTGTGCACTAACCCCATGCCACTTATCCAGCCCATGGGGGCAGGAAGTTTGAGCACCACTCCCTTAAAGCAAGATAACTGGAATGGTCCAGAGGAGAAGGAAAGGGTTAGAAACAAGACTGTGACTCAAGCATCACACCTCTGTTCCCAGTCTGCTCCTGGGAGGTACTTCTGAGCCCTTCTCTTTCTTCAGGCTTGTTGTAAAAGGACAAGAGAGCTGTTACTAACCAAGCCTAACTTTGCTTATCTTCTAAAAGCTAATGAGATTACTGAGGTCAATAGACGGTGCAGACAGAAGTGCAGCTGCCCGCTGTAACTGAGAATGATTTGTAGGCAACATTCTGAGTTGCAATGATCCCCTGGAAAAAACAGAAGTTCACTGTTGGTTCCAGAAGGGAGAGGAATCTAGCTGCTGACTACCTGCCTGCAGCTGGTTTCCCCTACCAATGGTCCCTGCTCCCTCCCAGCATGTCTCTGTTTAAGAATGGGAGGGGGGAAAGGAAGAAGACGGAGCTGGTTCTAGGGGTTCCCCAGCCAGTGCTGGAGGGTGGGGCAGGTTAATTAATGCCCCCCCCAACCTGGCAATTGGATCATGTATGCTAGATTCAATAGTAATAACACTTTTTCTTTTTTGGGCCAACTCACCCACCCCATCCTCCAGCAAGGTCTGAAAAAACCTCAGACTGAACTCCCTCCGCTTTCTTTCCCCACTCCCATTCTGAAAACAGCTCAAGGTTGGCAGGCAGCACAGACAGAAGTTACAGAAGATGCTCTGTTTTGAAACGTCTTCATCTGACCCTTTATCATAGAATCATCGAATCATAGAAGTAGGATCAGAAGGGACCTTATAGATCTTCAAGTCTGACCCCCTGCCAGGGCAGGAGAAAAAAAACTGGGCTCAAATGATCCCAGCCAGGTAGGCATCAAGCCTTCTCTTAAAGACCCCCAAGGTAGGAGCCAGCACCACTTCCCTTGGAAGTTGGCTCCAGATCCTAGCTGCCCTAACTGTGAAGTAGTTCTTATGGATGTCTAATCTAAACCTACTCTCCAACAACTTGTGGCCGTTATTCCTTGTTATGCCAGGGGGCGCTAGGGGAAACAGTGTCTCCCCTAAACCCTTCTGGTCCCCCCAAGTGAATTTATAGACTGTCACCAGGTTCCCCCTCAGCGTTCGCTTGTGAAGGCTGAACAGGTTCAGGTCCCCCAGTCTCTCATTGTAGGGTCTGCCCTGTTGTCCCTGGATCATGTGGGTGGCTCTCCTCTGGATTCTCTCAATGCTGTCCACATCCCTCCTGAAGTGGGGCGCACAGAACTGGACACAGTACTCCAGCTGTGGCTTGACCAGTGTCACGTAGAGGGGGAGGATCACCTCCTTGTCCCTGCTAGAGATGCACCTGTGGATGCATGACAAGGTCCGGCTAGCCCTGCCAACCGTGACCTCGCATTGTTGACCCATGTTCATCTTGGAGTCAGTAATGACTCCAAGATCCCTTTCTGCCTCAGGAAGGGAGTTTCCTATCTTATAAGTGTGCTGCTGGTTACTACTGCCCAAGTTATGCAATGAGGGTTCAGATTTTCACCTGATTGTTCATTTTTGAAGCTGTCTGCAGTCGTATGTTTGTGATTGGTCACAGAGATAGGCAGCTTTCTGTGTCCAGATCAGGTAAAAATTGTCACTTCTGTCTGCACCCAGAGTTACACTGGTGTCATACTAAAGCAGTGGTTCTCAACCTCATTAGACTCGAGGCACCTCTTGGAAAATGCCAGCTCTCAGCTTTCACTCACTGACTACAAAAAATAATAAAGCAATTATTCTGCTGCAGAGAACTTAGCAAGACCACAACTGTGCAGAATGGTTTTGATGCTATAGATTCCTATTTGAAATCTCTGGGTTTATCTTGTGAATCGTGTAAGTGTTTGCATACTCGACGGTGCTAATGTTGTGCAGAAGCCCGCAGCACATTGAAAAGGATTTCATAGAACTCAGGGTGCCATGGCACTCTAAACTGAGAATCACTGCACTAGCATGAGAGATCAAGCCCTCAATTTCCAGTAGGTCAGCACTGAAACAGAGGTCAAATGCTTAATACGTTTTCTTTTTCACTAAGCTTTGGTGGATCAGAAACATCATTGATGTAAGTAGTGTGAGAGAGAAATAAAAAGGGTCTTTTTTCATCATTTGTCTAAACCCCACTGGCACATTCTATTTCTCATAGTAGCAATTTTATATAGTGAACTGGCCAAGTACAGCAAGGTTGGCATTGAGAGTCAGCATCAGCACACTAACAGCATTTTTACATGTGTGCGCGCTGCAGCGCTGGGTGGTTTGAAAAGTGCCTGGTGCTGCAATGCTTGTAGTTGTGTAAGTGGTGAAATGCATGCCAGCACTGAGAAAATGGTGGCGGCGTGCTTTTGAACTAAAACACCTCAAAGGTACTTCAGTTCAAAAGCTCACTGCTGCAATTTTCTGTGCACTGACATGCATTTCGCCGCTTATACAACTGCAAGCGGCAGATCTCCGGCACGTCACGGGACAAAAAGGTATGTGTATAAATGCCTGAGGACACTAGTGATGTTTACTAACACTAGTAGATTTCTATCTTCAAGGTCATCTCCCTTCAAAATCACTATGGTGCTTTATTTTTCAGTAACATACTTAGCCTGGGATCCAGCTGCACTGACATCTGAAGAATGTCTTGCATTACAGGAACCAGGCATCATTGGTTGAATAGGTTGACTGAGCAACAGTCTTGCACATGGAAAAGAGGAGAAATGATATTACTCTAACAAAACAATGAACAAATGGCATATTCTGAAGAAGGACGAATGGTTTTGAGGGTGGGGAACAAGCCACAAGTCAGAAGACCTGGAGTCACTTTCTGGCTTGGCATTCCCTGGGGCCACTGATTTTAGCCTACACTTTCATGCTGTACACAGGCTAAAAACTCAGGAGCTCCTACCCATGTTCCATACATGTGCTCCTGATCCCACCCAGGCTGATCTCACCTGAGATTACTATGCCTTTGCCCAGAGGCAAACAAAGGTCCACTCCTAACTTCATACTGCACCAGTACTGACATCAAACCAAAGAGGCTAAGCAATTGTCTATTAACCACACAGGATTCAAGATGCCCCCCATGTTGCTTGCATTCATATGGAGACACATCACATGAATACAGTTACAGGGGTAACCTCATTCATACCAAAATTCAAGCCATTACCTCCTTGCTCTTGCTTATCAGTAGTATACTTTCTGCCAGCCTGGTAATGTTAGGCTCCTGCTCCGGGGAAGGCTTTGAATAGAGCTGTGTCTAGCACGGCTTCCACATATTCTAATTGTCTCCTGAGATCTGGGGAAATTTATCATGAACCCTACTGACTCTGACACTGATCTTCTGATACATGTCAGAGTGTTGTCCTTGATCAGTCATCCAAGTCGGGAAATCGAAGATATCTCAGCACCAGTGTAAAGCATACTGCTAGGAATCCCACATACAGGCCAGACAGGCAATCAGGCAATTGGATCATGTATGCTAGATTCAAAATTAATCATTTGCATGTCTGGGACTGTCAGAAGTAATTGCTTAGAAAATGAAATTCTTGTGCCTGGACTGTATCTTTAGGTACAGTCCAAGCAAGGGGTAGGGTAAAAGATGCTTTACCTAGAACTAGCCTAGCAGGCTGGGTGCCTCAAAGACACCCCTCAAAGGATGGCGCAATGCCATCCTTTCTTCTCTCTTGCCCAGGGAAAGGAACGTTTTCTACTGTTTCATAGATTCATGGATATTAGGGTTGGAAGGGACCTCAATAGATCATCGAGTCCGATCTCCTGCACAGGCAGGAAAGTGTGCTGGGTTCAGATGACCCTAGCCAGATGCCTGTCCAACCTCCTCTTGAAGACCCCCAGGGTAGGGGAGAGCACCACCTCCCTTGGGAGCCTATTCCAGATTTTGGCCACTCTAACTGTGAAGAAGTTCTTCCTAATGTCCAGTCTAAATCTGCTCTCTGCTAGCTTATGGCCATGATTCCTTGTAACTCCCAGGGGCGTCTTGGTGAGTAGAGCCTCACCAATTCCCTTCTGCGCCCCCATGATGAATTTATAGGCAGCCACAAGGTCGCCTCTCAACCTTCTCTTGCGGAGGTTGAAGAGGTCCAGGTGCCCTAGTCTTTCCTCGTAGGGCTTGGCCTGCAAGCCCTTACCCATACGAGTGGCCCTTCTCTGGACCCTCTCCAGGTTATCCACATCCCTCTTAAAGTGTGGCGCCCAAAACTGGGCACAGCACTCCAACTGCGGTCTGACCAGTGCCCGATAGAGGGGAAGTATCACCTCCTTGGTTCTGTTTGCCATGCATCTGCTGATGCATGATAAAGTGCAGTTAGCTGGACTACCAGTAGACTATGACTCTCTGTCTTAGAGGCAGACAAGCTTCTTTGGGTAAATCCAGTATCTTTTGTTAGACCAACTCAAATACTTGGAAACATTCTTCTTTGCAATTATTTGAGCTGGTCTAATAAAAGGTATCAGATTTACCCAAGGAACCCTGTCTGCCTATGTCCTTAGACCGACAACACTACAACCTACCCCTCCATGTCTCGGTGGTACACAGCCTGCTGGAGTTACTACTCCCAGGGTCTAGTAGATAATATCCTATCCCTTGCTCAGGGCTGTGCCTAAAAATACATTTTGAGAAGGAAGGGATTTGTATTACTACTCACCCTCACTCTACAGCATGAACACACACCCTAAGTCATGGGCTAGGCCAAATGGCCTATTGGTTTGTTTAATCTGCTTTTTTTATAAAGCTTTGGTTTATGTAAGTCATAATGAAAGTACCTCTCACTTCCCATTCCCTTAGTGCTCCAAATCCTGATCTGTGTTGCCCAGGTGCAAATGCACAGCTCTGGCTTCAAGACAAAATCATTCAGTTAGTTAAAAACCATTTACCTTAGTTGTCGGTCATGGCTGAAATCTGGACTGGCATGACATGGACTGCTATCCTGGGTTACAGCAGCAGGTGGAGCCATGTTCACAGCCTGTGAGAGCAATGCAGAGGTGCTGAATTGTGAAGCTAAGCCACTGGATGAATGACTGCTGCTTTGTCCCATCTGCACGCTTCGAATTGACTTCTGACCCTAGAAAAGATTTTTAATGAACTTTTAAAATGTAAATCGAAACACCAATGATAACTGTTTTTGGACATCTAGGGACAGACCATGGTCTGAATGCAATTGCATAGGAAAATGACAGGAAGCAAAGGGAAAATGGGTGAGAAAACATAGGTGGTAATCTATGACCAGTTTTTAGAGAAAAAACTTTAAAATATAGTTTTGTCTTGTAAGAAAAGTATCACCTTAATGATTCAATCTTGGGTGTGTCTGTACATGTGGGAGGCAGTTGCTAGACACATTGTAATATTTTGTAATCCATTATACCTTTCTTGTACAGTGTTGCACCCTTTTATTTTACTTGCCTGCAGAATACTTGACTCTGAACTCAATGTATATGAAAACAAAGCAGGCCCTTTAATTCTGTGGAGCAGTTTTTGAGATAAAGATGACTCTAAGGAGCCAGAAAGGCAGTTAGAAGATATATAACAGTTATATAGCAGTTATAACCCTTGTCATAAAAAATCATAAATTGTGATAAACCTTATTAAGTGTAAGTTTTTTACAAAACTATTTACAATACACAGTAACATTTTACTTGAAAAGGGTGACTCGTCTGAAGATAAGGCTGTAAGTATGTTGTTCATTGAACTGCAAGATCAGGCTAGCAAGAATTAGGGATGAATTTTGTAAAGGGAAGTGTGCTGAGTTGTGTTGAAATAGGAAAAATGGAAATACTCCAAAAAATCTGCAAAAAGGAGAACAAATCTGTGCTGAGCATAGTCACAGCTTCACTGCCTTCAACTGTTAATACTCAGAGCTGAACTTTACTTCTCTGTGCTGGAGTCAGTTACATTTGTGAACTGGAGATCTCAGTTCAGTTTCTTTTGTGCAAGTCCCACATACTATTGATACACCAACACTACTGGAAATATATCAGCTGTGTTGGCAACCTGTGGCCAGAACTGAATGGGCACACAGAGCAAATATTCTCAAGGACAGTGCTGAGGCACATTTTTGAGAGGGTGTTGGGAAAGATGGACTGCTGTCCAGGCTCCCAGTCTGACATCTTTCATGAACAATTAAAGGAAAACAAGTAATTTACAGTTCCTAACACATGCTCTATTCTGTTCTAAAAATGAAACATCTGGCTGCATAATGTTCTGGTTTAGATCTTAAAAAAAAGAAAGAAAGACAGTTCTTAATGTTGAAAACCTGTGGGAAGAAGCCTTTGTTCAAGAAGAAAGAAAGATGAAAAGGGACCCACATTTTATTTATAGCAGTGACGTGGTTTTTTATGTGATCATTCAGTAGTGATTTAGTACATTCGTGCTACATGCATTTCATTCAAATAAAATGTTTACCTGGCTTGATATCACACTCCCCTCTCTTAGGATTTGCTGGCTTGCTGTTTGAGAAGACGTCATTTGCCCTTGGAGTTGAGGACTGGGGAGAAGCTGCTGCTGAGAGATGACCCCTGACCTTGGCTGTAACTGCTGAGGATCTGGCTGCTGTGCATTGCTAAAGCTCAGGGTTACTGTTGGCTGCTGTAAGAACATCTGGAGAAAAAAGAAAAAGTGTTATTTTTTCCCCAAAACTTCATATACATTCTTAAGACATCACATTCTATAGCAGAGATCCATTTCTGAATTAATTACTATTCTGCACAGGTTAACTGGGAACTATATGTCCTTTGTAAGATAAATTTTTTTGTGCAGGCTTTATGTTCTATTTTTCAAGTGTATTCATGGTTTCTGAAATGTGTCCTGAAAGTTGATGTTCTGTCTCTACACAGACAGCAACAGTTCAAAGTGCACTAAGGAGCAAATGCTAGGGATGGGAGAGTAACTTCATACATCTCCTTTTGCTCCTTGGCTAAGGCTGCATTAAAATTTGTTCCTGATGATTCAGCACCCTATATGATTCTCTCCCTGAATCTTTTTAACTGTGTCACAGCCAGGAACCAACTCCCAGCATTGCATTGTACTTATCACTCTACTGTGATTTAACTTCCAGGCAGATAACCATCACCTGTTCTTCCTGGCTATGACATGAGAAGCACTTAACACCATGCAGGAAATCTAACAGGCCCTCTACTTAATGCTTCTATGAATGATTTAAGGTCAATTATTGTATTACAGTTTCTTCCATTTCTGGGAGGTCTTTCTCTGTAAGCTATGTCACTCTGTTATAGTGATACAAAGAAAACACTTAATATTCTTGAACAATACATTATTAATGCTACCAGTCTTTTTAGTGTTTAAAATCCAATTCATAGAGCAAGATGCCACACTACAGGCTATGCAGTTGTACTCACCAGGTAGCTGAAGGCAGTCTTCATAGAATCATAGAAAATGAGGGTTGGAAGGGACCTTGGAAGGTCATCTAGTCCAACCCCCTGCTCAAAAGGAGGACCATCCTCATCTATATCATCCCAGCCAAGCCTTAGTTTACCCAGATCTTAAAAACCTCCAAAGATGGAGAGTCCACAACCTCTCTGAGTAACCTGTTCCCTGTCTTGGGTTAGATTTGGATTTTACACCAGTTTTATGCTTGTGTAACACCATTTGCTTACACAGAGGGTGCCATGATTAAAGTGAGGTTAAGATCACAAATAGTGTTTAACCTTATGGGGCCCACCATCTCTGCAGTATGCTTAGTAATATGCAATGCTTGTAAGGCTTACTGTTATATTAACAAATCCCCGATCAAGTCTTCTATAATTTTTTTTGGACAGACTTCTGCAACCCACTGGACATGATAAACTGTCTCTCCTCTGTGTAATAAAGTTTTTGCCCACCATATCTGCACATATTTAGCTATTTTTTAAATACTAAAACATGTTTAAAAGTTTAGAACTATTTGGATCTTTCTCTTTTGGGGATAAAAAAGTTCTACTCCCTGGCTGCCTATGCATACCAAGCTGCAGCCCAGAGGTAGAGTCAAATTATAAACCCATGTATTAAAAAACAAGAAGCACTGACTAGAAATGCTGATGGCTCTGAAAGGAATAATGCTAGTGGTATTTTCCACCCCCGTAGGATTACACTATCTTAACAAAGTGTGTAATAAATGGAAGGACCAAGTAATGAAGCTATGCGTGGTAATGGCAGGTCTGAGTCTAGCTCAGTGTTTTCTTTTTCATAACACTTCATTGAATTTGTAGCCATTAGTCATCAGAAAGACAGATGGTCTTGCAAATTCTGCCAGGCAAAAAGGTCTTATTATTAATAAATCAAAGATGGTCATTACGAAAATTAATTTACCTAATGATTTTATCTATTTGGAAGGTGAAGCCTTAAAAATGGCTAATACATTTACTTATCTCTGTAGGCATTAGTCATGACGGTGGTGACTGCATGTGATATAGGGTTCAAACTCTTTAAAAGCAAGTATTTAAAAAAAAAACCCTCTATAAGGTAGGGAAGTCTAGTCTGATTAGCAGGAACTCCAAACTTAAGATATTTAGAAGCAGCATCATAAGCATCCTCCCTATATGGAGCAGAACGCTGGAACAATAGTAAGCACAGCCAATGCAAACTGAACAGCTTTCAAAAGACATCAATACACAATTCATTTTCAGTAAAATGGACTAAAAGAATAAATAATGAAGAGGTCTGACAGTTGGCAGAACCGTCTCCAACAAAAAAGGGGCAGAGAAGAGAGGGACATATTTGGGCTGTCTTAAGAATGCCTGGTGGTGGGCTATCTACAAAAGTATTTCTTTGACAACCTCAGGGCAAAACACTGTGGGCACATCTGCACTGTCTTGGACAGTGCTCAGTAGGGCAACTATAGAAACATGCCCCACCCTCACGCTTTTTAAGCACACCTAGGCCTAAGGACCCCTCCAGAAGTGCAGGTAAAGATGCAATGGGATCTCATGCATGATCCGCACAATTGTGCTTCCTGTCATGTCACATATGCATGGCAGGAGGAGTGACTGTTGGATTGTGCATCAGATCCCACTGCCCTTATTGCTGATGGGATCCCAGGCTCCCCCTCCACCAGCAGGTAACAAGCTCTCACAGCTGATGGGGCTCCCAGCTGTGGGTGCACCCTTGGGAGCCAGGTTCAGCTGACCCAGGTTTCTCAGCCTCAGGGGTGCATGGTGCTCCCCTCCAGCTGGGAGCTCTGATCAGCTGATGGGGCTGTCAGCCACAGGAGCACACTAGACTACATGTTCAATTAGTGGTGTGATAGAAACCATTTTTTGTGGAATAACTTTGTAGCTTATTCCTTGATGTATCACACCATTAATTGATTGAATGTGTAACTGGGTCCCAACTTGAGATGTGATTAACTGGTTAATGACATCTTCAGTGTAATGTGTGGCAGGGGCCTAAGAGTCCTTGGCAAATAGCATCTCCATTGCACTTTTTTTGCACAAAGCGTGTGGAGAGCAGGAGAGGGTATAGCTTGTTTTCATGATGGCACTTCTGAGCACTGCCCAGCACAGTGCAGACATACCCTGATAGTCTGCCCTAGAGGCGTACACTGTGGTATAGTATAACACTGGCTGAAGCAGCATTACTATTGTATTTATTTGATTCCAAGACATTTTCTCCTGATTCATCCTGGGGAAGATGAAGCCTCATCTTAGCTTGCAGTACCTGCAGGGAGTGCTGGCTCAGGGCTGATTCCCTTGTTGCTCTCAAGTTTCCTGCTGAGCCAGGGAGCCCTGGAGATGGAGCAGCCCGAGATCTAATGCTAATTCCCCTACCACTCTCTAGCTGCATGCTGGGTCTCGCTGCTCTCTGACTTGGGCTGATTCTCCTACGGCTCCCTGACTCAGCAGGGAGCTAGAAAGCAGCTAGGGAATCAGCGTGGAGCCAGAGAGCAGCAGGACCCAGCATGCAGCTAGAGTGATAAAAGAATCAGTTCTGGGTCTTGCTGCTCTTTGGCTCCGGGCTGATTTACCTCACTGTTCCCTGGCTCTACAATGATTCCCCTGCTGCTCTCTGACTGTGCGCTGGATCCTGCACTGCTCCCTGATGGGCCAGGGACCCAGCACAGAACGACCTGAGAGTGCAGTGTGCGGCAGAAGGGGGGGGGGGGCGAGCAAAGGTTGTGGGGCAAGCAGGCAGGAGCAGGCAGGAGGGAGGAGTATGTGTGTGCAGGGGAGACAAGGTGTGGGTTGAGGGGTAAGCATGGGGTTGATAAGGGCAGCAAATGGCATGGTGACAAGATGCAGGGAGAGAAGAGTCCAGGGCCAGGCTGCCTGCCCCCTGCCACTTGCCTCCCCACTGCTTGCCCTCCTGTTGCTGCTTTCCCTGCAGCAGTAGGGGAAGGATGAATTTAAGACAACCCTCCAATAATTAGATTCTTTATATGGAAAAGTATGAGAAATTCATAATTTTCCATGTATAGAATCTAATTCTGGGGGTAGGAGTCATCTTAAACTCAAAGTCATCTTGGATTTGGGTACATACGGTGTATCTAAACACAAAAGAGCTAGAAAAATGAGCATCAGACCAGTACAACTAGCACTATCTGACTTGTGCACTTGAGGGTACCAGAAGAATAATGGCTTATAAATACAAAAGGAGCATTGGATGAATGAACTCAGTGGACAGTTCTACAAGAACAGAACCTCTAGTCTGTACAACACTTAGTAGTCCTGTTTTCAGAAAACATTTTATTTGATAGCCGAGTCTGATTTCCTCTTCAGTACTGTAATACCACAGCTGTAAACAGCTACTAACGCCTCACAAAGAAAGAAACCCCTCGTTCCTAGTCTCAGCTAATCCAAGCAAATAAATTAACAACCCTGTATCTGTACTCCATATAATGACATGTCTCATGACTGTTCTTGTGGAATGTGAGGTCAGCAAAATATCTTGCAAATTTTTCTTAATTGGCAGCTCATTTGCATTCTCAGGGTAGTAGACAAAGAATGAGTGGACATGAAGATACATCTGCCCTCTGACATAGTCTCTCCAGCTCATGGTTGTATCACATTTGCAAGGCAATGTAAGAAAGCTTCTACTGCTGCTGTTCAACTCTATCTTTTTTTTGGATAAAGAGGATTTTAACCTCCAGGCCTACCAAGCCATCAACTTCAATCAATACTATTTCTTTTTGT
Organism: Gavialis gangeticus; assembly: GCF_001723915.1. Lineage (NCBI taxonomy): Eukaryota > Metazoa > Chordata > Crocodylia > Gavialidae > Gavialis > Gavialis gangeticus. Next base: position 150,652,348 of record NW_017729032.1, read on the forward strand.
AAAATGTGTAAAGATGAAAGGCCCAGCACTAAGACTCTAAGATTAATTTACCTCCAATGGAGACTTGCTTGTAAATTATTGGTTAGTATGGATGTTCTCATTTGTAATTCTTGCATGCTGGTCAGATTCAGTCTTTCTGTCTTCCCTCCAATATGCTAGTCATTAGCTTGACTATTTTTAAATCTGGAACAGACACTGCATCCTTTCAGACATCTGAGATTATACTTACTGCTCCTCTTCTTAATACTTTCATTTGTCAGTAAAAGCAGTAGCAGAGATTTAATGGTTTTTTGAACACTTTTATTCAAGAACCACAGCCCTCCTGCTAGTTTCATCTTTCAACACACAGGGCTCTTGGAAACAGTTACTTAATGTAGCATACTTTGCTCAATGTCACTCCAGTTGGGAGAGTATTTCTTGGCTGACTTCAGCACTCCAGTTCTAAAAATCCTCTGTGTGAAATGGAAATAGGGCTAGATTCTTCACAAAGCTATCTGTGCCATTCATCATGGACAGGAGTGAAAATGGAGAAGAAATGCCACTTAAACAGCTGAAGGGAGAAAGTGGAGACTGTAGTATATATTCCCTTTCTTCCTATCCACAGAAGTTTCTCCATGCTTACAACAGGCATACCTGTGTTCTCTACATAGCTGTTTTCCGGTAGAGAGCGAGAGAAACCTGTCTAATGGTAATTCTTCTCTGTGTATTAGCCACTTTTGTAGCTGTAATCAATAACAGACACAGATAATTGAATTCAGACAGCTAACCACCTGACCTATGAAATCTGCACTACAAAGCAGGTAGTTTATTATGTTCTCAAGTCAACAGTTCACTCCACAATTGGTTGTAGGAACAAAACCGTAGCTGCAAAAATAAATATCTTCTTTTTGAAATGGAGTTGTAAGGGTCTGACTGATGTTAGCATAACTCCTGTTACTACTATTTTGTTTCTTTGTGTAAGGACACAGTACTTTATTTTTCTGAGAAAATGGAAGAACATCAACACACAAAATTAACCTGAGGGAGGTCACAGTCGCAATTATTATTGTTTTTCTATTATCTCATGCCTGTGGCTAATAAGGGGGGGAGGGGGGAAGAGTAAGTGAGGTATGTCTCACAGTATTGCGTAGGGTGGCGCACTTCTGTTCTGCCACCATACCACAGAGCTATTGCCAACCCAAGCAAAAAGTTCAGAGCTGGCAAAATAGGCAATGCAATACCTTGCAAATAAAACCTTAATAGGAACATAAGAAATGCCATACTGGATTTGACAGCAGGTTCATTTAACCCAATGTTCTGTATCTCACAGTGACACGGAACTTATGTTAAGGGAGAGAATATGTGATGAGGGCCTATTCAGTCTCCTCTGTCCCCTGCCCCTCTTTCCTTACAGATTCCAGGATTTAGAGGCCTAGGACATCTTAATTAAGAGGTTGCACCCACATCTATGAAGTTTAATACTCTTATAACCTTTGGAATCCTTCCTGGGGCTCTGAAATGTGTGTCACTTAGCTCAGTCTAGCACAGGGGTGTCCAGCCTTTTTGAATGTGGGGCTGGATCATGAACTTTTTAATCACCCAGTGGGCCGGCGAGCCATATTCAAAGACCTCACAGGAAGTGGTATCACATCAGGAAGTGATGTCACATGACCTTGGACACCAATAAAGCTGA
>NW_017729032.1:150655244-150655473 GCF_001723915.1 Gavialis gangeticus
TCCTGCAGTTTTCTCCAGCAGCTGGAGCCTTTCTCCAGCTCCCAGCACCTACTGCTACTCCCTGCAACTTCTCTAGCTGCCCCAGAGCCATCCTCTGGCTCTCCACACCCAGAGCCCCTCTTTAACACCCACACTTTCCCTTTGTCCCATTTTTCCCTCTCCCTACCTAGCTTTTCAGCTCCCCCGTAGCTCTGGCTCCAGTCCCAGCCTCTCTGCCAGCATTGCTTCC
>NW_017729032.1:150660473-150660771 GCF_001723915.1 Gavialis gangeticus
TGACCTTTGACACCAGTGAAGTTGCAGGAAGTGACAATGAAATGGGTCTGGAAATGTGGTTTAAAATCCAAAATAAAAACAACATAAAAGCAACAATGAAATAATAGTCAATACTTGACTAAAATAAACACTTTCGCTTCTACTTACTTCTCAATGAATGAAAGAAGCATAATGCAGGCTTGCCCTGGTGTAGCAAAACCTCCAATTTTTCTTTTTTTTTTTATTGCATTCGCTCCCCTTCCCAACCATTTCTGACTTTTTCTCTTCCTGTCTATTCCCTATAGATAAGTATGCTACA
>NW_017729032.1:150660819-150668242 GCF_001723915.1 Gavialis gangeticus
CTGTCTAAATTTGGTGTGTGTAGCATGTATGGGCTTAAACTGGTGATAGGTGTGCATGAACCTAGACTAGTTATTTTGAATGTGTGTATCTGAGTTGCTAGTGTGAGGGGGGTGTGTGTGTGTATTTATAGCGTAAGTTGCTAGTGTGAGTGGCATTGTGTGCATGATATACGAATCAGTGATCTGTGTCTAACTTCTGGGGTGTATAGTGTATGTGCTTGAATTGGTAATAGGTATGCATGTGGGTAGGCTGGTTTGAACGTGTATGTGCCTGAGCTGGTAGCATGTGTGTGTATGCACCTAATTGAATTGTGTGTTTGTATATGTGCAACACCACGCCCTCCTGTCTAACAGCACAATATAGAGATCCTGAGCATTGGCCTGACCCCTCAGGGCAACATTGGGACACCTGGGTGTACAGCACCAGGTAGAGGAAGCCGTGGAGGAGCAGCCGGCTGTTGGCCTCCAGCAGCAGCAGTGAGGAGGAGGACGAGGAGAAACAGTGCCTCAGGATGCTGCCCGGCTCCACTGGGGACAAGGAGCCCCGTCTTCACACACGGCCACATGTGCACAGCCTGCCTCCCTCCTAGCCCCCGGCTCCCATGGAGGAGGAGGAGGAGGAAGGCACAAGTGTGACTTTGTGCTTCCTTCTCATGAGTGCATGCATGCGTGTGGCACCCCCCTGCAGGCTCCTTAGCATCCTGCCCGGGGATGTGGCCCTGCTGACAGCCAGGCAGCCATGTTTTACGTTCGCATGCTCATCCCCGCACCGGACGATGTTGACCCACCCTGCGTCGCCCTTTCCCCGCCAATGCAGTGAGGACCACCCCCGGCATGGGGCTTAAAGGAGCCACGTGATGGGCATGGAGATGGTGAGGAGGCACCTTAGCCTGGGCCCTGGGACCTGCCTGGTGTGAGCTCACCTGCTCCAGCCTCCATGGCTGCGTTCAGGGGAGCTGAGAGAGGGGCCCCGCTCCCCCCAGGGAGAGGGTCAACAGTAACCGGGCAGCCAACTGCCTCGTAGTCCATGTTCGCTGGTCACCTGCTATGGGGCTGGGGGAGGGACAAGGGGTGGGAACGAAAGTAAACAGCGTTTACTTTTGTTTCCTGTCACAGCATGTTGGGCCTCAGAAAACAGCTTGGCGGGCTGCATGGCAGCCCACAGGCCATATGTTGGGCAAGCCAGGTCTAGCACATGTCCACTAAGGGATGTTATGCAAATGAACTGCATTTCAGCATCTCCAAACTAAGGTTGGGCTGGACAGTTTAGAGCTGGGAGCCATAACAGGTGCTCAGGTAGCCTCTTAAGTCTTTTGGCTTGAGCTCTGTGGGACCTAGGTTGAGAATCTTGTGGGCTGCCCCAGTCATTCCATGCCCTGATCAGGCAGCATGCTATGTGCTGAAAAATTTAAGCGAAACTGCATCAGTTTCCCATATATGAGAAGAAAATGCTGTGTGATCTGCCTCACGATGAGAGAGTAATGCTTTGTGCCCAATTAAAAAGAGAGAAAGGGAGAAAATTCTGTCTCTTGACATTCACAATAGCAATAATAATGGCTTTCAGATGTCTGATAGGATTCTGCAATAAAAGCCCAATTAATTGTTGAGATACTTTCAACTCTCATTCATCAAAACCAGTGTAGACGTAATGGAAAAGGCACACCGATGGCAGACAGTATCTTCCTGTGTTTTGCACAGTGCCAAGATCAATGGGGCTCAAATCCTGGATGGGACCTGCCGTTACTATGTTAATAGAACACCAACCCACAATGGCAAAACTTCTATTGACTTGAGTAGGGGCAAGATTTCACCCTTATTTGGATATTACTCGGATATTCAGAGATTTTGTGATAGTGTTTGTGCTCTCATAATCTTATGAATGTGAACATCAGAATGGGATGGATTCATTACAAGTGTAACTTGAGCAACCAAACATGATTTCACCCAGTATTTCTAGTTAAATTATCAGGAAGACGAGGTAATTCTTCCTGCCATTAGAAAACCTCCAAAAGCAGTCTGAAAGGTGAAGGGATCTGTTCACTGAGGCTACTTGAGATGTACTGTATTCACACTTGCATTATTTATTTGAAGGGCTATATATAAGTATACCTGCACACTGTATGTAATATGTTTTGTGAAGCAGAATGTGTCAAAAAGATGAGTCCCAGAATGAAAGAGGCTTGAGTCTAAAAGTTCAAACTGGTTTAGTAAAGAACAAACACAAATTAGCATGTGGTCTTTTCAGACTGAAGGATTCACAGGTGAACTTCACCAGTGTTGTGAAAGTGATGAGAAAAGGGCTTTGGTAAATGTTACCTGTGATATGCTTCCAAGCTGGAGAGGTGGCATAAATTTAGGGAAAAAATGAGAATGGCAAAGTTGGTTAAAGTATATGGTATGATACAGGGTAAGAAAGAGTAGGGAAGAGATGGTAAGCCAATACAGAGGTGGGTAGAGACTCGATACCAAGAACTGGAAACTCAGACTTCAGGTAAAAAGGGAGTGACATGGGGAGGCACGGTGAAAGCACTGATGATTTAACTGGCTCCTTTTACTGGAGCTGTCCATTCTGAAGACACAGTATATAAGGTACTCTAAAAAGATGTTCTAAGCTGGAAGATTCTTTTCCATTTCATTCCTCTACCCCAATATTGAGATCTCTTAACATTTCTTCCTTCCTTTTTGCAACTGACAGATACCTGGAATAACTCCCAAACCAACTGAATCTGTTTTTTCAAACCCAGAATTCTTTGACTGTGAAAATAAACTTACAACCGTCCATTCTCACAGCTGCAAAATCTGAAAATGTTCTGCTCTGCACAGAGGCTGGCTTACTTGTATACTGGAATCCTGAACCAAGCAGAGCTGTTCCTGTATTTTTTGGAGTTCTTCTTGCTGCCACCGAATGTTGGCCTGCAGGATCCGTGTTCGCTGCTCCAGCTGATCCTTGATGGTCTGGAACATGCTAAATTGTGCCGAGAACTTCAAAAGACAAAAGAAACAGCCATGTCTTTTCCCCATCATTACAGGAAGGGCTGAGCTCTACACTGTTTCATTCTACAGACAGGACTTGGTTTCTTGATTGCAAAAATATAGTTTGTCTAATGCTATTTTGAAATATGATAATATCTAGACACTAAGGAATCTTCTTCATTTTCCATCTCAGGAGTATCTTGTTCAAGTGTTAGATTTCACAAACATTTTTTGTCAGATGTTAGACTGATGAACACTGCTGTTATTGTTATTTAATAATTTATCAGAATGCAGTATTTGGACGGTGTATCACTGCACAGAAAAAGCCTTAATCGGATGTGGAATTAGTGTAATACTGGATAAAAAGGCAATACTAGTTTTGATGCATCACCAGCCAAAGTTATCTCCATCCCACAAAAATTAAGTATAGAAACACTTAGTGGGAAGTGGGTATATATCCCAAATGAATTATGTTAATAGTAATATTACCAAAGTAGAAATAACAGTGCTACAACAGTTTTTTTTCTGCTGATTGTTTCATACTACACTGTGATTTCCAGCTACACTGTTGAGGAATATCTTCAGTACTGAGATGTCAAACTGGTATTCAAAGATATTTAAAATTGTTACTATATTATTTTCAAACACAACATAAATTAATAGATCTTATGAACTTAGGAGGGAGGCAGTTCTAAATAATTATACAAAATACAGATCACTGTAATAAAATTTAAAAAGGAAGTGCAAGAGTATAGGGTAGTTAGCTAACAAAATATGGATTCACACTTTGGAGAACACTTAACAGGTAGCATTTAAACTCAGTAACTTTTCCATACTTAGCATATTTCACACTTCTATCAAACATGCAAGAGAGCCAAGGGGTATCTTCTGATTTCCAGTGTTCAGTCAAACATAACCTTGCTTTAACCAAAAATAGTGGGTTAGTCTAGTAGCTTTTTAAATAGATACATGCCACAAGGCAAAATAATGAAAGGGATCAGATTCTATGAAATCACTGGGGTTCCACTTGCTCACACCATGCATTTCACTTTTTAAATAGCACAACTAATGACAGTAGTGAGAGGGGCAGATTGGGATTGGTTAAATTGTACAGTGTACCAGATTTCTGTGGAGTGAGGTTGAAACAACAGCTGGTCTGTTAGATTCAGGCTTTATGCCTAGAACCTCTTTGCTTTATGGTAGTCCCCTGTGTGAAGGAAAGTATCTCCTTCTCTACGTTTCCTGCAGCTAGTACCATATTTACTCAATTCCAAGATGAGATTCCCTCCTCTCTCATTTAACATGGGGGAAAAAAGCCCCTCATCTTGTAACTGAGTATGAGGCAGCAGGTGGGAAGTCAGACAGATGCCGCAGCTCAGGCTTTAGCTCAAGTCCTGCATTGGGGTTGGTGTTGCAGCTGCTGATGCCCTCCACTGCATCTGAACCCCTTGCCCAAGGCTGCAGATGGTGATGTGCAGGCACAAAAGGGGGGGGTGGTAAGTAGGTGAGGGGAGAGTTAACAGCAAGGGGCAAGCTGCCTGTCCTCCCACTTGCCACCTGAGTGCTCTCCCTACTGCCTGTCCCCCGACCTGCTGTACTGCCTGCCCCCTTACTGCCCTGTCTACTGCCTGCCTTCTATTGCCTGATCCCCCTACTATGGCTTTTTCCATTACAGTGTGGGGCTGGGGGAGGAAGAATTTAAGCAATCCTCCAATAATTAGATTCTATACATGGAAAATTATACCAAATGTATACAATTTCCATGTATAGATTCTAATTATTGGCAGGGTCTTCTTAAATTCAGGGTCATCTTGGTTTTGTGTAAATACAGTATTTGAAGTATCCATTAAAACTTTCTTAGAGCGAGGAAGATCATTTTTAAATCATTTTCCTTTATAGCTACATGTATGGCTTTACACTAAATCACAGGTTACTGTTTAAGAAGAATTCTTTGCTCAAGGGATCCTTTCCTGTTCTCATATTCATTTAGTATGTTCTGCACTGAACTGAGTTATAAGTCCTGAAAAGATCAGAGATAAGATTATGTGGGTGTCACAGTTCCCCATTCTGTGAGAGAGCCCTAGATGCATACTGGCATAAGCAGGAACTGGGTGTGCCAAGACCCTTCAGGATCTGTCCCTATGTGTTAAAAGAAGGCATGAAAATAATGAAACACGAATTACAGTATCTGGAGTATCTTTACTACGGTGCTGATGCCTAGAAGGTTTTTGCTTTTAAACAACAGCCCTGCCTTATGCAGCCCAGCAATTTCCCACAGGTTGAAAATAGTCTCACAAGTCCCTGGAGGGAAATTTGTATGACTTCTAATTGGTACAGGACATGGGAGGCAGGGCCAGGCATAACTCTTCTTCTGTTCCAAAAGTGAAATATTAACCTATTTATATTAACCATGGATGACTAGAACCTTCTGCCATTTGGCGAAGAATACAAGTGACTCCGAAGGGGCACCAACTTCTTTTTTCAAGGTTGTCCCAGTGTTTTTCTGGGCCCCTTGGTGCCCTGCCACGAAGAGTGGAATTGTACTATTTGGAAACATGTGGACACAACTAAACTTGTCTTCGATATGGCTCTATGAAGGTGATATAAGCAGGGTACTTAGCCTGCTGCCTCTGGCAGGGGGATTTGCTCCTTAAGCAGCTCTTCAGCTACTCTTTCCAACTCACATATACTCTTTAATCCACAAACATATAGGCAAATAAACAAACCATAAATCAAACCGTGATGTCTTGTCACAAGCACTCAGAGGGGAACCCCTCTGAATCTGGACCTCAGCACAGCAGCCTCACCCTTTGCTGTACAAAGCTGTTTTATTCACAGTTAACTCCTCCTTTCCAAACTGTTCCTTCACAGTCTTCCTCTGCTCTCCTCTCTGGGACTTTTCAGGCTCTCAGCGGGCATGTCTACATGAGACATTTATTGCGCAGTAGACTAATTAGCTGCACAGTAAACATTGTGCACCTAACCATGCACCCTAATTACGCCAGAGTAAACTGATCTACTCTTATAGAGACAAGTACTATCCTGCTGCAAAGTAAAAAACTCCAGAGCAGTGCATGTATAGATGCTGCCCAGCTGGCTGAGGCATGAAGGTGCTTCAGTGTGGGGGCTGCCTGCCAGCTAGTCCTGCAATGAAGCACCTGTGTGCCCCTGCCAGCCCCTCCATAACACCCTGAGCTGGGGAGAGAAGCCCCAGTCTGGCAGGCTGACCCCCAGAACCACCTGCCAGCTGGACTGGCTCTGACCTGGCTCAACATGCTATGATCCCAGGTGCACATGTACACAGGAGATAATCATCGCAGTTTATTGCAGTGCATCAATATACACGTGTAAACATGCCCAGTGAGTCACTCCCTTAATAGCAGCTTCCCTGCAGCTGCAGCTACTCAACGTGGCTAGCAATCTCCTCCTAAGGGGAGAGATGCCTCCTATTATAGGTGGGTTTTGTAAAATAACTCTTGGGAACTGAAAAACACCTCTAATTCCTTCAAAGAGAACTTCTTGATCCAGAAATTTTGACAGAGAAAAATAATGTTAGGTAGATGGTTCCTTTTAACACAGAAGTCCTCAAACCATGGATCACTGGAAACATGTTGCTTACAACTTCTTCTAATGTTTTTCACAGCCATAGGAAACCAAAATGTTAAAAGTGAGGTTGATAAGGGAGAAAAAAGTGGGACACTACCCACACTGTGTTACTTGCTCAGTGCTGCCTATGTACGAATCAAGGCTGGGAAGTGGTGGCCTAATCAATCTATCCAATTTGCTTTTAAACTGCTTTGGGAATGGAGCCTAATTTTCCTCCAATATTTTTACTAAAAAAATAGTTGTTATGTTGGGGGATTAGTTTGAAATTTGAATTTGTTGGGCAAAGTCAAAAGCAAAAGAGTTTGCTTCTGGTTTCAAATAATTATTCAAAATTATTGTTAAAGAGCATGATCTCAAGTTCAGACAAATTGACTGATGATACCATATTTACTCAATTCCAAGATGAGGTTTCCCCCCATTTAAAATGGAAAAAAAAAAGCCCCTTGCCCTGGAATCAAGTATGAAGCACTGAGGGGGCTGGCAGCTTCCAGGGCTTCAGCCCCAATCCCAGAGTTGCTGCAGATGCTGCCTGCACTCCCCACCACTTCTGCACCCGTTGTTTCTCTCCCACACAGCCTTGGGCCCTTGTCCCCACTCTCCCATCTCCCTCTCTAACCCCCTTCCTCCTGTCCCTCTCCCTGCAGCCTCTGCTCCCCCATTCCTCTCCCTCCCCTATTACCCTTGCTATAGCAGGCTGTATCCCAACTCCAACTTGGAGCACGGAGCATGGGCCCAGCCTGGCCCTGTAGCAGCAGTCCTGCTGAGGCCATGCTCCATGCTGCAGTACAGATGGAGCCTGCTGGCACCAGAGCAAAAGAAAGTGGGGGGAAGGGAGGGGAGGGGC
>NW_017729032.1:150668408-150717763 GCF_001723915.1 Gavialis gangeticus
GCAAGGGCAAAAGCAGCATAGGGGGGAAGATGGGGGTAAGGAGGGAGGAGGGGGGCGATGGGAGTGGGGGCCTGAGGTTGCTGGGGTTGGCAGGCACGATGTGGGGGATAAGTTGATGGGGGGCAAGTTGCCTGCCCCCCACCTGCTCCTATTGTCTCCTCCACCACCTGATCTCCACTGCCTGCTGAGGACCCCTACCACTGCTCTCCCTGCTGCAATGGGGGAGGGGGATGAATTTAAGACAACCCCCAATAATTAGACTGTATATGTGGAATTTGAATGAGAACAAATGTATACATCTTCCATGTACAGAATCTAATTACTGGGGAGGAGAGTATCTTAAATTCAGTGTTGTCTTGGATATGGGTAAATATAGTATTTTCTTCTTTGTTTTATATTTCATGTGGCTTTTTATGCTAGCACATGAACAAGTGAGCTTGTCTGAAAAAAGGAATCAGTTAAGAAAAAAAAATTAGCATCACTTTTTTTTGTTTGTTTGGCTGGTTTTATTTTCTCCACTCCTGTGACTCAGCTGCATTACACGCTAACCATGCCACCTCCCAGAAAAGCTCCAGAAAAAAACTCCTATTGTTTTTGTCACAGGAAAGGATAGCAGTAGTGGACCTGCGCCTTGACATATTTGCCTGAGGTTGAGCAGCTACTCAACTAGCAATGAAAAAAGTTCTAATTGGTCAATAAATTATAGAGCTCAACTTAAGATATTCCAAAGTAAACACTTAATAACCTTCACCCTGTCATCAGCAGTTGATTATAACATTTCCAAGTTTCTGCGGTGTACTGAGAAAAATGAAAACCACAGAAGTACCAGATTTCCAAACACTAATGTAACCTCAAATACTGCCATCCATGAAATCTCACAGATTTTCTTCTCCTAGTTGCAGAGGATCATCAGTTTTTTCAGTATTTGGTTTCTTAAAATGAAAGACAGTAACATTTTTATTGTGTTTTAGGGGAATTTTTTTTAGCATGAATAAGACACACCAACTCATTTTTTAATGGACAGAATTTTGATATTAAGCTGGACATTTGCATTCCAACTACTTCTGGTTACAACTGTGCTTTAAGGTTTATTTAAAAAAAACCCTGGATAATAAGCCATTCAGAACTTAAAACTTAGCATGAGACAAAAATGTTTGTTTGAAATAAATCCCAAAGTGTAAAATATAGAGATCCTGAGCCTCATTTACGTGGTTCTGGCAATGTAAAAGGCACCTTAAAGTTGGTGTAAATTTCATCTAGTAAATAGTGTAAAGGAGAACCAGACATATCAGGTTTTGTGCCTTGAGCAGCAGTATAACTTTTTGAAACAGCTACACAATAAAAGATTCTAGGAATGCAAGAAGACGAAGTACTACCAACTCTTAGTAAACACCCTGGCATCCTTAGGGCAGAGTAGTAGATTATTACAGGCGATCAAATTCAAAAGGCATGAGTTTATGTCCCACTTCTTAAACTACTGATAAATAATCAACTAGCAAGTTAAGAACATTTTTTATTCTGGAAAGCATGTGTGCATAGATTTTGTTGTTCATTCATTTAATGCTGATACAAACAAAGGACAAATTATGGTCTTTTTAAATAATTGATTTTCTCCCCCTAGGCTGACATGCTCATTATTTTGGGGGTGAGGCACAAAAAAGAATTAATAATTTATGAAAACTGCCCCATACTGTGGAGAATTACTACCCTTTTCCAGAGATAGCTTTTGTATAGGGTAAATGTGACAGCAACCTCAACTGAAAGGTAGTGGTACTTTATTTACAGGTCTTAGAATTACTAATAAAGGGGAAAAATCCTGCCTTTTGAACTTTTCCAGAGGTATTGTTGTGATCAACTGAGCCTAGCTGCCAGTGAAAGAGATGAGTATGATATCAGCACTAAGATAGTTTGGAATTGGTCTTTCAATTTAATCAGAATTCAGAGGGACTGCACCTATAGCAGCTCAACTGGATTCTACTTTGAACTGAAGGATGGAACACAACTGAGAAACCAGTAACTTTTGTTTCAATGTGGATGGCAGGGTAGGTAGGTCTGGTGGGAAGTAAGTCAGACAGCATGTCTCCAGGTTCATTTCTGAAGGAGGAGGATATATGATAGGGGTGGACAATTATTTGGGCTGGAGGGCCACTTAAGGAGTTCTGGTGAGCTGTTGGGGTGGGGAAATTAATCCTATCCAGCCTGCTGACCACCACCAGGAGTCTGGGGAGGAAGGGCTGTGCCCCATGTTGCTCTGCTCTGTCACAGCTGGAGGCAGGCTGGGTAGTATGCAGACTTCTCTGTGCCCACATGCTGTTGGCACTACACAGTCCTGCATGGGATGGGGCACAATACAGTGTGTCAAGTAGCTGCCCTGCCTCCCTGTTGTTTCATAGTTTCATAGTAACTAGGGTCAGGAGGGACCTGATCAGATCATCTAGCCCGATCCCCTGCCACAGGCAGGAATGAATGCTGGGTTCACAAGACCCCAGACAGGTGATCATCTAACCTCTTTTTGAATTTGCCCAAGGTAGGGGCGAGGACCACTTTCCTAGGAAGTTGGTTCCAGATTTTGGCCACCCTAACTGTAAAATATTGCCTTCCGATCTCTAACCTAAACCTATTCTCCATCAGCTTATTACCATTGTTCCTCGTCACCCCAGGTGGTGCTGGAGAGAATAGGGCTCTTCCTATTTGCTGATGATCTCCCCTGATGAGTTTGTAGGCAGCCACCAGGTCCCCTCTCAGCCTTCTCTTGCCAAAGCTGAACAGGTTCAGGTCCCTTAGTCTCTCCTCACAGGGCCTGTCCTGCTGCCCTCTCACCAAATGGGTGGCCCTCCTCTGAACTCTCTCCAGGCTGGCCACATCCTTTTTAAAGTGCAGCGCCCAGTACTGGATGTAGTACTCCAATTGCAGCCTGACCAATGTCGCATAGAGGGGGAGTAGCACCTCTCTGGACCAGCTTGAGATGCATCTTTGGATGCATGACAAGGTATGCCTGGCCTTGCTGGCTGCGGTCTGGCATTGGTGGCTCATGTTCATCTTGGAGTCAATAATGACTCAAAGATCCCGTTCCACCTCTGTGCTTTCAAGAGGAGAACTCTCCAGCCTGTATGTATGCTGTGGATTCCTTCTCCACAGGTGCAGCACCCTGCATTTGTCTACATTGAACCCCATCCTATTCTCATCTGCCCACCTTTGTAGTCTGTCTAAATCTAGTTGCAGCCTCTCTCTCCCTTCAAGTGTGCCCACCTCTCCCCACATCTTAGTGTCATCAGCAAACTTGGACAACGTGCTTTTAACCCCCTTGTCCAAGTCACTGATGAAGATGTTAAACAGTGCAGGCCCGAGGACTGAGCCCTGGGGGACCCCACAGCTCACATCTTGCCAGGTTGAGTACGACCTGTCCACCACTACTCTCTGGGTGCGCCCCATCAGCCAATGTTTTACCCATCCAACTGTGTAGGCATCAATGCCACAGTTGCCTAATTTATTGATGAGAATGGGGTGAGAGACAGTGTCAAAGGCCTTCTTAAAGTCTAGAAAGACTATGTCCACGGCGACACCATCATCCAAGGATTTAGTTACTTGGTCATAAAAGGCAATCAGGTTGGTCAGGCCACTGATGGGCCACTGCCGCCACTGCATCACACCAGGAAAATTGGGGGTGGCTAGCCCAGGCTGAGCCCTCCACCCCACCCAACCATGCCTAGCAAGCACTAGTGGCACTGCAGTAGCAGCAGCAGTGGCAACAGTTCATTGCAGTGAGTGGGATGGCTACTTGGTATGCTGCATCATGCTACATCCTGAGAGGGGCTGGCTGCCAGTGGTCACAGTACCAGGACTGCACAGCCACAGCACCAGAAGGAATCCAGGCAGGGGGGAATAGATGAAGGGAGGAGGGCAGAAGAGTCTGCATGCTATGTGGCCCAACTTGACCCTGCCTGCTGCAAAGAAGAGTGGCCCAGTGCGCAGTCCTCCCTTCTCTTGGCAGCGGCAGGCAGGCAGGCCGGATAGGATCAATTGGTGGGCTGGATATGGCCCTCAGTCTGTATTTTGCCCACCCCTGATATAGGATGTTAAAAGGAAAATACCCTTTCATATATTTAAAAAAAATGAAAAATTTAAGGCCCCTTCTACCTGTGCAAGTAAAGGCGTGATGGGATCTAACGCATGATTCATATAATCATGCCTCCTGCCCTGCCACATGTGCATAGCAGGAAAAGCAATTGTAGGATTACACGTTAGATCCTATGTACCTTACTGCTGGTGCAGGGGGAGCCCAATCTCAGGCTCCCCTTGGACTGCCAAAAAGCAAGCTCTCACAGCCCCACCCCATTTGAGAGGCTCCCAGCTGTGGGTGAGCCCCATGCATCCCCAGGATGGAGGGGATCGCTGTGGTGATGCCCACTCCCCAAGGGTGCATGAAACTCTCAGAGCAGGAGGATTGCTGCAGGGATGATCCCTCCATCCCAGGGGTTTGTAGAACCCTTGAAGCAGGTGAATCACCAGAGGGGTAATCCCCCAATCCTGGGGTTGTGTGAAACCCCTGGGGTAGGAGGATCACTACAGGACGATCTCTATTGCAACCCCCTGTGGTGATCTCCCTTCCCCCAGGGTGCGTGAAACCTCTGGGGCAGGAGGATCGCCTCTGCAGGATGGGTGGGGTGCTGCTGAGATCCAGACTCTGCAGCTGCTAGGGCTGAGAGTCCCTGACAGCTGCAGGGCTCTCAGCCCCAGGTAGACAAGGTGCAGTCCTATGGCTGGGGGCTGTATCAGCTGACAGGACTCCCAGAAAAGTGAGTATTGCATGCTGGTGTGGAGTCATATGGAAAATATAAAAAAAAAGAGAAATGGGATCTTGTTACTTTAAATCAAAAGTCCTCCAGGACTTTTTGGGTATAAGCTCCAAAGGGACAAGGTACACATCTGAAAGATGCAAGGGCAGCAGAGTCTTATTAGCAGCTTCTAGGGCTGTGAAAATTTTGGGAGCTGTTTCATTTCGGAGGTGTTTCAGGCTGTTTCGGCACCCAAAACACCAAATCTAAATCAAAATGGAGGCTCAGAAACATCTCCAAAACAAAATGAGGCATCCAAAATGTTTTGGAAATGTTTCAGAAAATTTCAGAGTTTTGGAGCTGGGCTTACAGGGAAACAGCTGTATGTTGCTACTCTGCCACGCAACTCAGCTCTGCAGGGAGCAGAGATCCATGCCGGGGGTCTCCTCACTGCCGCTGCCCACCCTGCACTGCCCTGGCGATGTAAGGGCTGCACAGGGTGGGCAGCAGTGGTGAGGAGACCCCGACGTGGATCTCTGCTCCCTGCAGAGCCAGGCTGCCCAGCAGGGCATGCTGGTCCCTGCTGCATGACCTGGCTCCACAGGGAGTAGAGATCTGGGGCAGTGTGGGGAGGGCAGTGGCAGTGAGGAAACCCCTGGCATGGATCTCTGTTCCCTGCAGAGCCAGGTTGTGTGGCAGGGATCAGTGGGCTTGCTTGCCACTCTGTGATGCTGTCCCGTTACCTGGCATGACAGGGATCAGAGATCCACGTGGGTGTCTCCTTACTAGCATGGAGGGCAGCGGCCCTCCCCCTCCCCCAGACAAGCCACCACACCCCGTCCTGCTCCTTGCTGGGGCCCCGCAGCCCCCGGCCCCAAGCCCTGCCTGGCTGGGTAGGGCTGTGCAAAGCTTCTCTTGCAGCCTGTTCAAAACAGATTCGGAGGAGATTCGGCAGAGCCGAGAGAGATTTAACTGAAACAAAACAGGACAGTGATCTGAAACACCAAAATGAATCACTGTCCTCTGAAATGGCTGAATCCGAAACCGAACTGAAACACAGCCATTTCGCACAGCCCTAGCAGCTTTCCCACAGCTGCAGCTACTTAACAGGGCTGGTTGCTCCTTCTTAAGGGGACAGATCCCCCTGTTAACAGGTTTTTAAAAATAATTTCTGGAAACTGAATTATAGGGGAGGTCTAGGCCATCATCTCTTGGAAAACTTTGGAAGGGCTGATATAATGTGACAGAAAAATGCAGTATTCAACTGTACTCCTTCAAATCCAGTGCTAATGTAGTGTTGGCAGGCCAGGAAGATAGGTGAGTTCTTGGATTCTTGCCAGTGAAGCCCAGTGGTAACATCAGTCTAGTTAGCATGCTCACTGGTAGGAGCATACTCAAGGAATGGGCTTTGTTGAACTTGTTTCTTCTGTTCTGCCTGCCGCTGCATCAGCAAAGCAAAACAGACAGTAGGGCTTTTTTTTTTAAAGACAGATTAGTGTTTTGTTTTGTTTTGTTTATTTTTAATATGTTCAGGAACAGATTGGAACATGTAAATAAGTGTGTGGGCATAATCCAGAGATCACTCCCACATTTTAGCTGTTTTAGAGCAGGTAAAATTTTGGAGCTAAATTGACAGGTTCCCTATAAAAAAATTTGGACTATATTCATTCCTCTGGCTCACAAAATGGGAAAACATAAGATTGTTAAGGAAATTTATGTTAGTTTCAAATCACCAACTCACCTGTGCCATAGGAGTAGGCTGATTTTGCAAAGCTGCCTGGGGCAGCAGCTGCTGTGGGAGAAGTTCGCATGATGGCTGAGAAGGCAAAGATGCCTAGGTTTAAAAAAAGAAAAAGCTTTATTCAGGTGCACAGCTACTCCAAATCTCAGGTGACCTCCTAAAGCAATGGTCTTTCCTGTTAAACTAGTACATGGTGCATTGACCAGTAACTTTTCATCTAAGACTTCTTGGCTTTATGACCCTGTGTAAAGGTACCTGAAGTGCGGTAGGCTGACTGAGTCTTTTCATGGACAAATCCTGCTGTATGCTGGGTGCTCTTTGTAGGGAAGGAGTGGTAGACTCTGTGATCAGCTTTGTTGGTGTAGCTGTAAGAGAATATATAGTAAGTTCTTGCATGCTGAAGAATCACCACTGCTTAAAATCAGACTCATGATAATATGCGACCAGAAATGATATAGGTGGAGTCAAATTCCCAGTGAAGTCAAGGGTGACCTTTCTACTGACTCTGCTTGACATGTGAATTGGGCTTATAAGAAGGATGATGGTAAAATGGACCAGATTCTGAGCCCATTTAGTGGAACAAAAGGCCCAAAAAGCTGGCTTCTGCATAAGCAAATCCCTTGCTAGTGCAGACTTAGACTATGGCACAATATTTGAGGGACTTATAGGTACATCAGGGGTATAGTTAAAGTCCCTTGAGTGCCAGCAACCCTGGACCAGTATAATAGCACCTGGACACTGCCATGCTGATGGAAGTCAGAGCAGTCTGAAGCTCCCCAGTTGATGATTTCATATTTAGAGAACACAGCAACCACTACAATTTTCTAGCCTGACTTGGTGTATAACACAGGCAGCTACATTTTCACTAATAATTCCTGAATCAACTTCTGGTTGGGTTAGAGCAGCATTTTTAGTACGATATTTTATCTAGAAGTAAACACTTGGAGGGAAGATGAAGCCATTTCCTTTAAACAGTTGTACCAATGGTTAATTACCCTCTCTCCTAAAAATGTATGCCTTATTTCTAGGCTGTATTTCTCTAGCTCCTACATCTAGCCTTTGAATCTCATGCCTTTTTCTGTGTGACTGAAGAATGCTCTGTCAGAAATTTCCCCCTCAGGATATTTCAACCATGACCTAAGCCTTCTCCTTAATAAGTGAAATAGATTGGCCTGTTCTGTCTCTTGCTATCAGTCGTGCTCTTTAGAACTTGAAACATCTTTTATCTGTTTTTTTCTTTTTATGACCTTTCCAACTTTTCAACACCCTTACAGAAGTACAGACATGGTATTCTAGTCATGGTCTCACCCAGTACCATACACAGAAGTATTACCATTTCTCTACTCCTACTCAAAATTTGCCTCTTTATATACCCAAGAATTCTGTTAGTTCTCCTTGCCTCCCCACCTTGCCTGGGGACCTTATACACACCCCTCTACCTATAATCTATATTCTTTGCTCTAAGATATGTGTTGATACTTTTGGCTGTGTTAAAAAAATCATGAATAACTTCTAAATTTATCCTGGAGTTTCAGAACTGTCCAGCACAGAAGTTCACTGACTTCCAGGATGATACAGCATGTGATAGCTGGGAACTGTGCCTAACAATTTTTGTCTTGGGAACAAAAATGCTCCTTATCATAGAACTTATGAAGAGCAAGTATCATGGCTAGGATCACTTTTCCCAAAGATAGATAAATGACTATATTGGATCCTGGACTCTCCCATCTTATATTGTACATGAAATACCCATGGGTGGGTGACAGATTTGAGACACTTGCTCTCATTACCATCAGAATCTTTCCACTAACTCCACTAACATAAGTGATACACCTTGTCCCCTTTCCTCCTTGGAAACTTGGTTATTTTATAATACAACAATAACACTAACTCAGGCACATCACTCACCTGCAGGGTCAGACCTGGGTGTGTGGGAAGATTTGTGTGAGCTCCTAGATGATACAGAGGTTGTCCGACTTGTGTTAAGAACTGAGGCACCTATTTCAAGTGCATTAAAGTGCTGTTCAGGATCCAGGCTTGACCCATTATTCTAAAATTTAAAAAAAAGTAACAATGACACCTATGAGGGTATGATGTTTTGTCCAGTATATAACAGCACCTAGAGGTCAGAGCTTCAGATGGTGTTAACTGACTTTCATACAGCTGTTTCAATTATCACCAGCCAAAATTGTAGGCAAAGGTGTCTATGGTGGTGGTTGGCAACCTTTAATAAGCCATGGGCTGGAACCTGGCTCTGGTCTAATGTGTGCCAGGTGGCTTTGGCAGCATGTCAGTGATGGTGGGGATGCTTTACCCACACCCTGCTGAGGCACTGTCTCCTAGCCCCACCACCCCAGCTCCATTGAGGTTCAGCTTCCCAGCTGGCGGGAAGCTATGCTGACGCTGGGGAACTGCAAACTGCATGCATGCTGCTGATGCTTCTTTCTCCTCTCCCTCTCCCCACACTCCTGCCTTGCCTGCCTCCCAGCTGCAACACAGAAACAGTTGGAAGCTGCAGGGCTCCAAAACAGGTCCTCTGTCTGCACCCGTGCCAGGACCAAACAGTGAGAGCTGTGCTGGGGTGGGGGGACAAGGGGAAGTGGCTGCAGTGTGGGTGCAGTTGCTTCTTCTCTCTGTGTACCCTCCCTCTAGCTGCAGCACAGATGCAGCTTCCAGCATGCAGGGAGCTGTGCTGGGGCTGGGCAGCTTCCAACTGTGCCTGTGCTGCAGCTGGGAGGCACAGCAGGGCAGGTGAGGAGCAGAGAGAGGCAGTTGCAGACACAGGGGAGGCAGACAAAGTTTGCACTTCCCTGGTGCCAGCACAGCCCCCCACTAGCTGGAAACTGAGCCTACATGCAGCCAAGGAGCAGGATAGAGGCCATATGTTTCTGACCCCTGGTCTACAGCATCTCTTTTTATTGTCTCTTCTAGATGCATGTAAATTAGATTTACTTGCTCTGAGATGTTGCAGGCTATTGTCCAGTCATTTGGGGTCCACTCCAGTGAATTGCATAATCTTTCTTTCACCTTGTGTGGGAAGTGACAAAAACTGGAACCTCTCAGAACTATCAGGTACTGCAAAAAATTGGATGTTTCTGTTCTTCTGGAGGAAAGTTTCCTACAGTTTCAGGAAATATGTACGTCTGTGTGTTAGGTTGAACTGGCATTTCTGTATGAACCCTGTTTTTCCAGGGCTAGGGACAGACATTAGACATAAACTGGTTTAAGTGATCAGAAATGACTTTAAACCTGTAACAGAACAGACATTCAGTGCACATAAATCAGCTTCAAAATGGCCAAAACCAGTTTGAGATAAACCTGGCTGAATGTAGTATCAGACTTAACTGATTTGGCTCAAACCAGTTTATGCAATGTTTATTCCGGACCCCTTGCTGGTTTAAGTTAAACCAGACTCTCCCAGGATCCTGGCATGCTCTCTGGGGTGGGCAGGGCTCTCTTCTCCGCAGCAGGGCTGGCCCCTCCCCTCTGCTCCCTGGCTGTGACTCTGGCAGAGACCTGCAAGCACAGCAGTGTCTGCCTGGCTTCCTCTTTCTCTCCCCCTCACCTCGCCACTCCCTGATCAGCAGGGATCCCCCATCCCCTCTGCCTTACACAGACACCTCTCAGCCTTAGCTAGCAGACCACATGCTGGTCTGACAGACAGCAGTGTCAGTTTAAAACTTTTTGCAGCTTATCAACAGCTCAGCTGGTAATGTCCCTCCGTTCCTTCTTTGTTTAAGAAGAGTTTGAACTAATGAGAGAGGCTGTTTGTCTTCTGATGGGGTGATAAATGCTGATAACAGATCTAATAAATGCTCTGTTATTGAGGGAGGGGGGGAAGCCCTCCCTAATCCTGCTGAAGCCTGGCCACACCCCCTCAGCTCAGTCCTGTGGAAGGGAAGGGAGGGCTGCTCTAGCATGCCCCCAACTTGTAGCCTGAGCCACTGCAGACATATGACTGCATGTCTGGGATATTTATGCAGTTACAAAGTGATTCAGCTTAGCCAGGTTAGATTAACCTGCAAAGATTGAATGAATTCAGGCTCAAGCTTTTTGAATGTCTGTCCCTAGCTTAGCTGTAATGAAACTTGAACTGTATCCATTCTAGACTGGAATTTAGCACAACAGTCAACACAGGAGTGAATTTACTAACAGTAGTATAAATCTATTTTGAATTAGGAAGTTTTAGATGCTTTTTGTGCACCAGCATCATCAACAATCCCTCGCAGTCCAGAAAGATTGTCTTCCATGATTGTCTTATCTGTGGGTTCAAAGATGGCTGACAAAGTCTATCTGGGATCAACTCAGGCACATGTTTCCGTGCAAGGTGGATTGCTCTAGGCTCTTGATTTGGTCCATGATATGCTGTTTCTGCCACTCCAGCTTTTCCATATCCTGTTGTCATCATAAGGTTTCAAAGTGCTGAGACTGTTGCAGCAGACTTTTCCTCCATTTGGGGTGGTCCTGGGAGATACTCTCCCATGAGTTGATGTCAATGTTACATGTTTTTCAAGTTGGCTGTGAGGCTGTCTTTGAAGCACTTTCTTTGCCCTCCTCTTGAGCATACACCTTGAATAAGCTGAGAGAACAAAAACTTCCTTCAGGAATCTGGAGTTGCACACCCGGATGATGTGGCTGGCTCGGTGAAGCTGATGTCAGATGATCATTGCTTCGATGCTCGGGCTGTTTGCTTGTGAGAGGATGCTAATATTGGTGTGTCTATCTTCCCACTGGATTTGAAGTATATTCCGCAGGCAGCACTGATGGTATTTCTTCAGCTGCTGAAGAAATACCATCACCTCCATACAGCAAGGTGGGAGTTTTAGATCTGATGTTGAGATCTTTGAACACCCATTTCCTCAAGCCTCCAATGGCTGTACTTGCGCATCTGAGGCAATGTTGGATTTGTTTATTGATGTCAGACTTCTGTGAGAGATGGCTTCTGATGTATGGGAAAACTCAGCATTCTCCAGAGTCTCACTGTGAATGTGAATTACCAGAGCTTGGACTGCTCATTATGAGCTTGTTGGTGAAGGACCTTAGTCTTCTGAATGTTAAGCATCAGTCTCATTTGCTTGTATGCTTCAGTAAAGACGTTGATGGTTACCTGAAGGTCTGCTTCTGAGTGAGCACATGCTACAGCATTATCATGGAGTTTGATGATTGAGGTCAGAGTGTTCTTCATTTTGGCTCAGAGTCAGCTGTGATTAAACAGCTTACCAACCCTTCAGGAGTTTAGCCCCACTCTGACTGGAAGCTTGTTGGTGGTCAGATGTAGCATCATGGTGAGGAATATTGAGAAGAGTATTGGGGTGATGACATACCCTTGATTAACTCCCATCTTAACCTCAAAGGGATCTGTGATAGATCCATTATTGAGGACCGCCGCTTGCATACCATTATGGAGCAGGCAAAATTATGCACAATTTGTACATAATTGTGAATTAATAAACAACTATTTTATGTTCTATATTAAAACGCAGGGTGCAGTTCCCTGGCAAGATGAGTTACTGTCAGAAGATCATCTAAGCACCCCCAAGAAGAGTCATATTCATAAAAATGACCTGTCTTCGTCAAAGATGTAACACTTTGTCAAGGAAGAATGTTGAAATTTATATTGCCACTGCTCCTGTCTCTGGTGTTTCACAGTAAACTCTGATTTCCAAGTCTGTCATTTTTATGAGCATTTCCAATTCACTTAAATATCTGTTTGAGATATCAGTGAATTCTGAAGACAAAAGTTATGGAATACATCTAAATCTGTAGTGCTAACAGGACTCTGAAGCTGTTAGAACAAAAATGAGCCACAATTGCCAACATGGACCCTATATACACACATATTTGGTTGTACCTTTAGTGCTGAAGAGACAACTTCTGAGGACCCTTCTTCCAAGCCTAATTCTTGTCTCCTTTCTACTTGAACATCTGCATAACTGTTTGGAAAATACAGCTGTATGTGAGTAACAGCAATACACTGTCATATTTTATCAAATGTACTTTAAATACAAGGAGCAGCATTAAATGTTATTGACACTCATTAAGGGATAAATAAACAAGTAAAAATCATGAAATCAAGTTGTTTTGTACTGCCTATCATTTGAAGGGCTAGTTTTTTGTTTTCAATTTCTGTTTCATCTCTCTATTCAAAAACAAAAAATAATATTAAAAGCAATTAAGATTGAAAATGTGTTTTGGGAGTCAAGATTACACCACAAAGCCATATTACAATTTTTTCCCAAAATGTTCTATAGTATTTTCAAAGGATCAATACAGTTAAACCTCATTCGAACAACCCTTGTTTATAACAAAACCGCTTTTAGCAATCACAACACCAAGAACCAACTTTTCCATCATAGTGACACAGCAAGCTGACCAAACCAATTACAGCGAGCACCTTCTTTAGTGAACTTTTCTCTCAGTCCCATGGGGTTTCATTATAATGAGGTTGTACTGTATGAGAACACTAGGAATGAACAGCTGTGGATCACCCAATTTCCTGATGGCTACATGACCCCTCGTCACTCACGTTCATCCTACTATTTATTGAGATCTGAAGCTGTAAATCCCAAACATGCTGAGTGCTTCAACCACCCCCCTATTATTAGGTGGCGGGAGGCAAGAGTCTACCAGGTAATGGACACCATAGGGCTACTTGCAATGGCTTTATGGAGTGATGTCTCAAGGTTAGCTGCAGCAGGCAATGGAATATAACCTCAATACCGTGGGAAGTTTTAAACCCCCAGAACATTAGAGTTTTATTTTCTCTGAAACACATTCTGAGCTGTATTTACTTGGCTATACTGTCAGATCCCTTCTAAACAACACTTGGAATATCCTGTCATTAGCTTTGCATTTACATCCATAAACTGCACTGCACTATTTATAAATTTCATACCCTGTGTGTTTCATACCCTGTTCAGCTGAACAAAACTCAGGAAGAAGGGAAGGGATGAAACACTTCAAGCCACCTTTCCACTCCCCCTATTCACGAGCCACCCTGGGACTGCTTCAATTGTTGTATGGCCACCAATGACCCCCACGGGTGTCCCACCAGCCAAGAACAGGTGGAAAGCTTCAGTACTCTGGCCTCAGCTTCTTCTTCCCAACTAAGCCCAATGAAGCATTCTGTTGTCATGTCAGTGGCCAAACACCCAGCATGGAAAGCACCCGACAGGTGTAATGCTGCACTTGCTGCCCATTTATATCTTGGGAGATGTAAAAAGGTGACAAAATGCAAGTTAAATTGTGGCCCCTGATTTTCAGATCTAACAGCAGACAAATGAACTTTGTTCTCACGAGGTATAAAATGACGCTTAACATGATCACTTTTGTTTAATGAAGGTCTTTTCTCTACAGACTTCATTTTGTCACATGAAAGGCATGTTCACATTTATAAGAGGAATTTACAAGATAATTAAAACATCCATAGTTTTCTTTTAGATCCTTAGAGTCTGACAAGATTACAATGATAACAAATATCACTAAGTCATTTTCCATACCTTACTACCATGTGTGTGCATACAATGAACTCTGGCTTGGAGTTCCACTGATGATAGGTGATATAGTAATGGGTCTGTAACCAGATCCACTGCTGTCCTTTGGTCAGAAAACGATAACAACAAGACTTTCCCTTGCCAAACTGCATCACTGTTAGTAGAAAATGTACACTGCATATATAACAAATTTTAAGAAGTGAAAATTATCTTTTAAAAACTTATTAAATAATTCTATAGTAAAATATCTTGTACACCACCATCCTTCCCTCTGTGAAATGTCTTCTATATAGCAATATAAACATAAAGAACACAAACATAACTTATATATAACTTTTTCTCTGTTTAAGACGCTGTTCATATCACAGCTAATTAAGCATCTGGCATTGATTTCTAAGTGTGAAAGGGCTGACTGCCATAGCAGAGAAACACAGGATATGAAAGTCTGAAAAGGAGAGACAAATTCTGTGTAGACTGAAAACCCAAGGAAACCCACTGACTTTAGTGATGCAATAAGGGAGGAAACAGTTTGAAATTGAAGGGAATTCCCCAGTCAAGAATTCTGCATTTATAAGAATGACAAACCTAAATGTATAAACTTCTTTGGACCAAGTACATCCCTTACTTATCCTGTGATATCAAGGGCTTTGGTACTGAGCCTTGTAAATTAATGTCAACATTGAAAATATTAATTCTGACCAGATAATTTCACTCCTCAGAAGGATAATACCATATTTTCTCAAATATAAGACAACCTCCCAATAATTAAATGGAAAATTTATACATTTGTCATAATTTTCTAGGTATGGAATATAGTAACTGGAAGTTTGCCTTGAATTTCCCATGAATTTTCTGTGCTTCAGCAGGGAAAATAAATCGGGGGGGGGGGTTCAGGTGATTCCCTCGCCCCCACAACTTCTTCCCCCTGCAGCCCCTTTCCCCACCTCCATACTGTCAGACCCTGATTTCTCTGAACACATGGAAGTGAGGCACAAATTTGAAAATACTGTCCTTGCAATAAAGTACTTGAGTAACTTGCAAATAGGTGAATTATCAGTCTGTTTTTTGTTGTTTTTTTTAATTTTGTGTCTCAGGACAAACTAGCCAAATAAGTTCCAGATTCTAGCGAGTGAGCAAAGCACAATCATTCAAGTCTGTGTAGCGCTACCAGCAGTAAGTATCCGTAAGTATCCTACCTCCCACACACTTCAGCTTGGGGCTTAAGATATCTCAAATCCGTGGCAGGCATCCTATGTGCAATCCCCAAACCTGGAGGCCTTGGGGAATCAGATGCCCCCTAGTCTCACTTGCCCCTAGCCAAAAAGCTATAGGAGTAAGCTAGACGGAGAGCCTGCGAGCAATCCCTCATCACCATAACTTGTGTAGCTGAGATCCTCCCACTGGGAGGCTATAGTAGACTCTCATAGGGGTGCCCGCCACAGTACAATGGACAGGTCTCCACCTTCAACTACACCAAGTCATTCACGGCTGGGAAAAAGGGGATCTCTCCTTCCAGGTGTGTAAAACCACCTGGGAAGAAACTATCATCATTGTATCTTCCCTGCCAGGTATGTAGATCAGTATCAGCATGTTTGCCTAATATAGGTCATATTAGCCAACTGCCCCTCAGGAATGACAGGGGGTGGGAATGCAGGGAGGGAGCCCTGTGGGCCCCCCCCATCTGGGCCCACTCCCCCTTTACCTCCTGCTGCTTGGGGTCCAGGCTCAGGCTGATCCGGCAGCAGTGAAGGAACAAGAGGAGTGGGCTTGGAGCTGATGGGGTTAGGGGGAAGTGGGGGTGGAGCGGGCCTGGGCCCAAGGAGGGTAGGAGCTGTGTCGGGTCAGGCCTGCTGCTCCCCCCCACATCAGGCCTGGGCCCACTCTTCCTCTCCCCACACTGCTACTGCTGTAGCACACCTGCTATTGCTCCTACCGCCACTGCATCATCCCATGTTGGGCCCTGCAGGCAGCGATGATGGAAGGGGGGAGTGGCAGGCTAAGTCCAGAGCCAGTGGCCTTGCCCTCCCTGCAGCATCCCGACCCCACTTCCCCCCGCACCGCTGCCATCACCTGCAAGGAGTAAGGGAGGCAGGGCAAGGCAAGCTCCGGTGGCATTGCCCCCCCGCTCCATCGTTGCCACCTGCAGGGAGTAGGGCAGGGGGCCAAGGCCAGCTTCTGGCCTCGCCCCCCCGGTCCACTGGCTCCGTTGCCCCCGCCTCTGCTCCACTGCCCCCATCTCCAAACCCTGTGTCCCCACCATCATGGCGGTGCTCCACCATGCCACCAGTTCCTGTTTGAATGCTTGTTCGCACTCTGATTGCCTGTTTGTCAGCCAATCAGAATGTGAATAAAGCATTACAGACAGACAGACTTAGACATTTATAATATTCGAGTGTTTTATAGTCATGCCCAGTGTGGGCTGCATTTAATCAGCTTCATAGTTGGTTTATGTTACTGAGCACATGCTGCTTTTGGCACCAGTTTAACAATTGATAATGTACTTAGTGAAGTCTCTTGTATGCAACTGTAAGACAAGGGGCTTTTCCCTGCCATGTTCATAGGGGGGAAAACCTCATCTTGTATTTGAGAAAATATGGTAATACCGAAACATGACAGATCAATTCTGTAAGTGTATATTTTAAAAAGGTTGCCTCATTTTAATATTTCTTCACTTAATGATGGGTATTTAAAAAAATTCTAATGTTTAAGTAATCATTGGTTTAAATACACATTGAACAGTACTACAGAGAAAAAAGAATCTGCAAGATTTTTACAAAGTCTGACCTTCCCCAAGACTGTTTGAGTTAATTCCAGTCAATTATTTACTAACAGAATGTGGGTTAAATCTTACATATCTTAATTAGACAGTGACTTCCAACAAGTATTTGTAAGAGTATAGGAAGAAGGATTTGGCCTTTTAAACTATAAACAACTTGGGGCCAAATTCTCATCAGTTCTACTCCACTCAATTCAAAATAATTTCACAAAGGCCAATTTACAGTTTTAGAGAAGAGGAATCTGCCTTTTGTCTGCAGGCTCTGTTCTCCCAAGTTTATACCTATCTTAGGCCTGGTATACACAATGTGCATTCCACTAGCAAAATTATGTGTATGCCCACACTTAGAGCTCCCCAATGCTGGCAGAGCCTCTTCTTTCTCTCAGTGGAGTAGCACCATCTCTCTGAATGAAAGAACACTTCCATTGCTCCTGCTCAGCAGCTGGCAGAAGGCATGTGTAGACACATCCAAGCTTTCTGTTGGCTGTGCAGCCTGCTTCTGCAGCTGAGGCTTCTAATGGTGCACATGGTGCCCTGTAAGTACAGCTGAAGAAACAGAACTGACTGTAGCCTCCAGAAGCTGTGCGTGTGTGTGTCCACTCCGCTGGCTTTCCTGTGGCAGCTGCTATCTGCAGAAACTTCTCAGTGTGTAGAAAAGGCCTTAGTTGGAGCTGCATTTTGCTGAGAACAGACATTCTATTTAATTCAAATGAACTGAGACTGTGCAGTACTTACAGTGTTCATGGCATCTTGCTAAGAGCTCTAGGTCATCTATATGATAATAGTCATAGCCAGAAGTACCCAGCACTTCAAAAGGCAAATATCCTATAATCGGTGGTGCTCTGCATATGGGCACAATACAAATTATTTAATAGAGAAAAATGGAACAAACAGCAAGGCTTGCTTGTTAAACTGGAAGTTCAAATAGACAGCAGGGCTGAACTCAGCTCTCCTTCACACATGCCAAATTCCCATTAAGGTCCAAGGGCAAAGTTTGACTCTCCTGTTCTGTGGGCAGACAGTCTGACTTTAGTTCAGTTCTCTGGCTGACTTCCACACCCACACAGTGACACATAGGCATCCAGAGGAGATAAGAACCAACTAGGGAAATACTGCTGAACTACTTGGGAGCAATTCCGCCTCCTTAGGATGGAAAACGTGACTTCACTTTCCATCACTTTCCCCCGGCAGGACTGTCATCAGAGGATGTCCCTGATGGAGGGAGGGAGGGACTCTTTGAGCTGAATTACAACTTAGGAGACAATCAGGGCCAGCTACGTCCCTTCCCACTTAGTGCCAGAGTTGGCTAGTAGCTCTGAAACAAAGCTGGCAGCCAGACAGGGACCGTGTAGACCAGTGGTGCTCAACTTCTAGCCCATGGGCCAAATCTGGCCTATGAGGCTATACCATCCAGTTGCCTCATAGGTCTATAAATATGGCAGTCTAAAAATTGTTATGGCTTCCAGAGCTGCAGCAATTAATGTTGTCACCACTTACCCATCATCACATTTCCAGCCCCATGGGGAGTTTTATGGGCCAGATGACATGGCCTCACATGCCAGATGATACCAGTGCATGGTTGGACTATAGCCGGATCTGATGCGTGGGGCCAGGCCAGCATGCTAGACCACACCTGCAGACCAATCCTGCACATTGACTCCATGCTGGATCCAGCCTGCAGACTGACTGCAGAACTGCTTTACCTAATACTGAGTCTTCACAGAACACCCAACTTGTTTTGAGGTGGTTGCTTTCTCTGTTTACCCCCTGTGCAGTGGGCTCCATTTCAGCTACTCTTGTCTGGGCAACAGCAGCTTCTACAGCTCTTATATGGGTAAGGGAGTGGCTGTTACTCACTGGGCTTGGACAAATGTATTTGCATAAGGTTTTCTTCCTTTCTAGGCCTTTGCAGAATCTGACCATGAAGTGTCTGAGCAGTCTGGGTATCTGCCTGTCTGACTGCTTCCAGATTGTTCAGTCCATCACAGCTTCCCTACATAATCCTCAATGCCTGAGTCAGTAGGTATTGCATGCAGACGCAATGGCTGAACTGGCTAATTTTTGTAAGACCTGTCTTCATGGCATATTTTTCTAAGACATGCATAGGTCACATAGCAAGAAATTAATCCTTCTGGCTCTTTATACCATTTTTCTACCTCATATTTTTGTTTCCTGGAGTGACTAATGGCATACTGTTTAAGAATATTTTTATGATTACAGATTACACTCCATTCTTTTGTTTAAAATAGATAAAAACTGACTGATCAAAAATACTCTGTGGAAAGTATAAACAGCATTTGTGTAAAATAATTCATGAAAAAAGAAGATGCAGAGAAAACTATCTAGTTCCAGTCAAGTGAAGTCAAATTGAAATTAAACATCAGCCTTTGTAAGTACTTTAGTGGTAACAGTGCTAATAATCCTTTTTCTTCAAACTATTTCAATGTGAAGTATAATACTATTTGACAGAATCTGACTCATGAATATATGAGTAAATAGATACAAAACAAGATCAAGCATGTTTTATTTCCTACAAACCTGTGATCCAGAAACAAAAATTTCCATTCTAGACTATGTCTTGAAGTAAACTCCTCCAAAGGTTCTTCAACTATGCACATTTCCTGTATTGCAAAGAAAATCAACTGATTGAATGTTGCCTTCATCTTTCTGCTTCATCTGCTTTTTGTTAAATATAAGAATGCAGTATGGTTGAGAAATAAAATAAAACAGACAATGCAGATATTGACCAATAATGCTGAACACTGAAAGTCTTATGGAAATATTAACTGATACTAAAATTATTGCAAAGACTGAAAGAGAATTTTTAAAGTGCATGCAAAATTAATCATCCTAGAATACTCTATATTGTAAGGACTAATAACATTTTAAAAGCATCATACAACCATACAGATATTAAGAGCTTAGTTGCTGCATTGTAACAGGGCTCAGAGCAAGAGATGGAGCTCTCATACCTCTGCACCAAGGGGCATCATGCTTCTGAAAGGCATGCTGCCTCCAGAAGCCCTCCAGCTACACAGCTACCAGTACTCCCTTTGAAGAAGAAGCAGTGCACACCCCTCTGGATTTAACTGAAGTGCTCATAGCTGTAAGGTCTGAACATTTTGCAACCCTAACACATGCTTTCTCCCAGCCTCCCTCTGAGTTGGGGAAACATTACTGTTGCCATTTTACAGTTGGGAAACTGAGGCATGAAGAAAATAAATGCTTTGCTACAAGGGACATTTGTAGTTGAACATGGATGTGAACCTGCATGTCCCCAGGCTAAGATCACCGTCCAAATCACCAGACCATCTTACATGGGGACAGATCTAGAGGCTGTCCCTCTCAGTTACAGAGTACAACCACTGCAAATGAAACTAGGCACCTGCATTGGTAGATTCCTTTCACCTATGGTAGACTCTCATCCAACCCCACATGCTCTTCTGTCAGAGCCAGGGGCTAATCACACCCTTACTTATCAAGCCCACCACGCTTAGCAGCCAGTGATAATAAAAATTAGGAAACATATTAAAGTGCATAAGAAAAGAAAATCCCTGGCATAGAGGGAGTGACCACACTAACAATATCGATAATTATTAATTATCTGGGGGGTGCAGGGGTGGCACACGGTTATTTCTGGAAGCCCTGT
This sequence comes from Gavialis gangeticus, assembly GCF_001723915.1. Taxonomy (NCBI): domain Eukaryota; kingdom Metazoa; phylum Chordata; order Crocodylia; family Gavialidae; genus Gavialis; species Gavialis gangeticus. Next base: position 150,688,843 of record NW_017729032.1, read on the forward strand.
GCACTGGGAGTTCCTGGAACTTCTCATTCTTTATACAGCTCTGTATCTGCCACCAACCCATCTCCCCTCTCTGTTCCAGAGACAGCCTATCACTCCTCCATTCCTCCCCTCATGTCAGTATGCCATAGTCCCCTCTCTGCCACATTCCAGGGGCTCTGTGTGTTTCCCTTAGCACCATCCACCCTGCCCTCACCCCACCACAAATTTAGATGTTCCAGGAAATTCCCCATTCCTTCCTTTCGTCCATAGCAGGGTCCCATATTCTTCCCCTTGCTAGGTGTCCTGTGGGCTCCTTCATACTCCCTACATTTCCTTCTCTACTAAAGTAGGGGTCTTGATGGTCAAATATGTTCATACCCATTTTTAGGGCGAAGCTGAAAGAGAGGTGTCAGCTAGCTTATCTCACGTCTCAGATTATTTCTCAGGAGTTCCTGGCTCCAAAGCCTTGTCCAGGTTACTTGGAACACACTGCCCATCCCTCACCCTCTACCAGAGTCCCCGATTGTACTTCCTTGCAGAGGGGCAGAGGTTGTTTGCCTCACAGCCCATTCCTTGCCAGGGCTCTTTGTGCCTGCTATGACCACTTACTTCCTTCTCCATGTGCCCTACCCATTTCACCTTCTGCTACATGCCAGCAGCTCTGTGCACACTCCCATTCTCATTTCTTTTGTACCTTAGATTTAAGTCAGTCAAAATGGCAAGGCTTTAAACTAGGAGGAGGTGAGGTGGGGGGAACCGTGGGCATGTCTACACAAGACACTAAAAGCGCAGTAGACTAATTCTACTGTGCATTAGCATGTCATGCCGAAAGCCATGCTAATGCGCAGAGGAATACCTACTGTGCATTAGCGTTACTTAAAAGACTTACACCTGTGCTACTGTGCAGTAGTGCTGATTACTGCACATAAAGTTAGTACCTCTTACTACAGGTACTAAATTTAATGCACATGTTGACGGCCCCTGTTATGCTGTAAAGAGGTGGCTGCTGCCAGAGTCCACAGATTCTGTGTGTATCCATTTTCCCCTGCAGCTTTTTCAATTTTCACCAAAATCAATAGGTTTCTCCCCACTGATGCATAGGCTATTCCCTAACATCTTGGAATTGATCAGATGCAGCATTCAGAAGTTATTACATTACACAGTGACAAGCAGAGACATGCCAGCAAGTTGAGTGGCCAACCTTACTGCGCTCTGCTAATCAGAAACGTTAAGTGTTTTTGTACTCATTTTACAGAGGAAAACTGAGATGCAAGATCTGGATTACACTAATTCCCAAGCACTGGACAGGAATGACATGTATGTCATGTTAATGAAACATTATGGATGATATGTTAATTACACAGAAGTAAGGATGTTTATGGTTAAGGTCTCCATGAAAACCTTAAGTCTAGTCTCTGCTATTAATACGAATGCTTCTCTATTACATTTTATGAGAAGTTAACTCCATTACCCCGAGGAGATGACACTTTGAAGGTAGTGGTATGAATCAGTTAGAGATGCATTTAAAAATCCCTGTGCAGTGTTAGAGTCCAGCTGAAAGAACAATGTTGTCATATGGGATTTGTCTCAATTACATTTCTTAACCTCCTAACCTCAGGAGGCCATCTGAGGCAGCAGCTCACATTTATCAGCTAAAGAGCCACAGTGACAAGAGTTTGTCTAACTACACTATTACTCCTGTTTTCAGAAGTGAATTTCCTAGTTTCATAAAGGCAGAGGAGAAAACTGGGACCACTTGCACCCAACTGCCCAACTGAGAGCACAGTGTCAGCTCTCTGCATTCTGTCCCTTACTTGTACTTGGGAAACCTGATCAGGACATGCCTCATTAATACTTCCTAACACCCATGTGACAATCCCCAATTGGAATTTTCAGTGCAAGGGACATCATCTTCATGAAACATGGGACAGACTGATAATCCTATGTCTTGTATTAGATGTTGACATATTAAATGTAAACTTCCTACATTCTGACCACTTGAAATCTTACTTGTACAGAGATTGAAAGCATATAGAGCATCCCTAAGACTCATGTCCACCTGCACAGGTGCTTACCTTTAAAAACTGAGGTGTTGCCAGTCGAACGGTAGCAACAAAACAAACTTGTTTTCCTGGTGGAGTTCTATAAGCCTTTGAGACAGCACTGTCAAAGCCATTACAAGTGGAATTAGGCACTGGGAGAAGAAAAGCAAGATACAGTCATTTGACTTATCCAAATGACCCTCAGTGGCTATTTTGCACATTTGGAAAGTCCCAGTACCACTCTTGTTCAGAAGGGCATCTTAAAACTTTTCAAGCTTATATTCATACATTTAAGCCTAAGTAAATTATGTTAGGCAGGAAGATATCAGCGCTCAACTCAAAGAATGTTACAAGTGAATTCTGATCAAAAACAAGGCCAATATTTATTACAGTACATTACACAGATTACTGGAAAGAAAGCCCATGCATCCAAATGTTTCTTTTCCCAACTCTCAGTTAAAATACATATTTCAGTGTGCATATTGCTTTACTTGTACACAGCAGAGGAAAGGGGCTATCTATGTAAGGGTGTTATAGAAGTCATTAGAGACAACGCCTTTACTGCTTTTGTGGGGTTGGCAGAAAACATTCATGATTCCAACATTTATAATTCTGTTCACACTTAAGGGAAAATGGCCCAGCAGTGCCAAAGTGCGAAAATCATGATTATTTTAAACAAAAGGTAATTCAGGGTCTAGAATACAATGCAATCCCAGCCCTTAGAATTAAGACTTTTTTGAACAACCCTAGCCCCTTGTCTCTTAGAATAGTGGACTGGGGGAGGCCTGGCTACAATCTGGTTATGTTGGCCCATTATCTTTATCTGTCATAACTCAACAGATCTTCTATCATGCTCTGGTTGCTCTGTTACCTGCATGACCTTTGTGCCACAGAAGTGGCTTGCCAAGTTGTTCTGCTACCTATAACTAGCGTGTGATCCCAGTGTACATTAATCTCACAGAGCATGAAGTCTGGCTGCTCAGACCACCTACAGTCACGTAAGGTATACTCTGAATTATGCACTGTGGAATTAAAATTCTGCTCTCATGGATGTCAATGTGAGCATGGTGAACTTCAGCAGGAACTGGAATGGGACCCGCTCCCTGCCCTGTCATCTCCACTTTCCAACTGATCAACTCCTATAAAATATAGAGCTGCTTCTGCAGAGCAGATGAGGTGATGAGGCAAAATATGACCCTGCTCTCAGTATGGCACTAGAGCCCATGTCCTCAAGTGTTCCACATTTCATCTCCCATCTGTACCACTCTGCAGAGGGACAGTGTGCCCCTTTATGAGGAAAGGCTGCAGTGAAGCCTTATTTTGTATCTTAGTGAGTACAAATACTTCACTAGCATTTTTTATTTTGGGGTAGCTACTGTACTGGCTTTTTATAATGGACTTCATTTCATAGGCATGAGGCACACAGACTTGAATATTAAGCCAATTTAACACACACACTTTTGGAGTCCAATTGAAAATATGGTAATGCCATGTGCACCAGGATATAGATAATAAGAATACGAGAATGAGAGACAGAAACGTAAGTAATCTGTAGATAGTTCATATCTGTGATTAATCAGTTCAGACCATTGTGGGACCTGGCCAGAGCAGTACCAAAGGGAGGAAAAATTATACATTTGAGAAAGTACTACAGATGTGAACATTTTTATAATTTATAAAACATCTCTAGACATGAAATATCCTGTGCCTGAGCCTTGAGGGCATGATTGACTAGATATTAAGATAAAAATTAGGGGCAAAATTTTCCTCCTTTCATAAGCAAGGCATGCTGTTCCTCCTGAGACTTCCTAAGAATTTGTAGTTCAAGTTTGCTGCTGGGTTTATGTGCATATATAGGAGCTTCTATGGGATTAATATAAAAGGGGAAAGAAGAGGAGGAACTGTAGGAAAATAGGAAACTGCCTAAGCAGCAATTTGCATTATTCTGAAAGGGCATTATGAGGCCCTGTACTATATAGCATAACTCCGTTGATTTTAATAGACTGCTCTGTTGAAAAGTCAGTGGCATTTTATACACCTATATGAATGGCACTGTAAAAAAATATTTCTAGAAGTACTGGATTATACCATGAGCAGTCACATTTGAAGTCAACAGGACCATTCCCAGTAAACATCTCTAACTCCAGTAACCAATGCTTGCAGGATGGAAACATACAGGCCAAAATGGCCAAACTTAGCTTTAAGAGGGAAAGGTTTTGTGAGTTCTTTTATTGCACCAACTGTGTAGCTGGGAGAAAAGACTGACAAGCTTTTGGGCACAAAGTACACTTCTTTAAGGGATCCTCTTGTCAACTTTATCTCCCAACTGTACATTTGGTTCCATAAAAGATATCAGAAAGAAACCTGGCCCTCTTGTATATTTCCTGGATCATATTGGTTACAACACCACTCCAACCCTATTACAAATTTAAATAAGCATCCAAAATAGAGGTGTAACAAGTAAAACTGCTTAGTGAGCTTAATAGCTTGTGGGAGGCACATGCTCAGAGAAGAAGATAGGACAGCAACATTGTAGCACTAAAGAGCAGAGCTAGAGTTTTCACTTAAGGCTGTTTAGTATGAAGAAATAAAAATCAGAGATAACATATATGATTCTACAAAGAGACAAAATAGGGCCCTATATGTTGCATTTACAAAATAGAAGAGAACACTGTATTCCCAAAAGGAAAATGTAATACAGATAGAACAAGAATTACATACTGTAAACCTGTCTACCAAATTTGGGATTTGACCAATACCAGTGTTGAACTTAGGTACAGATATAATAGTTGGCAGGTGTTTTGCCTCTGAGCTGCTATCAACAATAGTTTGGGCACCATAGTCATTTCCCTTTGATAAAATCCAAGCAGTTAAAAACTACTTAACTGGAGAACTGAGATGGATCTACAGGGGCACTGACAATCTGTAAATTACATTTCTGTCTGAAACTAATAATTACTATAAGTGAAACAAGTTAGCAAAATTACTTTTCTCCCTTATTTGGTCATTTTGTTTTGTGCATTTGACAGCTCTTTCTGTAGTTTCACTTTTCCTTTGTATTCAGTCAGGTTTTTTTCTTTATAGGCATTTATAAATAGAAAAACCTGCTTATTGAAATTAATTGATATTTCACTGAAATTTTAGGACATACTACTAAAAACGAGCCCTGAAAAAAATCAGACTTTTAAATTATTAAAATCTCAGCACCACAAAATAAATATATATATATTTTAAGTCCTCCTAGGATGATCAGAATCACTTACATTCTTTTGGTAAAGGCTTAGAGGTGGTGTTTCTGATATTTCTACAGAACACTGATCCAACTAAAAATGATCTGTAAAGCTATATGTTAATGAAGTTGGGATGTACAAAACTAGAACAGGGCATGAATGTAGAACTGTGTGCTTTGGTCAGAAAGCCTGTGACCTAAGAATGAAGGTGACAGTAGTTAATTGGAGTCAAAGAAATAGGTCAACATGTATTTCACTCTTAAATATAATGGACAAAAAATTCTAAATAGAGAATGATGAGGTTGTGATACAAAGTTAAAGACATAATCAGAAGGATGAAATAACCACCATATATCAGTTAGGTGATACACCTTAGAGTGGGTGTAGTAACTTCTGTGTCTATTTAAAGCTTCACAGTAATTCTTCTTCTAAAAAGGTTTCAATTCACCTCCAACTACAGCATAAGAAGGGTGAAATCAGGACCATAAATATTTGGGGCAGGGATGTTAAAGCTTTTAAAAAACCCCGGAGTCCCCAGATCCATGTAAGAAATATTTATATCTGATTACCTTATGCGGAGTGAATGAGAAAGATTTATGAATAAAAAAAGCTTGATTGCCTAGTTGCAGCAGCCAGTCTACCACTCTTCTTATTTTAACTTAAAACTTTGGAGATCATTTAGATATATATTTTGTACAACTGCAGTTCTTTGATTTATGCTCTTTGAAGCCTTTTTCTTTTTTTCATTTTTTTATTGCTAAAGTCTATTAACATGCAAAGAACCAGACTTAGGATACCATGCCAAACACACTGAACACAATTTGATTGTAAGAATACAATCAAAGGCAACCAAAATAAGAATAAAAATACCCTAAACAAATAAATAAGGACTCCAAATTAATAGAACATACATTAATATCAAAGAATCTATAGATATATATTGTGAAAATGCTGAAAAATACTGGTTAACTTATTTTAAAGACAAATGGGGCTAAGTTCCAATATCTGAGAGTGAGCAATGTTTCCTTCTTACTTTACAGCCTTGCTTGTTTTGCTGCTACTCATCTTCTCCTTTTCTTCCTCCTGTTCTCCTGAACTCCTAAAGTACCTTGAAATAAGATTATAGCTCTTTAGGGCAAAGACTGTGTGTTTCTGCTCAAATGCCTAACACACACCTAACATAATGAAGATGGATTGTGTACTGGAGCCTCCAGGTACTACTGTAATGTTAATAATTTTTTATAATGATAATAACTATGAGACATGACAATAATATCATGTCTCTTCCTTTTCTGAATGTCAGATGTATCTTTAATCAAAACATTAATTTCAATGAGATTATTCTTGTCAGATTTTCCCACACACAAATTAAGTAAAATGAAAACCAGTTCCTTCCCTAAACAAACTCTTTTTCTCTTAAACAAGAATCAGACTGATCTGATTGCTTTGGGTATTGAAAAGAGTTTTTTCTCTTGATATATTAACTTCCTTGCTTGTTATGTCTATCTCTAACAGATATGTCAGCTAAAAGTAGAGTATTTCCTATTTTTAATACTCTACGAATAGATACTTCCAGAATTTTCTGTATAATTTGGGCTCTAAAAATACACATTTTTAAATTCCACTCAAATATTTAATGATCGTTTCAGGTATTTACTTGATCAGCAACTCTTTTCAGATAACAAATAGTTCTCCCCGAAAAAGGAAAGCTTTAGGCATTTGAATCAAGTAGCAGATCTAAAACTTCAAAGGTGTTTGTTCTCCTGTCAAAAACAGTTAAAAAATGGAATTCTATTTTTTCTCTCACATACTTTTTCCCTTTCAGGATTTTTTACAATTGATTATACTAGCTCAAAGATCAGGACTCTTGAGGAAGGAAGATCCAACGACAACACTTGGATATTTAATTGCCATAGACTTTTTTCTGTTTGGAAAACAACTTGCTTAGTAGTTAAAGAGAGAAAAGATTCAGGCCATCCTTCTCATCATCTGTGCAGGCTTCCTTATCAGATTTAGACAGAGAAACTGCTTTGTAAGTTAATTCTTTTTAAGTTCATTTGTTTTCTTGATTTTGGGAGTTTAAATTCTATATAATCTTTTTGGTGGATCTCTGTTATTATCCTCTTTCCCTCCCAGAAAGTCAGATGCAAGAGATTGCATTCTTAACTGCTAATGATAACATTACCCTTGCATTACCCTTTCCCTTAATGTATCATTGATCAAAAGATTCTGATGATAACTCTGAGTTCCATTAGACAGTTGTGTATCTTCACCACACTTGTTAAATGTAGAATATAGGAAAACCTTTTATTAACGGAACTAGTCTGAAGCACTTTGAACCTGAAATCTACCAGCACATTACTGGGAGATCTTTCTAGTTACAAAACTAGTAAAAACCTATTCTTTGTTTTGGAAGTAAATAGGCTTTTCCAGTCTACAAAAAATGAAAGAACGCCTTCTCCTTTTCCTCACTGTACTAAACAAGTTAAGTAGACCAGTGTTCCAGCCACAGATGTCCAGTGTTTTGGTTCCTATCCTTCAGCCACCACTCAGGGAGCAAGTGAGTACAAAATCCAGGTTACTATCCAAGTTTTTCTAATTGAAAATTAATGAAAAAATACAATGGAAACCTCTGAGCTGGCAGAACAGCTCTCATGCTTCTGAGTTTGCAGAACTCATCAGCTGTTCATACAATTACTCTGTGCAGCTTGAGGGTTATTTTTGCAGTATGGCAACACTCACTTGAGCTAGACTAACCTGAGAGGAGTTAACTATAGTTCATCAAACCTGAGTTAAATCTACAGTGAAGATGTAGCCGCAGGTACACCAACCCCAGTTGTATCATAAAGGGGCAGAGCATGGCTTCCTGTAATAAAGGTTTTGGCTTTGGTTCTCATTAATTCCCTCCCAGGAAAACACTTTATAACTTTGCTGCCAAGGAACCTGTCTCACTACAGCAAACCCCAACAGCCCTGGGAGAATGAGATTTTCAGAAGAGTGACTACAGGTCCTAGGCTATATTAATGTGGCCAGGTAACTTCCATGAGGTCTCATGTGCATCTCCCTGTTTTGACTTTAACACTTTGCTTTAGCGGCTTGAGGCAAGTTGCCAGGGAGACACTTGAGCTTCCCTACCCTATACAGGAAGAGAGACCTATATGCAGATGGGTGGACTTAGAGGCGTATAATCTGGTGCACTGAAAATAACTGTGTCTGTTGGGCACCCTGTTAGACATACAATATCTGCATTATCTTGGACAGAAGTGTCTCCATGGCATCTTACTGTTACAACACAAAAATCAAAAGGTGGAGATCTAAATAGCTGAATAAAGGCATGTCTACACATTGCCCTATGGTGATGTAGCGATGTGCTACATTGCCATACAGCATGCTATGGTGACTTAGCAATCACGTGGGTCTGCATGGTTGTTAATGACGTAGCAGCAAAATCTAACCGTGTACTGTGTGCACGGCGCAGTAAGGGCAGTTACTACGTCATGCTTTAGTACTTACAAAAGGAAGTACTAAAGCATGGTGCCATAGCAATGCCGCTGTATGGCAACATGTAGACATGCCCTAAGAGACTTACCTACACCAGTCTCACTGAAATTAGTAAAAGTGTGAGCAGTGTGAGAGCTCTGTGAGCCAGTGAGCAGTCTAACTGGCTTTGACAACTTCAGGCTTTAGAATTAGACAATTCAAACTCACCTCCACAAGGCGTTATGGCATACATGTTTGTATGCTGCCCAGAACACAGGAACCTTCAGTTGTCAGCCACGGTGTGTAGGAAATGCTGTGGTATAGATTATTAATGATAATAAATGCAACTTTGACCCTAAGAAACAGACACTGCAGGGAAAGTCACATTAAAGGAATGTGTGGTACCAGAAGAAAAAGTAGTAATGTTTTTGGTAAAGAAAAGAACTGCTATAGGAAGAATGGGAGGAAAAATAAACCTAATAAAACCTCCACAACATTAGTGAAAGTTAAGTGGAAACGAAACAGGGAATGGATGTGTCACACTATCCTATCACGAATGTGCGTGTTGCTATGTTAATTGGAACTCAGCAATTCCATATTCTGACCAGATACAGCCTGCGTGGGATAAACTATCTCCCCCCAATGCAGGGGATCTCATGTTAACATAGTAAAGTCATGAGGTCAAACTGCATCCAGTGAATATTTCCCAGAGTAAAACAAAACAAGCTGCTAGGTCAGACGTGGCATCAAGTGACTAGAAAGAACAACAGAGATTTTTACTTAGAGAAGAACATCCTGTATCCAGTTCCCAAGTGCAAAAACACGCTCACACTTCTACCACTGTGAAATACTACCAGAAAAATCATTCTTGAATACATTCATGAGGAGTCATTTCCCACCAATTAAGCTTAATTTGCAGTCTCTTCCCTTCTCCCTGGCAGAGTGTTTTTATATTGCTAGCTTAATCTTTCTCTCAACAGCACCTTTGAATGGCAGGGTCTCGGGCCAGCAGGTCCTGTGTACACTACAAGAGCACTGCAGTGCAAGTCTTTGGAATGTCTCTCTCCTCTCATTCTTCACACCAATCTTTCCTGGATATTCTGTTCAGAAGTGCTGCCATCGCACCTTGCTGAGGTGCCAACTTGTGGTTGGCAGAGAAAGAAAAAAGGGAAACTGACTTGAAAACCAGTATTTATTTGATTGGAAAATAAAGAGCAAATTACCCATTAGACCAGCAGGTCACAGCTCTAACATGAGTCACAGAACAGTCTTCAGTGGGCCACGGCAGCTGTTGTGTTTCCCCTATACTCTTGCTTAGAAAGGGTTGAGTGAACGATGCCAACCAAAGCAGCATCCATAGCTATCTCAGGGCCTGAACACAGCAGGAAACCCACTACACTTCTGCTTGCACCCAAAAACTCAGAGCTGCCAGGTCCTCTGACAGACTGAGAGGCTAACTACACTCACAAAGAGAAAGCTACATTTCTTCTCTTGTCCCAATTCCTCCCCCCAGCCCTGAGATAAGGAAGTAAGAATCTAAGAGATACAATTTAACCAAGTAGAGCTAACAGCAATCCACATACAATATCAACAGGGCCTGAGCAGTGCAGAGACAGAGAAAAAGTTTAACAGGAAGAAAAAGAGCAAAATATTTAGAGAAAGAACAATGCACAATACAGAGAAACAACAAAAAGAAAATACACCATAAACCATAACTCAAAAAGATTATAAATGGTGCACTGACAACCTGGATCCAGCATCCACTGAAGTCAAGGGATACGCTTTCAGAGGGGGAAAAAAACCCCTTCCAGATTCACTTTAACTGCATCAGACTAGGGAGATGATTGAAGGGACACATTAAAAAACAAAAGCTTTCTTTCCCCTTAACATTAAGCCACCGGCCTCCTGAAGAACTATGTTTATGTGTTTAAAGTCATGAAAAGGAAAAAAGAGAGCAGTCTTGGAGTCATGCATGAAAAAAGGCTGTGAATCCTTGAAGGAACTGAAAAAAAATCCCCAAGTAGGGGCCACCATCTGAAAACAAGCTCCTGTTTTAGAAAGCTATCTAACTTAGCTTGTGTTTCTGTCGTTCTGCTAAATTCCGCTCCATTTAGCACAGGAAAAATAATCAAACTAGAAAACACTAAGCTAGTTACAATTTTACATAAACACATTCAAATATTGCATGAAACCGAGTAAGAAATATATATTTACCCAAATGGAATGTATGTTTCCATTTTAGTTATGTGGATTGAGACCAGAAAGTTAAATGGGGGCAGGGAAGCCTGTTTTTTCTGACTGCGGCATGTAGCTTTTGGAAAGCCTGGTGAGGAATGTTTGCTGAGGATGACCTATTTGGAACAATCCCAGCAACTTTTGAAATGCCATTCTCTGGTGTTCAATCAGGCAAGTATCTAAGGCAAACTGAGATGGGCAGAAGCAGAGGAAGTAATAAAGGAGAGCTGTAATAAAGGAATGTTTCTTTTCTGTTTCTGAATAGCAACCTGTTTATTAGCACAGGTCTGATAAAAATCTGTTTGTCATCCCTCGGAAAATTATCTCCTCAGTACAACTGCACCATGCTATGACTTGTGGAATGTAATTCTGCTCCCCTTGTTCTATGAATACAGGTACTATGGCTTGGATGGAAAGGAAAATGGGACAATTTCAGATTTTTTCATCTTTTCTGAGGTCCTGAGGGCCTCCACTACTACTGACATCAATGGGAGTTGAGGGTGCTTGATGCCTTAGAACTGCTGCTCTGCTTTATGCTCCCTGCCCTATCTGTCACTATGCTGCCTGGCCCCCTCCTCTGTCTCTTGCATGCCACCCACAGAGGCTGTCCATACCTCTTGTGGCACCTGGGCTGCAGGTTGGCAACCCTTGTTTTAGAGGATCTGGCCTACGTGCTTTAATGGCCCCGGCAACAGCCTCTCTCAAAGGAGCATATCCAAATATTGTTGGGATTTTTAGGAGCCCAGGGTATCATACACTATATCATGTGGGACTAAAATACTTCCAAAAAAACCCATCCCTCTACCACAAGCAAAGGTTTTTTAGTTTTTCAGCTCTGGAACTTGCCTTGACTCCAATTTTAGTTAAGTCAGAGGCAAACATGAATTTAGTGATCTTGTTTTTGACTTCAGTTAGCATTAATCAGCACAAACACAGTGGCCTAAAACCATTCACCATTGGGCAAAGCTAACTGATACTAGGCCAGTATTATCTAAGATCCTGGCTTAGAAATGAAATGCAATGAGAAGCAGAGTTCACACAGCCCCCTACTTTATGATATACATCTGGCTCTTACTAAACAGCTGCTAGCTTCCACATGAACTGACATTTACTTCAAACTGGTAACTGTAAACCTTCTGGTTAAAAGTCTCTGTGCTCTATGCAACTACACATATTTCTACATAGCTAATGCTTAGTAACATTTATGCAACAATTAAGGCTTACCATTGCTGTAAGACCGAAAATTTCCTACAAATTTTATGTATTCATATGTTGGAAATTCCTTTGGATTCAAACTTCCTCTCAGAAGATGACAATAAAACTCTAATTCATTGTCAGCTGATTAAAAGAAAAAGAAGAAAACATAATTATGCTATTTAAATTCAACATAATGGAGTCTTTTGGCTCTTAACCTGCAACTGGTAGCAAGCAAGCAGATTGCTTCACCTGCTCAGATGCCCACTGAGACTGCATTGTAAAATGCAGGATTGGAGCCTTTGTTAGAAGATCTCTTTCCTGAAATCAGATGATTCATTGTGTCCCCTGGATATTTCTCAGGACAGACTGACAGAGCCCTGACTCCGTCATCCATTATACCCATTTTACCAATGCACTTCCTTAGCATGACATGGTATACTGTGGCAGAGAATTGGAGCTCTTACTACAGATCCTTTACTTGTTTCAGTTTTTCTTTTCAGAATTCATAGACATTTCTTACATCTTGCTGGAAAGTCTTTGTTTTCTTAAATATATGTTTAAGTAATTTGGGGTTATTATCTGTCAGGTAGCAGAGCTGTGTAGCTGGCCTTGGTAAGGCAAGTGTCTACAAACTAGAAGGGTCTGGGTAATGGTCATAATTTCTAGTTCTCACAGAGCCCTCATGCCTATCTAGCCCAATGGTACCTGGGGATAAAGGCAGTCAGAGTATGGTGTTAACCATACCACTTCCTTCTTGTACCAAGGTTAAAGAAAAAATGGAGTTTTACCTCCACTGCGTTAATGGCCTGTAAATGGGACACCTTTGCCTTTATATATTAGTTGGGGGTTTTGTACAAAATAGAAAAAAAATTATATATATTTTTTTATCTTGTTTCCTGTTTTCTGCCTCTCCTGTCTACTGCTAATTCAGCAGAGACAAGTGAAAAGACAATTATTGAAAAATACATTAAATTATAAAAACATATGGAGATTTTACACATATGTTTCAAATGTAATAGAACACCACATGAATCATTAGCAGGTCTGTGAAAACAGTCTTGCTTGAATAAGTTGAAATATCAACTATAATGTGATTTGTCTGAGCTGAACTTTTCTAAATAAACCCTTGCCAAACCTTTTTTTCTCAGCTCACTCCAAAGCTAAACTCTTTTATAATTAACGTAGCTGCAAGGAGTCTTGTGCTGGTAAAATAAATGTAGCGAGTCTCATTTAAAAACTGAACAGCAGGACCATTCTCAGTGGCATAATTTGTTTAAAAATGAAAGTATATACGAAGTTCTTTCTGACAGAATATTCATATCAATGTATCACATAAAGACTCCTTTTAAAGGAAAAATCATGGACACTCCACTGTTTTCATTGGGAACAATAACATTAAACTTACTTTTTAGGTAATCTGAGGAGGTGGAATCTGTCATAAGCACACAAGAAGATAATATTTTATAAATTTCAGAATGTTCCTGCTCTGGGAGGAAATTTAACAGATTCTGATCCATGACATCACACTGTGAAGAAAAAAGAAAGAAGATACAAAACATCAAGACAAGGAAAAAAAAAGTGTCATTTACAGTTATGCCAACCTGCCACATCTGTGATTCCTCCTGGCTTAACAAGGACTGAACTGACTTGAGAACAAGCTGGGGACCAGTTTTCAAAAGCAGCTGTCTTAACTGTGCATGAAAGTACACAGGCAAAGGGCCAGGCTCAAAGCTAGTGTAAATCAGATGGAGTCTTCCCACTGACTTCCAGGGATTTTTGATCAAATCTAAAATAGGTAACTAGGTTCACAAGTTAAGCAGCCATATCTTAAAACAGTGCCCTGTATAAACTTCATCAGCTATATGCTGAACATAAACTTCAGACACTGGGCAAAATTTCTCTCTACTATAATGCCACTGACTTTGGTCAAGTTGCAGTAGCCTTGATTTTGCTCAGTAGAATTAAACTCCAAGGGCATACCATTCCTAAGGAACCTGTCTGCTCACAAGATGGACTGCCCTGTCCCTGAATGAGTAGACAGGGAAGGTGTAGTAAGTCTCCTCCTGAGCAAAGCATAGTCACAATTGCAGGCTCTGAGCTCTGGAGATTAGAGGCACTTTCCTCCTTACTACCTTCAGGCATTCAAAGCAGCAGAAAGCAGACAAGGCTTTGTCCCTGCTACGCACCAGTCAGAGCAGGTTAAGTACACAGGATAGGTGTGGTACACCAGCCAGAGGGAAAATGTAGCATGCAAAGTCCCTCTGTATGCTTACATGTGTTTGAAGGGGGATTGTGCCTTTTGAAGTATTATACCTCCTTTCTGGACTGGCAAAGGCGTGTATGGCTACCATTTTGAGCTCTTACCTCAGCAGCACAACTAGGGCAGGACAACTGAGGCAGTTGCTGCAGGCACTGACTTGTGGGAGGGAAAGGGGTGGAATAAAACAATTGTCCCCACAGCTGCACAATCACGATGGCCCCCCAGTAGTAGCTAAAAGTCACTGCTGCCCCTGTGTGCTGCAGGCTGTCCCAGGGGCGCCCAGCTGTGTTGTGATGCCTCTGTCTTAGATGAACTAAAACCCTCTTTGGGCTAAATACTGAAGCACTTCAAATGATTGCACTTCCCTGTTAATTGCTGTGAACTTAAAATATTGTTGAACTCTATGATAAGTTGTACATGCTGGTGGAAAGACCACATTGCTATCTAGGAATGAAAGAAGGAGCACTGTCTATGGAAAAAGCTGCAGTGCCAGAAGGAAAAACATGAGCTTGCAAAGGGAAAATTCCTGCTGTATTCACCTGCAGTGAATTGTCTTTTTTTCCCTGGCTTCAGCTAGAAAAGTGACTAAAAAGAAGTGGTAAGATTAAGTAGTCCTCCTAACAGCTTTAACTTACATCCATGGTATTCTAGACAACCTCACACTGAGCTGGCATACTGACACAGCTTCACGTGTTGTGAGAAAGGCTGCTATCAGGCAGTATTTCATGTTGAAAATCTGTTAGCTTGATATGAAACTGGCAAGTTATTAATCATTATTATTTATTTATGTGTTTACTCAGATGGTGGTAGCACTCACCAGTGTGCTTTCCAAACATGCCTGCTGCTCTGCATGCAATCTACACTTAAGCTGGAATATGTATTGAAATATTTTGAAATAGAGTTTGAAAACCATATTGATACCATTTATACATACAGTATAATATAGTATAGTATAATATTCTGCCCTTGGCTGTATTAATTATATTTTTATTATTGCCATTATATCTATTGCCATTATAGCTGGATTTATACACAAACACACCCCTCCTTCACCCCCAGTTTATATGTATATAAAATAAACTGTATTATTTAATTCCACACGTATACAGGAACGTATAGATTGTGGTCTATGTTGAGTGATCTAGCGATGGAAAACAAACATGAGTCCTACCATATAGTAGAGCTATAGTCCTGGCTTAGCTGCTGACTCACCATGTGGACTTAAGAAGTCACTTTTTCTTCCATCTATTCTTCCTATGTAATGTGTAAATATTACCTATTGCTCTGGGGTACTGTAAATTATTGTCAATGCAAGGACTTCAACTCCTCAAGCATTACTGAATTGCTAATGGTTTTTACTCAGTAGTACATATAAAGCTGATGTAAAGCATCATAGCTGTTTGAATTCTGTGGAGCTGTAGCTATTTATACGAGCCAAGCATTTGGTTCTCCATATACAATTTAAAATGTATTATTAATGTTAACAATATTTTCTGATACATGATATGCCTAGGGTAGTCCTGTCCTATACATGTGACCTGTGGATCTCTTCTGCACAGCTGCAAGGGAATCTTCTATTGTTCTACTGTGGCTGAGTTTAGCTACGTGCCTTTGTGCCTGTCATTGGCATGGTATGTTGATGGGTTTCACCAATACACCACAGTCTGTCACACTGATTCTTCTGACCTGGCCACCCACTGGATCTGGTACTTAAAGACTATCCTGGCATTTATTCCACTGAGGAATGCCAACATTTTTTATGGCCATAAACAAATATAGAGAGATAGTTGGCAGTGCTTGTCTGAAGTCAGGCAGGGTAGATTTGCACCTTACAGACCACATTTAATTAATCTATAAGGTGCAAATAAACAAATATACCAATTTACATGACAATTTACATGTGTTTGAAGGGGGATTGTGAGTTCAGGTCTGCAGGCATGCACATTAGAACTAAAAACAGAATTCCTTGATTGGCCAAATAAAATATATACTAGGAAGCAAATATCCCACAAATCACACCTGAGTCATAGGAAATGATCAGCAAGCTAATCTTAGAAATCTAATCCTGTACCAGATCCAGCAGACAAGTTGCAGGTAGGTGACAAGGGAGACAGCCAAGAGTGTAGTCACTAAGTCAGTCACAGACACAGATGATTCAGTTTGAGAAGTATACTTTATAGTTTTGTCCAACAGTTCTGCAGGTATCTTTTGACAAAATAGTGGAGATGTCTACACTAAACACTTACTGTGCTTAATAACACTGTGCAGCAGCATGACAGTCAAAAACTATGCTAATATGATACTGCACAGTGTTAACAGTCTACTGTGCAGTAAGTGTCACAAAAAAACCATGCCCTGGCACTACTGCGTAGTAACTGTAGTTACATTTAGTTAGTACTTCATTAAGCAAGTGCTAAATTAAATACCCAGTGACTACAGCGCATTAATGAACATGTAGACATGTCCAGAAAGACACATTGCTGAATGAGGCAAGTAAACCAGACAGAAGCTGTATCACAGAAACTACTAGCAGAGTGCCAAAAGAACCATGGTGCTGCATATCTATGTGGCAATACTTTGGAGCTATCGTACATTTTCTGGTTTGCAAATCCTGTCACCAGAAAGATCTAAGTATTTATTCACACTTGATTGCAGGAACCAAAACACCAACTGTGCCCAAATGGGTCACAAATGTATCAGTCCAAACCAATACAGGAAGACTTTATTTAATTGCTACATATGTTCTACATAGCTCAAAAAATCTGTGTAATTTCTAACATAGCCCTTTTTCTCTTTTCTGTTAATCTTGGAGGATTTGAGTGCCTAATTTAAACTGCTGGATGACAAGAATTCAGAGACTGAAATAAGAGGATTTCTAGCAAGTTGAGGGTGGAGGACAGGGAATAGACAGGCCTCCCTTGCAATGCCACGCTGCTTGTAGCAGGCAAACTGAGTTATGCTCAGGCTCTTAGCATAACTTTAGGCCTTCCCAGAACTAAGCAATTAAATTATATAGAGTGCCTTATAAGGTGCTGGGGAAAATGAGTGCTGTGATTGGTATGATGGGCTAACTAGGTACAGTAGTTTCCCTAAAAGGAAAGTAAACCAAAAAGGGAATAGGATTGGAGCACCTTATCGAAAAAGATGAGGTAAGAAACTTGAGGATTGGTCAGTTTGAGATGAGAAAGTTACAAAAGTAGTGGACAAACAAAGAGACAGTGTGTGTTTGTGTCGCCACCCTGGGAAGACAGGAGCAGCCTTGGAATTCTTGCTTTGGGTAACAAGGAATCCAGAAACTAACATCCCACACACCCAGCAGAGGATCTGAGGCTGGTACCACTGAAGGTCACTGTTGTAACATCTAAGGAACCACTCGCCAGCAACGTTCCCTCTAAGGCTTAGCGGTCCATGAGCACGCTGCTTTGGTCCGTGAGTGCGCTGCTTTGGTCCGTTCCTGAACTGGTCTCATCCCGCCTTTTGGTGTGCTGAACAAATTATTCTCACAACATTATTTGGTAGAAAAGAGTCTTGGAATACCAAACTATATATATTCTATATTTTATTTTTAAAAAATTAAAATATAAAACCCTACCAAAACAGAAATGTTTATGCATAATTCTCCACCTGAGGAGAGCATGCAAAAGAGAATGAATTTCATGTGACAGACATAAATCACATCATTTAATATACTCTGTAAAGCTCTCAAGTACTGTGACACACTGAAGGTATGCCTGGTTTGCCCTATCTGGCAGATTTCGTCACTCTTACAAAAATTATCAACACTGACTCTGTGCCTCTGAAGCCTTTGAGAGCGGCATGGAGCCTTGTGAGTCCTGCTACTGGACAGACAAGGCAGCAAGGAGGCACATGGCATCGGGGCTTGGGGCAAAGCCCGCCCGAAGGGGCTGGGGAGCAGAGCAGTTCCCCAGAGCTAGCAGAGCCTGCATGGTGTCCGGCTCTGTCCCAGCCCCAGCCCCTGTCCCCACCCCTGCCTCGTCTCAGGGAAGAGCCACTGCCAGCCCTGTGCCGCTTTCTCTTCCCGTGGGGATGCCGGTGTGGTGAGGAGTGAAGCGCAGCTAAGCAGTAACTTACTGCTGGCCTCAGTGCCTCTGCCACACTCCAGGTTTCTGGGAAGCCACAGCCCAGCTCCTCTCTGGGCAGGTGTGCAGCATTAAAAGGTTAATGCACAGCAAGATTTTTTTTTTGTGCATGGCCATGCAAGCACACATGCAGTTTAGAGGGAACCTTGCTTACCAGGTTGTATTGCAAGGATAATTATCTTGTAATAAGCTTAGGGGTTATTAATAAAGTTCACTTGATACCAGATTGGATGAGGGGCTGTGTCAATCCTTGGTGGTCTCTGGTAAAAGGAATCCTGGGGCAACACTGTTCAACCTCTCCCTGCTTCTTCCACACCCAACCCTCCTTTGGATTGGTCTTTGATATTCTGATACTAATCTGTCTTCTAAGGATGCTACCACTTCACTCTAGCAAGAATACAGTGCACGAATGTTTGTTCATGGGGTTGTGTCCTGATGTATTTGAGGGTACACTCCTAAGTCTCTGGCCTTTGCTTATGACAATAATCCTTGGAGAGCAGTTGCAAATTGCTGGTAAAGATCCCTGCCTGACCCTGAGAACAGCTACAAGTAATAGCTTTAGGAAAAGGGTGTCTTTTCTTGTGTTAACTATATCGCATATCACAGTATGTAAGACAGAAGATGGCAGATCAGGGCATTGGATTAGATGACCTCTCAAGGTCCCTTCCAGCCCTACTTCTTTATGATTCTATGATAATACAGAAACATGCACAATCTATTATGAATGGCATGAATGGATCTAGGATTTTGAAAAGGGGGTGCAGATAGTGAGGTGCATCATGGCATATAACATAACACCATTTTGCTCTGGGCAAAAAGTAGAATCTT
The DNA here is from genome assembly GCF_001723915.1 of Gavialis gangeticus. Lineage (NCBI taxonomy): Eukaryota > Metazoa > Chordata > Crocodylia > Gavialidae > Gavialis > Gavialis gangeticus. The sequence continues at coordinate 150,708,194 of NW_017729032.1, forward strand.
TACTAATATGATAGGGCCCTAGAGCTGTATTGTTCATGTTAAGATCAACAAGAAAACAGATATAACTTTACTGCAATGTGCATAAATTCACTATATCATAAATTCTGTATTTAAAACACAACAAATTAGGCAACAATCAAAAGTTGTTTTTTAGTCCTCTAATCATTAGAATTAAATGTACATCTCTTTCAGATTCATAAAACAAAATCCAGCTGTCTTGAATATCTTGACTGAATCTAATGCTTCACTGAAAGTTATTTCCACACCTACAGGCTTGGCAATGCCAACCTGACCAGCACTACGAATGAAAGGGACCTGGGGGGTAATAACAGACCACAGTATGAACATGACCCAGCGGTGCAATGCTGTAGCCAACAGAGCTAACATTACCCTGGCATGCATCAATCAATGCTCTCCAGAAAAACCAAAGAAGTGATTCTCCCATTCTACTCAGCATTGGTGAGACTGAAGCTGGAGTACTGCGTCCAGTTCTGGGCACAGCACTTTAACAAGAATGTGGTAAAGCTTGAGAGAGTCCAGAGAAGAGACACCTGTAAGATCAGAGACTTGCGTGGCAAGCCATATGAGGAAAGGCTGAGGGATCTGGGACTTTTCAGCCTGAAAAAAGAAGGCTGAGTGGGGACTTGGTGGCAGCTTACCGCTACATCAGAGGTGTACATCAAGGGTTCAGTGAACAACTGTTCACCAGGGCACCCGAGGGGAAAACTAGGAGTAATGGTCACAAACTCCTAGAAGATCGTTTCAGGCTCAACATTAGGAAAAACTACTTCACAGCTAGGGAATCAAGACTGTGGAGTAAGTTCCCTCCAGAGGTGGTGCAATTGCCTACCCTGGAAATCTTCAAAAGGAGACTGGACAGTCACCTTGTTGGGGTCACCTGACCCCAGTTGTCTTTGTTGCTTGGTGCAGGGGGCTGGCCCGATGATCTTCTGAGGTCCCTTCCACCCTTACAATCTATGAATCTATGAATCTACAAACCTGAATCAATGCTTACCTGAGTTAATGCTTTTAGCAAGAGTTAAAATGCTTTGCAAGGCTGTGAAATAGGAGCTACATTACCAGGAGCTAACAGAAAGCAGAATTACAAAAGAAAAGAGCTTGACTGGTGGAACATTACGACCATTAAAAAGGAGAAGGGGTTGTTAACACCAGTAGAATGAAGAGTTTAGAAGAAATCAGATAGATTACAATGAACCATATAGACAAATGATTCCTTCACTGTTGCTTGAATAGAAATGCTGCTGCAATTGCCAGGCAATTAGTTTTAAACTTTGGGTGGACCAGGAATCAAAGTGGAGGGGTGGGGGATGACTGCACCACTGCACCCACCCTGGATCTGCCCCTGATGAATGGTATCTCATGTTGTTGTGAAACACTTCAGGCTTTGGGCAGACTTAGTGGAATATTGTCACTGAGTGATCACCAGTTTTGGTGCAAGGGTTCTACTTCTATTTCAACCGAACCTAAAAGTGGCACCTACATCCTGTAGGAATGGGTAATTTAAAAATACAACAAACCAGAGCAGGAATTCCTTGCATAAAATAACTGTAGGCAGGGTTCTTACTTTAAAATATTTCATTCTAGAATGTCAAGGAAGCTGCATAAAAACAGAATGGAATTTATTTGTTCTGACTTCAGAAATGTATAAAACCAATCTGGTCTTTCACATCTTTGCTGAAATAAAAGATCCTCAGCATCTTAGTAATAGCCCCAAGGGGTCCCTGCTCTGTGTCCTGCCCACTCATGCCTTCCTCTTGCCCAGAAAAACAGCAGTACTACAGCAGTTCCTTCTGCAGATACAGAAAGAGGAGGCTGGGCTTGCCCTTTAAGCAATGAAAAATAGCTTATAAACAGTTTCTGAAGGCACACAATATAAGCTATAATTGCTTTTAAGATAGTGATTTGATCCACTTTACAATTATAAAATAATATAGGCAGCCTGGGACTAAGTTATCTCACACTAAGGGTGCATGTGCAAAATGTGCCAGCTAATTGCATGTGCAATCAGATCTTGTAACAGATGTAGCCATTTGTATACTTTATGCATGCAGAATAATTTATTAAATTCTCAGCTGCCTTCCTTTGGGTGCACAAACCTGTTTGGTAAGGTTGTTTTACACACTGATTTTTTTTAATTGATTGTATACACTCAGGGCCAGATTTACACTGTGCTTTATGTCTAGTGATACTAGATGTGTATTCCCGTGCCTAAACGTTAGGGACCCATAGAATTCAGAGACATAAACTAGGGGTCAAATTTCCCTATACTTAAATGGGGAGGCCTAGAATTGGTATTTACCATACTAACCATGTTGGGCAGAGAGATGACTAACCAGTCAACAGGAAATGCTGACAGGATGTGTCTGTAATCTCATCTCTTCCACAGACTCAGGCAAGCAGATAGGTGCCTAGGAGAGGCTGGGATTCCCAGCTGAAGCCCCTTCCTAGGCTTGAGGCATATCTATACTTCCCTACCCTAACACTGTACTGAGAGGCTCTGCATCCATTCTATGGAAATTAGCTCCTGAACTGAAAGCAGTAGAGCCAGCTTAGTGCCACAGTGCACACATACCAATAAACTCTTCTAAGCTGCACTCAGTGGGCAGTAAGAAATGCAAGAGATAAAGCAGGCAAGGGGGAGACTGACTCTTGAGGCCCATTAAAGACAAGCACTCACCTGGGAAGAAGGGAGTCCAGGCTTCTAGTTTCTGCTCCTGCATCTGCTTATGCTTTTTTATGCAATACATAATCACAGGACAAACTGCATAAACAGTACTGGGACCAGGGACCAGAATCCAGAATTCCTTTCTGCCTAGTGGTCCCACTTCAACAGGATAGATGTTGGGTTCACCCAGGCTAGCTTTGCTTCTAGCAAGGTGGTTAGAGTACTCTCACAGGGGTGGGAGATATAAAACTGAAACCTGTCAGATCCAGGGGAGCTTAGAACAAGCCTTCCATTTCATAGATTTCATAGACATGAGGGCTGGAAGGGACCTCGGAAGATCATCGAGTCCAGTCCCCTGCCCCAGGGGCAGGAAGTTAGCTGGGGTCAAAGGATCCCAGCATGATAGATGTCCCCAAGTGAATGTTCTAACTAGTAGATTATTATGTACAAGGAAGCACCATCACCAGCCTTCCTAGGGAAGCAGGCTGTAGGTGCTGAAGCCAGAGTTCATAGATTCATAGATTGTTGGCCTGGAAGGGACCTTGTAGGTCATCAGGTCCAGCCCCCTGCACTAGGCAGGAAAAGACAAGTGGGGTCAAGTGATCCCAGCGAGGTGACCGTCCCCAGTGAGGTGAGTTATTAGGGGAATTCTAAGGTTGCCTACAAGATTGGGCCCCTTAGGAACACAGGCATATGGAAGTATAATATCTGAATCCCAAACAGCTTTAGGAAAATTTCAGGCACCTCCTACCTGCGCAGTTCAGCCGAGATAGCTGTGCCTCTGGGCACGCAAAGGAGCACCTAGAACAGTGGTTCTCAATCTGTTTGCCATAGTGCATTTGGAGCTCTCAGTGTGTTATATGGGCCACACCCACACAACTTACTTCCATTTATGTGTATCCATTTATAAATATTTTAACAGGATGTCACATGGGCTTCAGCACTGCACTGACTGGACTGCATTGTAGCCTGCATGCTGCAGGATGAGAATCACTGACCTAGAAGATACTGGGCACCTCAAATTTCTGTGAATGGCACTCCCAGACTCATGTGCCTAAATTCCAGATGTGACTAGGATTCCTAGGTTCCATCGCAATACAAACCAGAAATAACAACACCTCAGTTTTCTTATTTGGGACTGGATAATTTGCTAGAAATTACTAGCACATGGGAATAGCTGGTTTTACATTTAGGGCTCTGATTTAGGGAAATGCTTAATTCCACCGTATTCACATAGAACTTAAGTCTTCAGTGATCACATCTACATGAGACGCTGACTGAGACGCCCAAGACTACTGCGCAGTAGCATCATGTAGCAGAAACTGTGAACTACCATGTAGTCAGCGTCACAAAAAGCCAGTCTTCGGTGCTACTGCACAGTAATGTGGGCTACTTGCAGTCATTTAGTACTTGTATAATTTTACAAGTACTAAATGACTGTGCAGGAACCCATGTTACTGTGTAGTAGCACCGACTGGCTTTTTGTGATGCTGACTGCAGTTGCCCAAGACTACTGCGCAGTAGCATTGCATCATGGTTTATACAAGTACTAAATGACTGTGCAATAACAACAGCGCAGTCAGTGTCTTGTGTAGATCTGGCCAGTGAGACTTAAGCATCCCCTGAAGAGGAATGCTTTCCTGAATTTGATTCAGTTTCCACTAGAAACCAGAAGCAAAAAAGGGAAAAGAAAGATAAAAAAAGAAAAAGGAAAAAATTTCTCCCCATTACTGAGACAAACATCTCATAAGACTTGAAAAGTGCAGAAACCGCATGGAAAGAAGCGGGTAAACGAAGGCCCAGCAGATTGCAGGACAGCATGAAGGGCTCTCTTTCTGCCCACATGTGACAGAAAAGTGGTAGATTACTGAGCTCCTGTGCTGTGGAGGATTAAAGAAAATGAAGTAGGTGGATTTAGCTACTGCGTTACTGTTGCATAGCAATATTCCTGCATTCACCAGGAACCTCTTTATTCCATCATACTTGTTTTTCACTTGAGAAGAAAATAATTTCGGATCATATTATAGCATGGTAGGATATGTTAAAAATATCTGATGTGATGTAACCGATTTGACTAAAGTAACAGAGGGAAAAACATAACTGCACTTTTCCTACGCAAAAGAAAAGGAAAAAGAAAAAGGAATGTGTAATAGAAGTATTTATTGGCAGGGAATTTAGAGACTGAGAACTGAACTATTAAAAAAATAAAAAGAAGGATGGACTGATGCCTTATTGTACCACCAAGCCCATACCAGATTATCAAGAGGAGCAAAGTTAAAAAGCAGCCCCTTCTCTCTTGTTCCTTAAGATAGACTCAGCAAAGCATAGCATAGCTGTTTCTTCCTAACACCCAGTAACCCTTATACACAGAATCACAGAGCACCAGCTCCACTCTACCATCATCCTCTTGGGAGCAGATTGCATTCCTTTAGGAGGAAGGATTAAGCAGACCTTCACCTCCCTTATAATTTGATGCCATTTTTTCAATTAATTAAGGATGTCATCCTGTTCCACTGAATTCAATGGCAATCTTGCTTTTCACTTCAATGGAAACAGAATCAGACCTCAGCAAACCCATTAACATGCCACTGCCCTTACTTGTACCATCCCAGCTTCTGTAAGCCATTTTTTTAATTTTTTCTTAGAAATCAAAGATGAAAAAATTCAGTCAGGTCATCCTGTCCCTTTCGCTGTCGGAATATCCTCCCGAGCTTTGTCCAGCCTACTTTTAATGCTTCACAACAACAGGGAACTGAAATGTATGAATCACACTTGAAGGACAGAAACCTAGCTAGATAATTTTTCTCTTTCTTGAAAATCAACATTTCTTATTTCATCAAGAAAAAAAAATCACCACAAGGCAGGAAAAAAATTCACATTTTCATGAATATGTTTCCCCTATTTAATTAGTCCTAGAAATAAACAGAGGTCCTAGCCTGTGTATGGGTTCACAGTGAATAGTCTTACCAATGTCGATGTCACTCACTACTCACAATATTAAGCACTACATTCAGTTCTTGATGTCTGACCCCATAATTTGTATTTACAAAACAGCACATCAGAATTACTCACCGGTAAATGTCCAAGGAGAGGTGTAATGCTGTCAGAGACATATATGATGCTTCCATCTGTGGTTACTGCTATAATGAAGCCATCTAATGCCTAAGGGAAATACACATGTAGAGAAGACAGGGGGATATACTCAGATAGTTTCATTGTCCATTTTACCTTACCACTCTATTGTTATTAGGTTGTAGAGACATCCTCTCAAGATGTGGAACAGTAATTCTGATTTCACAGTCTAACTTTGCTTATACAACATTCTTTGTAGTATGGTAAAAATATATATATATTAGCTGAGGCAACCAAAGGCTTGTGGGAACAGTTCATGTATATATCTTTAAATAAAGCACACATTTTAATCATGTAAAATGACTAAACTTGGATTCTTAGAAGCTATTAAAAGAAACATTTTAGCTTTGTATAAATAGCAAAACATCACAAAAGGATGTAGCACTATTTCAAATGGTAGCTCTCCACAAAAACATTAATCTCCATTTCTGTTAATGTAAACTGTATATTATTCTGCTTTCATGTAAATAAAAGAAACATAAGGGATCAGATAAACTGTAGCCTCAGTTTGAACTGATTTTAAAGACTACAGTATTAGATTATTTATCAGGAGTGACATTACACCTGAGCAGAGGACCACAGTAGGGCTGTAGCAACACTTAGGTCCCACATAGCAGTAGATTCTCCAGCCCTCATATTTAAGTGAAGCATCAGCCTCTTACCAGCTCTCTGTGCAGGAGATTCTATTTAAAACTATTTTCCCCCAAAGCCTGTAACAGCAGGCTCCATTTTAAGCGAAACCTCCTGCACACGTGTCTAAACCAAGGTCTCATCTACTCCAACAGCAAAAAACCCACAACAAATCAAACAAATTAAGAAGCGCTTACGTTATGTGCTCAAATATAATTCATAACTCCCACTGACTACTGTGGGAGCAGGTTTGGAACAATAAATCAATTCATCTAAAGTCTGAAACTGCTGCCTGTCGTTGTAGTACCTGAATAGCATCAACACTGTGAACATTAACTAACTGGAACAGAGCTCATGTGTGTGCTACTGAATATACTTGTTTACAGCACAGGTAACAATCAGATTATTGTGACAGCCAAGTCACAGTCTGTATACCAAATCTAGGGAGTACTATCACTTGATGATGCTACACTGCAAGACCCCCAAGTCGAGACAGTCTAAGGGGTTGATCTTGTGAGCTGCTAAATATTTTTATCTTCCACTGAGGTCAAAGAGAACCATGGGTGACTTGGCCCCTTGCAGGAATTCCCAAAACACTGAACCAACACTATCCAGCTTCTAAGTGGCTGGAGACTGCACACTAACCACAGGCCACAACAGGATAAGCCATGGGCCTCCCTGAGTCGCATGCAGTACAAACAACCCTGCTGTACCACATGGGTGCCCCTTTCCACCAATGCACCATGAAAGCTCTGCCCCCTTCGCTGCTGCACTGTGCCCCTTCCAACTGCTGTACTGTGCACCTACATGGGCACAGCCCCCCGGCCCACCACTGCACTGCATGCCTGCACTGCCCAAGGCTCGTCCTCAGCTCCTCTGGCACAGCTCTGCCCCAGGCCAGCTTGCAGTTTGAGCTAAAGCAAAGGAGGGAGGGGCATCTGGGCAGGAGCCCAGGAATTGCATTTAATCGCACAAGGACCACATGTGGCCCCTGGGTCACCAGTTGGACAGTGCTGTAAGAAGTAAATGTTTTTAAAAATGGTAGTTTTTGAACAAACAAACAGCTTTCCTCATTTCCAGGGCTGCTGAGCACCCGCAACTGTTTAAGTGTATGGGATCTGCTGGTGCACGCCAAACCTTTGAAAATTTGGCCATTAAGTTCAGTGGAAAAGGGCAGAGCGTTTGCAGATGTACTGAGAATCTGTTCAGTACCTCTGGAAACCCTCTTGCTCTTATAATTTAAGTTTGGTTTTGTTAAATTTAGGTGCAGGTAATGTTTTTCTTTAGTACATTCAAAATGTTTTCTAAAAACATGATTGCTATTAACCCACGGAAAAGATAAGTGGTTTTGCAAAGCAGCTGGATTGTGCATGTTACTATGGTGAAGGGTTTTTTTTATTAGAGGCTTTATTTCATATCTGATGCAAATTATACAAACTGACTCATCTGAATTTCTGTGGTAAAATCAAGCTAATGTATGCAGACATAATTCTGTTTTGTTATTTATTTGCAAATAGTCCTATTTAGGACAGCAAATCTCTCATTAACGGTTATTCAGCTGTAACAATTCAAGATGTACAGGTAGGGTCTAATACTGCTCCTGTTTAAGCTGACTGCAAATTCCCCACAGTGGGTACTATCAGGAAAGCAACCATTTTACTGTTGACTTTCCATTTGTTCTTTTAGGCTATTGCTTGAAGTGGGCCTCAAACTTTTATAACTGGACAGGGAATAATATCAAACAGAATCTTATCCAAACGTTAATGAAAAAAGTCTTTGTGGGGGGGAGAGGAGTCATGTGGAAGGGAAGCAAAAAAGGGGGTGGGGAGAAGAAACAGAAAAAGAATAACTGACTTACTAGATCAAAAGGATGACCTGATATTCCCTCAGCACTAGCTCACCAATTATGAAGACTCATAGTATTAAACAGGATATGGTTATTTATATGATTAAAAAAAATTAATTTACTCATGTTCAAATCTTTTCTTGACAATTACGATAGTAGAATGCAAAGGCCACTAAATCATCCAGACATTCATGTATTCCTATCTCAAGGAAACATTTGGTATTCATTATAAAAGAATGTATGTATGCAAATTCCTGTGCATTGAAATAAGAGTGTACAATTATGTTGTTTAAATGTGAATTAAGGGTCTCTTAAAAACTGGTGTCCAATATATAAGGGATGGAGAGCCATATAAATAGGAACCTACCTAACTCATGGTGAGAAAAAGCAATTTTCGTGGCTTGGTCGCAGCGCAAAGAGCCAATTTCATGGTTATTTGATGGTTGCCCTGCCTCTTGGTGCTGACTCGAGGAGATTCTCCACCCCGTAGCACTGACTGGTGGAGAGACTCTGGGGGAAGGCGGGATGAGGGGGTGACCACCATCTTGATTGCTGGCTGCTCTTTGTGCAGCCCTGCCAGTCAGTGCTGATTGACAGAGAGGCACAAGGGGGCAGCTGCCATCTTGGTGGCTGCCTTTTGTGCTGCCCCACCCAAGTAGGTTGCAAGGCCAGGCCACAGGGGCAGCAAGGACTGCTGGCTCCCAGCGGGGAGCCAACATTTTATTTTTAATAAGATTTTTTTTTGGTTGCTTTCCTGGAAAATTGTGGCCAATGTCATCTTTTGCAGTGATTGTGGAGATTGCTGTTTTTCATGGTTTCCACGAAATTTACAAAACTGTGATTTAAGTAGGCCCCTACATATAAAATCCCTGGATGGATACAATAGCTGCAAACTAACACTTGTGAGATACACAACTATTAATTCTTTTCAATTTCATAAAGTGGTTTTCAAATTTTGTTCCATGGAACCTTGGGGTTCTGCAGAGATTGGAGAGAATGGCAGAGCAGGCTGGGAGGCAGTGCACCACCGCTGTGGGGACAGTTTGTCTGGATCAGCATCAGTCTTTAGGATAGAATAGGGGTTCCCTGACAGAAGAAGGGTGTGAGATAGTGCTCATGCTAAGCAAGGCCTAGCATAATTACCAACGCACTAAAACTCCCAGAATGCTTCAAGGAGGTTGAGAAGTCAACGGTCGACATTCTGGTGATCACTATCTGACCCTTGAATAAGAATGCTGACAGTCTGATAAAAATTGCAAGCACGCAGCTTCTATTG
>NW_017729032.1:150717805-150720580 GCF_001723915.1 Gavialis gangeticus
AAATGAGCTGTTGACCAGTTCTGAGACTACTGAATCAGGCAGCCGCACCTAGCCTTTGGGTTAGAAAGCAAGGGCCTGATTTGGGAACCTCGTGAACCAACAGACCTCCTTAGTTTATGACTTTGTGAAACAATAAAAGTTTTAAATTGAACATCCAGGTCTGAGCCTGTGCTTAATTCAGTCCTTATATAATTTGGCACGAACTCACACAAAGGGTTCTGTGACTTCAGGAAATTTGAAAACCACTGACTTGAATGCATCAGAGTCAATGGTGAGGAAAATTAAATATTTAAGGAGAAGAAAACTAAACATGACAAACTAAAATGTAATGCTGGCAGAACGTGTAGCTATCCCCTCTTTTGCAGGGTCAGTGGCTGCCTGCCTTTCTACTCATGCCCACTGTTCCATTGATGCCTGCTGACTGCTTACACCTTTGAGCACCTACCATTTGAATCCAGTCTTTGGCACTTTTTAAAAATTCATACAAGTGTTCATAAATCACAACATGAGACAACAAATAAGCAAAAATAAAATAAATGATGTACCAAAACCAAGTTAATATTTATAGTTTTGGTATCAGGAAAGAGAACTCTCTACAAGGTTGTAGTTATTTAAAAGAAAGAAAACCAAATTTGAGCAGCTTATTTGCATTTCATATCAAACCTACACAAAGATTGAGTAATTTCCCTAAAAATCTTAATTAGATTTTGAAGTGCCTATTGTATATTTAAGAAAGGCTATGTATAAGTATGCTATAATTGCATACTTGCAAAATGACTGTGCTCCCTGTTTATAATAAAGATGTCTTAGGAGCTTGAAAAGGAATACAGTAACACTGAGGCAACACAAACTGTCATCTTGCATGCTTCTACAGCACCTGGCACCAAGAGGTACCTGGTATGTTTGCCTTTTATATGCTACTGAAATATAAATATTAAATGATAACAAATGTACAAAAAAGAGAAAATGACTGCGTTCTCTTTTTCTCTCCAGACTGTACAATATTTAAATATTATTTGAATATATTTTGTGTGTTACTTTTGAGAAACGGCTGCATACATTTTTTCTATTACAGACTTTTATTACTTACACCACTTCTGTATAGTGGGGCACTAATACTACCGTGGTTGTCCATGCCTAGACATGTACAGGTTTCAAGTCCTTATTTCAGTGGCACCTCAGTGTAATAGTGGATTATGGTAGAATCTGAAGTTCTTCGCTTTTTGGGATCATAGACAAAGTTCTACTTTAGAAGAATATGTACATTCATATCATTTAAGCATCTAGGCAAAATTACATGCATTTTTACCTCTAACATCAGCTGTGTGAACTCTTCATTGCTGAGAAATGAAGGCTTCCAATCTTGCTGAATTTCACAAATCTCTGTCTGTGCTGAGACTTCTAAAAACAAAATTAAAAAAATCACTTTATTTTATACCCAAAGTAAAGCATGCCTTGGGAGATCATATACAAATTGCTGCCATATGATTTACTTTTTATTATAAGAATATTTTGAAAAATACAGAGATTTGCAAGAATAAGATAGGCTTGCAGTGTGAGAATATGGAGGACATTCTCACTGAGCCAAATCCTAAGGTCTTTACTCAATTTGCATTCAACCCAACTACCACTGACTTCAGTCGGTTTGATGGGGGTGAGTCAAATAAGGCCTGAATGAAATTAAAAGCAGTATAAAAATCAGTGGGTGCATCTATATAAGTCATTTACTGTGGAGCTGACTAATTAACTCTGCAGTAAAATGTCACAGTCTCCATGTGCGATGCTGTTAGAACAGGGTAAACTAATTAATTCTGCTGTAGGATAGTACTGTCAGCCACAAGTTCTAGCCAATAGGGCTGTGTGAAAGTCACTGACTTGATTCAGAGGAGATTTGGCTTGACTCAGTGGCCGAATCACCGAATCTGAATTGAATCAGTAGCCTCCAATTCAATTTGGAGAGATTTGACGATTCAGCCATAGACACAACTTTATATGTTTTTTCTACGTACCTCGAGGTACCAAGCGCAGCTTGTGAATGCTGAGATGGTGGGGTGGATGGAGCGTCTCATGGGAGCCTGGGGAGGTCCCCTGTGCGCATGGCAGTGGACCCAGAAGTGGACCAGAAGTGCTTCCGGTCCACTTCTGGGTCTGCCGCAGAGCATGCAGGGGACCTCCCCGCCCCCCAGCTTGGCGACTGGTGCCTCCTGGGTCTGGGGACGCACCCTAGGTCCCCTCATGGTTGATTACCAAGCCAGGGGTTGTGGGGTCTGTCCCCTGTGTGCTTGGCGGTGGACCTGCAAGTGGACTGGAAGTACTTCTGGGTCTGATGCCAAGTGCACGGGGGACCCTCCCACGCTCTCATGGGACGCTCCATCCATCCCACCATCTCAGCATTCACGAGCCAACATATTTAATAACTTCTTTGCCTCTGTCTTCCTCAGTAAGGACCAGAACTGCCACCTCCCTGCTGGGCCCCCTTTGGGCCCCGGGGAAGGCTCACCTGGGCCTAGAGTGAGTGAGGATTTAGTTAGGGAGCTTCTGGAGGGGCTGGACGTTTTTAAGTCAGCCGGCCCGGATGATCTTCACCGTAGAGTCCTAAAGGAACTAGCTGGGGTCATTGCAAGTCCCCTGGCACGGCTTTATGAACACTCGTGGTGCTCTGGAGAGGTGCCGGAGGACTGGAAGAGGGCCAACGTGGTTCCCATCTTCAAAAAGGGGAGGAAAGAGGACCTGGGGAACTACAGGCCAGTCAGCCTTACCTCGATCCTGGGCAAG
>NW_017729032.1:150720768-150735346 GCF_001723915.1 Gavialis gangeticus
TTAAGTTGGACATCAGGAGGCGCTACTTCACGGTCAGGGCGGCTAGAGTCTGGAACCAGCTTCCAAGTGAGGTGGTGCAGGCTCCCACCCTGGGGGTTTTTAAGAGGAGGTTGGATGACCACCTTACTGGGGTCATTTGACCCCAGTGCTCTTCCTGCCATGGCAGGGGGTCAGACTAGATGATCTGCTCAGGTCCCTTCTGACCCTAGAAACTATGAAACTATGAAACTATGAGCCATGCCTGGCACCTTGAGGTATGTAGAAAAAACATATAAAGCTGTGTCTATGGCCGAATCACTGATTCTCCAAACCAGAATCGAATCTTCAGGTTCAGATTCAGCCAAATCGAATCAGGACACCGATCCAAATCAGCAAATTGAATCACTATCCCCTGAATTGGGCTGAAACTGAATCTGAATCATATACTTCCTGCTTCACACCCCTCCCTAGCCAACGGCAGAGTTGTTTACTTCACTACAATGCACATGTAGATACTGATGGGGCTGGCTGGTACATGAGGGTGCTTCGCTGTCGCCTAGCCCTGCACTAAAGCAACCTCATACACCAGCCAGCCCTTCTGCAGCATGTTGAGCTGGGTCCGAGCAGCTCTGGGCTGGCAAGCTGACCCTCAGGACCCCCTGCCAACTGGGGCTACTCCAGCCTGGATCAACATGCTACAGTCCCAGGCACCTGAGCAATAAACTCTGGCACGAACTGCATCAGAATTTATTCAGCCACATTAATATCATGTGTAGATCTGCCCAGAACATATTAAATATGCAATTACATCTGAGTAAGTTCCAAACTTGGTATGGGAATTATAAGGAGCTAGATTCTGGCTTATGGTGTTGAGTAGTGGGCAATGATCAAACTTTGAAGAAGGCAGAAAAGGGGCTGTGTCTCAAAAAGCACAGACCTTTCCCCTTTTCTCAGCGTACCTGTGAAGCATTAGAGGTACAACCATCACTTGCAATAGAACAGCCTTCTCTCTTGATACTCCCTGCACCCAGCTCCTCAGGGCAGTGCAGAGCACAGAATGGGGTAGAAAATGATTTCCTTCATAAAGCATCTGTTCATATGCAACTTCCTCCCCTTTAAAATAAAAAAAACTGAATTGCAAACCTGCCTGCAGATTTCTGCTGGTGTTCTGTTCTGGCACATGTAAGACTGTCTAAGAAGTGCTCTTCTACCTTTTAAGCTTCCACTTGGAGGAGTGCAAGTGCATCGTAATTATGAATCATGGCTCCATACTTAGGGCTGAACCCAAATTAGAGTTGGTTGAATAATATTTGTTGAATAATGTATTCCAAATAACATCTCCAACAAATATTGTTACATTATCAACCCAGGTAGGTAATTCATTCATTCATGCCTTTGTCATATAATTTTTTTCATTAATTTCACAATTAAAAAAAATGTTTGCTTATCATCTCAGTATTAGCACCATTTTAATAAAAGTGAAGCTTTAATAAAGGTAACAGCACCAGTGGTTCTGTTAAGACTGAATGCAGTATATCACTGCTACCTGATAATTAATCTAATCTATCAACCTATATAAAGTAATTAACACCAAGTTCTCTCTATTCTAAGGGAGGAGACGGACTGACCATATAAATAAAAAATGGATGAAAAATACAAAAGGTAGTAAACCTATAACCATGTCTGTGTGTAATGGCTCCTGGAACTAAATCAAAGCATCTACTCAAGTATGAGTTAGTAATATATTTTGGAGCTCCAGCAGTCTGCTTCTCAATAACAGTATACTTAACTAACATTCAGCATGCTGTAGTTGTCATGATACCATAGTGCAATGGCCCTCTGTGACCAGAACATTACTACATATGTATTTTAGCTTATGTATGGGGGGAAAAAAAGAATCAGCTCCAATGATCTCTTAATTAGGGAATATTGCAAGGTAGATAAATAACACGGAAAAGCTTGCATGCTTAAAATATTTTCTAGGAGAATTCTGAAGATTAACAATCTTTTTGGATTAGAAAGAAAGGGATTATTTATTGAATGGGAAGTCTGAAAACTGATCAGCTTTTCTATTAGAATTTAACTCTTGCTTTCGCATTCTGACTGTAAGAGAAACACTACTTAATAAACAAAATAAAACTATGATCACCCACATTGGAGATAAAGTAATGTTTTTAACCTGTATCGGGAGTTTCTGCATTGTGATGCATGACTAATATTGATTTCAATTTTAAAAAAGGATTTTTGCCTGACCCTTTTTTTAACAACTGCTCAAAATAATAACAATTTTGTCCAGCCTCTCCACAGAATTGTAATGATTGTGTCTGTTCACTCTTACTTTTTTGATCTCTATATTAATAAAGTGTATTTTTTAAATAAATTATTGGGGCAACCAACTACTCTGTCTACACTTATTCAAACCCCATGTGGTTGGCTTTTTAAGCAAGCGTATTAGCGCTCTCCTTTGCTTTGCCTTGGGCAGCTAAAAAAGGATACATTATTACTGTCACATTTTAATAGGTATATACAATTATCAAAGAATAACAGGTACAATAAAACTTTCAGATGTCCCAGTCATGCCCTCCTGCAAGAAATCATCTTGTCTGTGGCAGACTTTTATTAAAAAAGAAACATCAGTCTAACAACAGAATAACTGTAATTATTTCCTCAGAAAGTTTGACATTTGTGACTTCATTATGCTGGGAGTCATGGTATAAGAGATTTTATGTTCTCTTTCATTACACCCATATCTCTCAACTGTGAGCGGGTGGAAAGGTTGTCAAAGGAATAAAGGCAAGCAAGTGGCACGGTACATTAACTCGCTAGGCAAGCTGCTCTGTGAGGTCAAACCCCTTCACACACATGAAATCCTCCTTTAGTCGACAGGATTTCACAGGGCCATGGGCACTGTTAACTTCTGGATATCTTGGGCCTGTTTCCCACTGGAGCAGTGTAAAAAGGCCTTGTTGTAAATGAAAATCAGCCATGGGTGACTTCAGTAGTATTCAGATTTTGGGCTGAAGCCCAAAAGGGGCCCTCAGCAAGCTGATCTCCCATTTGCACAAAATTACCCTGCCAAGAATCTGAAGCCTTTGCGAATCCTCCAAGGAGCTCCTCAAGATGCACACATCTCTCATGGGACATGTGAATACTAGGGGGCAGAAAGATGTGCCTATTCCCTGGGGTGGAACTAAGAGAGAGCAATTCAGTGAAAACTCTGCAAGGCCACTTTGCAATGCTCCTCTCAGTTTTCTGCACCACAAGGCATTTGCTCACCTCACAGAAATTGCAAACACCTCCACACATTTGAAGGTTTTGCTCAAAGAGGCCACAAAGATTGGATTAGTAGGGATTAAAGAAGACTGAGACAGTGGTGGAGCTGCCACTTCTTTTTTTTTTTCTTTTAAAATAAAGAGGTTTCCTTTGGATGTATTAAAAAATAAAACCATGCCCTTCCAAACCTAACTCATACAATGTACCAGAAATTTATGCAAGGGCAAAATTAATGTTTTCTTGTGCAAACTGTGTGGAAATCTAAGGAATTTGTACATGCTAATGTTTATGGATGCATTTTCTGAACCTTATGTTACAACAGTGGCTCTTCATTACAGTTTTCCACAGTCTGCAGGGATCACAGTCTCCCTACAGTAGTCCAAGACTGGAGAAATACCTGGGTTCCCACACCTATCTTTAGAATAGCTGGGAAAAATATTTTGCTCTTTCAATGAGAGAAGAGTTTCCTCCTTTCCCCAATCATGTTTTTGCCCAGAGCAATTGCATCCTTGTTTTCCTCCTAAGCTCACAAGTTCCATTTTAGAGATCTGCCACCCATCTTTCCTAGATGCCCTATGTCCACGCATTCTCTGCACCCTATCCTAAGGAGATCTATCCTATCCTAAACAGTGCTCTTAAGTTTTCTTGTAATACACTACACCATGGAAAAGAAAACTCCTACTGTGATAGTTTTGACCATTTCATCCACTCTTGACCACCAGCAGAGTAACACGGATATTATGCAGTCTGACTAGAAATGGACAGGCATGGCAGATGTTACCATTGTGTTTCTGCAGAAAGCCAATGACTTTTTCAAGCACTGTAGTTTTGTCCATTTTGCGGGTGTTCCCTGGAAGCATGGAACTGAGCTCTTTGATAAGAACATTGAATTGGTCACGCCTCTTCTTTTCAGACTTGTTACGTGAAGCCCTGTAAATATGGAAACATGTAAGGAAAGGAGCAAGAAAAAATAATAGGTGCATACTCCTTTTGCAATACGTTATTAAGAAAAATATCTGTTGTTAGGCAAAATCACACCCAGAAGAAGTAACCTTTCTTACTCCCCATTCTCATTCTGTTCCCTCTTTACTGAGGCATCTTTAAAGGCCATGTGCTAGATAAGAGATGAATTGGAGACAGATTTGATTCCCATCTCTGCTGTTTGACCTGACTGTTCCATGGTTGTGCTAACTCAGTGACCACAGCCTGGTTCAACTGTCCTTCTTCCCCTTGTCACTCCAGAAACAGAACTACAGGTGGAAAAAATTATTCTCTTTTATGACAAATTATAAAGACTGTCTTTGGAGTGCAGCTTGCTTGTGTGCATGCACAAATATTTTCAAAATGTATGCATCTACCAAAAGAGGTACTTGCAATAAGGCAAGATATAAGTGTAGATAACATGACAAAATGTTCTACGAACCACACAGCATTCATACAGGAACAAGTTCTGGGCTGATCTAGAAGCTTGGAGATTTTGAATTATTTTTAGTTAGATGAAAAAATAATACGGAAACTATTGCAGGATATAACCATCCTGTCAAATTGCAGCTGAAAAAGGAAAGATGGTCCTCTGGTTTAAGCTCAGGACTGATTCACAATTTCCAGGCATCATTCCAAGTTTTATCACACACTGTTTATCAGCCATTAAACAAATCACTTAATTTCTTTGTGCCTCAATTCCTTATCTGTGAAATGGGAGCAATACTACTTCCTTTGCCTGTCGTATCTATTACAGAGTGCAAACTCTTTGGAGACTATCTCTTCCCATGAGTTTTTACCTAGAATATAGGAAACCAAATTTAGTAGGTGCTTCTAGGGGCTATCATAATAGTGTCATTACTACTATTAATAATCTTTATGGTGGCTCTAATTCAATTTAATTGTTACTTATTTTATACTCAGTCATAAACTAGGCATTATGCTCTTCACTGTCTCCCAGGACGATGTCATTTAAGGCCGCCATTACTTGGATTTCTTTAGCCATGCACCAGATAAACTGAAGAATATGCCCCCAAAAACGCTCCTTTAGTTGAAAGGTTCCAGAGCAACCAAGGATATTATTGTAAGCTACAATTTGCTTTGTTAAAATGTATGAAAATCAGTATGAAGTCAGATGTGATTTAACAATCAAAAGGCCAATTCAACTCTACATTTCTAAATTCATCATAACTCGTGAGTTATTCTAGACACACACTAGTGGGAATCAGGATAGAATATTTACTTTTGTCCAAGGACCAATATGGTAATAAACTTTTTCAGGAGAGATACTATATGTTTCTACCGACAGAAGGGTAATTTTTGTTTGTCTTGCTCTCAACTCTGAAAACACTTTGAGATACACTGGAAACAAGAAAATATTTGATTATTTTACAGCTATCAATCCAAGAAATTGGGTGTATTCTGTGTGATTGATTTCAGCCTACTCCTACTCCAGCATAAGAGACTGTTAAGAAGAAGATTTGAAGAGCATCATCCCTACATTTTTGAACAACTAAATGTGGCAGGAGGGGAAGTAAAGAATATGTTATTTTTGTATCATTCAATCCTCACTCCATTTTTAGCCTGAAGACTCCTTCTAATTCTTCCAGTGTATTTCCAGTTTAATATAATCTTTACACTAAATTTGACAGAACTTTTTGCTAATCAGGGGATTGCATTATGTGCAGGTTTAGGACATTATAAAGATGAACATACATTTCTTCAGAATCTAAACTTGTGTGTGTTTTATGTGAGAAAATGGAGAATGATTTTTTTACTTACTAAATGATTAATTTTAAGAGCAATTTGTGTCAGGATGCTTTTGGAGGGAAATTTGAATTAAATAAAAAATGTACAAAACCAGCACGTGTCTTAAAACTAAGTTACGTGTTCTGGATACATCAGAAAAAATGATCCAAGCAGATTTTGCATGTATAACAAACTGATTTATTAAGCAAAGGAAATAATATCTGTAGTCAGTAATGCAAACTGATTGACTTCGGTCATCATGACCTAGAAGATTTTAGAAGTAGTACATCGCTACCCTTTTCATATCTACTGTTTCTCCAAAAAGTAGAAAACAAGCCTTTCTGGTCTTTTGACTCCCAGTCAATTTCTCAGCTTTGAATTAACTATTTATTTAACTGAACTAAACTGAAATGAAGAAAATAGTCTTTCTAGACTATAGAAGAGCCTACACGTGTTGAAAGCTGTTTTATCACTTTGCATCCAATTCTGAATTATTTTAATAGATTGGAGTAAATTCACTGCTTAATACATGCTGCCCTAATTTCAAATGGAATATTAAATATTTTTATTTTAAAAAATAAAATGCCTTTAATTTTCATAAACACTGAATTTAAATTAAAAAATCCAATTTTTTTCATTTTTTGAAAATCATCAATTTATCCACCCAATGTATCACAAAAAAATTATATGCATCATTAAAATTACAGCAAATGGGGATGACACATACTGATATTAAGATACATGCTATACTATTTCTGAATGGTTAGCTTGTATCAAAATTAAAATAATTTGAACCTATGGGTCAGAATTCATAGAAATCTTGAATTTCTCCCTCTGTCCTCTCCTTCACTTCAGTATCTCACTGCTTGCAAAAACAATCTTGCATTTCAGAAACACTGTAATACTTGACACTTGGTAAAACACTTCCAGCTGTGATACGCCATCTCCAAAAACGTCTTTTCATGATGTAATGTGGCATGAGGCATCCTTTATTCTCCTCCTCTGTTCGCAGATCTGTATATTATTTACAGATGGTTTGGCACATCTCTACATACAGCTTCTTTTTACTGTGCACTAATAGTACTATGTTTAGGAAGTCTCAAGTGCATTAAGATCCTTGTTAAGAGTAATGGTAGAGTGACTCCAGGGTCTAATGGATCCTTGGCCTCACAAGACCTTCCCTGAAGTCCAAAGTGGTAGCAGCTAGACCAGCTCTGTGCTCCTGGTATTAAACACTGGGCTTCTGTGGCTTGAACATGCATGAATTAGAAAAAGAAGCAGAGAACAGTTGAGTTTGGTTGCAGTGTGTTCTGACCTATATAAGTGAAAAAAGGCTGCAGGGAGATAAGAAGCAGGGAAAGAATCAAAAGAGATGAAACTGGATAAACTAGTTGTGCCTGGACTGGAAATACTCTCATTAGAAAGAACCAAGATAAAAAAAACAACCATGCAATCTAAGGCTTCCTCTAAACCAATTAAACTGGTGGTTGCAGGATTGATAATGCTCCCAGGAAAACTGCTAGCAAGCAGGTTTTGTGACATTCCAGATGCCAGTATGGGTTGTCTCTTATTATAGAATTTCATTGCAACCAATCTTTTTCTACTTTAAGAAACACCTTCTTCAGAGTGCTAGCACCGGTGTCTTATGTATGAATCAAATGTGATTTTATCACTGTAGATGATACCTACCACATATAAAGTGATTTTGGTGCCAGTTTAGATCTAAAATATTGTTTGCAGTGTTGTTTCTTTGTTGCCACAGTAACTTTTGAAGGTACTCAGTACAGTATTTGTTACCACTAGAGCCATCTTTGTATAAAATGGGTACTATAAAAAGAAAAAATCAATGTTTTCCACAAACAGTCCATGTTTCTTTTACAAAATGTGTTTTTGAAAAATGCAGAGAGTAACCTGTATATTTTCTAGATGTGCTTGACAAGGAAGAAGTATTGTGCCAGGAATACAAGTGTGCTGTTGGTTCTCTCGTTCTGATACTGTGCAGTAATGTGAAAAAGAACCACTCACTGTATTTGGCTGGCTGACATTTTTAGCAGGAAGCACTACCGAACTTCTTTTATCTTTCTAGGGTAGCTGATAATAGTGGTTTGTGATTCAAACCACTTTTCAAGTTGTTCTAGGCTTTATTTTTCTCTCTTTGCATTAATTAGTATCAGGAAAAAAAGCATCTGCAGCAATGTATCATCATGCATTCATCAAAAAATGAACAAAGAGTTTTAAGAGAAAAATGTGCTCACCTCTTTGCCCTGTCTTTCTCATCTTCATCCATTAGACTTTCTAAGCAGTTTTTTCTGTTGAAGGAATACAGAGTTATTAACAGTTGTCATTTCATTAGTTCCACCTTCAGGTTAATCTCAGAGTCACGTCTGCTTTACTTTAATAACAAGAGTGACAGTACCCAGGCCAAATAAATGTGTCAGCAGTGCTTTAAAGTTCAGTCCTTTATTTTAATAAGTATTTGATGTCCTCAGTGCAGACCACAGTGTAGCATAGGGACACACAAAATAGCTATAAATGAACTAACTTGGGCATTGAAGCATTCTAGCTAGAGCAGTAAGGAACTTAATAAGGCTTAATTTACCCAGTTCCTTTGGAGGTAACAGCCCACAATGAGAACCAGGTTTCTGTGGCCAAGCTATGCTCAGTATCTGAATTAGAAAAGTTACAGCAAGCTCAGGTATCTCCACATTTCCTTGTAATCTGCAGTGTAGAGATACCTTTTGTGATTTCTTTGTATTGTAGAAGCATTTAGGGGTTCTAATCAGGGACTAAACCCAGCACTGTCCTAGATATGGTGCAAACACAGCATAGTCCCTCTACATCAAAGAGCTTATAGTAATACCCATTTGTCATGATCACTGCTAAGCTAGAACCCCAGGACCTCCAGAGAGGTCAAAATTGTACCTCTGTGCACCCTCAAAGCTACTATGTTGTAAAAACAACTAGTTCCTTAAAAAAAGCAGGCAGTTTCCACTTCTGCCTTCCTGAGTGAGTCCTCCTGTTATAGGAAGGTTTAAATTCCTCCATGGGCTTCACAGGAGTTCAAAAGAAAAAGCTGCAATGGGGATGACTTATGGGACCAATTCAACAAAGCACTTAAATATGTTCATCAGTCATATTGTCTCAGTCTTGTTCCTAGAGAACAGATTTACACATTGCAAAAAACTGGCTTAGTAACCGTCTGCATCTGACACCCTGCTTGGTAGTCTCAGCCAAGAGTTCTGGGGTTGGCTGATTAAGCCTGAGACTGAACAGCCTTCTTAACAGCTGACTTTAGCTTCATTTTTAGAGTTCAACAGGTTTTTAGTTTTTCAGCTGCCAGTCCTATGCTAACCTAATGTGACTTGCCACAGAGGAAAACATGAAATCCCTGGGCAAACCTGTAAACATGTACTGAATTCTTCAGTGGGCTTGTCTACATGTGACACTAGGTCATGGTAGCAATGCGCTACGGTGATGTAGCATCCACAGGCAAGAACCATGACACTACAACTATCTTGCCATAGCAATTTCCTCCCCCATTATAGCACATTGTTACAAGTGATGTAGTGCCTAAAATTAACTGTGCATGGTGTACATAGTGCAGCACCGGCTATTACTGCACCATCGTGGCACATGTAGATGCAGCCAGTGTTAGCTTTTCTAGAACAGACTGGTTAGACATTGACCTTTACCCAGGCCTACATTCATCACTCAGAGAATTAGTTCCATGAGACTGAACACTTTTGAGCATACAGTAGGTGCATCCAAGCACTAACCATAAAGAGAAAAAAGATAAATAAGTACAACGATAAATCATTTAGGCAAGTGTGAGCTCAGCACAGTTGAGGACTGATGTCCTGGTCCATTTCATTCTCTGCCCATTATCTGCACTTCTTTTGCTCTATGCTTTTGTGCGTAAGGGGTATTTGTGGCTTAACACTGATCCATCTGAAGGACAAAACCTAATATTTATTGTTACCTGCATCTACCCATACTTGCATTAGACCACAAAAGATTTTTGCACCCAAACAATCCCATCACAAAAAGATTTACAAAATCAGTGGGCACATCTCCACATGATGCTACATCGCCATAGCATCCACTGGTGTCTACATGTGACCAGCAGCTACTTTGGCATAGTAGCGCACTCCCCCATTATAGCCCACCTTTATGGTGAAGTAGCTGCTAAAAATAACCATACGCCATGTGTACAGTGCAGTACAGGTGGTTACTGCATCATGCTTTAGTACTTCCCAAAGGGTACTGTAACAATGTTGCCACATGGCGCAGTAACAACATTGCCATAGGGCAACATGTAAACACGCCCAGTGACCCTATGTTTAAAACTGATGTCACTGGTGCTGTCGGCGGTGGGGGTGGGGGGGTGGTGTGTGTGGCAAGCACTGACCAGGGGTTGGCGGCCACCCACAGATGCCACCAGAAGTGGCAGTGTCGGCCAGCAGCGATTGCTGACCACCTGTAGATGCTGCCGGCGGTGTCGGCAGTGGGGTGGGGGGTGGTGAGCGGCAGTGTTGGCAGTGCCTTTTCATAGGGGGTGCACCGCCACGCTCAGGGGGTACACATGCACCCATGTACACCCCCTATGCATCGTCAATGATATATACACTCTGTCAATCAGGTATGAATTTAACACGTAATTTTTCCAGGAAATGTTAATGCCTAAAGACCATTTGACTAAAAAGCAGGTAAACAGGAAGAATTATAGATAAAATACAAATACATTCTCTCCTGTTATTAACCAATAGATAGTAGAACTCTACTGGCTCAGAAATTAGTAATGTAAGAAAATATGGAATATATGTGAGAATTATTATGTAAATGTTTTCTAACAATAGAATTGTAGTAGGGGATTATAAACTATAGTTCATTGGTCTGAGGATAAACTCACTACAGGTGAGAAGCTTAATGTGATTTTAATTCAGTGGCAGAAGAGCTAAATAGGAAACATATAAGATGTATATTGAATTTTATATTGCCAAATTCTGAAAACTGGAAGATACACAACTATAACATTTAATGCTTAGACAGCTTTAAATCTATCAACAAATCTAGCCTCACAATACCCCATGAGGTTGGCCAGTACTATCATCATTCACATTTATCATCAGGATAAAGTTGATTGCCTATTATTTTAAAATTTATTTGACACATTTCATTATAGTTTAATAAAAATGAATCAACAAATACTTCTTAAAGTTATTCATCCTCTAATACAGTTGGGCAAATACTGACTCTCAAGTACTCTCTCACATAAAATATGCCCCAGAATAAGATGCACAGGTTGTTTCTGAAAGGGCTGAATGAAGAAAAAACGATCTTTCCTTACAGTAAACAACTGAGTAGCAGCAGCGAGGGAGCTGAACCTGCTCATTGTGTGTTGCATGCAGACGTTACTTTCACTTTTACACAGTGGGTGCGTCTACGCATGCATTTGATCTGGGATCAGTTTACTTGGAAGTAAACTACTTGTGAGTAAATGCTCCTGGGAAGGCATCTACACATGCAGGGAAGCAGGAGAAGTTCTGCTGCTAATGGCAGCAAACTGCTGCCACTTCCTGGGGCCCTGCAATGGGCCCCTGTTACCACCAGGGGGAACTTTAGGCTCCCCTTGGGTGCTAACCCAGGAGCTGGCAGGGAGCCCCAGGCCAGGAGACAGCTGTCTACTGGCCAGGGCTGGAACATAGCTGGAACATGGCTGTCTACTGGCCAGGGCCACTGGCAGCAGGAAGCTCCTGGCCCCTGCTCCCCGAATAGGGGCAGAGGACTTGGAAAGAGCTGCGGAGGAGGGGTAATTAATGCATTTCAGCAGACTCCAGCATCATGTGTATCAGTGTCCTGTGCTGAAAAATGGTGGTGGGGCGCTTTAAACTAAAGCTCGTTTGATGAGCTTTAGTTCAAATCACCCTCCCACCATTTTTCAGCGTGGGGACGCTAATACATGTGACATTCCCTGCACTTTAATTAGCGCAGCTCTTGTATCTGTATTAATTAAAACACCTCCCCCGAAGCATGTCTATAAACACCCTAGGAGTTTACTGGCTTGAAGTTAGTAGGACCAGCTACTATTCCACATGTATGGCTCCTAAGTTTGATCTTATTCCATCCTGCTTGAATTCCTGGAAAGCTGTTAACCTAAGAGTTCGGTGGGTAGATCCTCTTTCTCCTAAGTTCATTTTTGTGGCTTAGTCTTACGGATAAAATGCTAGCATGTTACAAAAGGAGATGAGTTTTTAGAGGTCTGAGAAGGATGGAACTAGATTGCACCTAGGTCCATTTAGGTGCCAATTCAGTAGAATAGGATCTGATATTTATACTTCTGCTAAAATCACTAGGCAGTGCATACATTTGTTGAGTTACCTCATGCCTAGGGTGGAATGAAGACCCTTACAATTAAGCAGAAATGAAAGCTTCCTCCCCTGAATTTCTGAAGAACCTCCTCTAAGATTCCTTGACACAGCAATGTGGCCTCTTCTGTTGGTAACAGGCTACTGTGAAAAGGTCTATGAAGGGGGATGGCTGAGGGGAAAGAATGGAAGTGGATCTCATGGCTATGGGTAATGCTTTCCAACACTCATCTGTCCGTTGCCAAGGATCGAACATTGTCTGATGGGGCAAAGTAGCCTCTGAAGGTTGTGTTCAGTACACTGCCCAGGAATTGTGTCACAGGGAAGCATATGCCCACAATAACTAGTAGTAGCATTACCTCCTCTATTACATTAAGGACTTGGCTTTCCAATTAGTGTGAAGCAACTTATGGCCAACTTTCAGTGAAGACCAAGTTTCTCATTCAAGGATATACAATTTGGGATCTGTTGGGTGGCATAATGTCTAATTGCCACTTCAACTACACCTCCATGATTACACTGATTCAACCAAATCTAGAGAAGATGTTAAACATTTCTAACAAAGTTAGGTAGTGTGTATATGTGTATAAGGAAAGGAAATTAAAATGTTCTTTACAAAATCAAAAGGGCTGAACACACATAGTTATTGCGAAGCAGTACTGTTCCCCTTCTGTTGGGCTGTAGCAACATCAGAGCCTTGCAAGACAGTTTATGGCTGGAGGAGAAATCAATAAAATGAACTATGGATATATTCTTAGAATAATTTCATTATTTCAAACTAAACATATACACCCTTGAACAGAGAGGAGCACAAATGTCACATGAGCAGTGAGAAGGAATCATAACTTTTGGCAGAGGTGATATTTTTTATTATACCAAATAGGTATTTCCAAAAAAAAGTATTTATTTGCAAGCTTTCAGGCACTCGCACCGTTCTTCAGGCATACACTATCAGAACTCTCAGACCAAACACAGCCAGGTTCCCAGGGAACAACTCTGACTGTTAACATGATTAAGGAAGAAACCAAATTTCCTTGGTCTTTGCCACAGCTCCCTCCCCGGAAGAAACCACTTCCCAAAATTAACAGCACTATGTTTCCTTCAAAGTCTGACCAGTATTTGCACCCTAAGAAAATGTCATTTGTAACACTATGGAAACAGATCAATCTGGTATCCACTGTGATCAGAATGCTTAGCAAGACAATCACACTTGTGATTTTACTAATATATTTTGTTGTCATCAGATATGAGTAAAGATACAAAGATTACACATCACAGTGAAAGATGGCAACCTGTTGCAATCAGCAAAGATCTGAACTGGCAGATTCCAGCCTCACAGCTCAAGTGAAACACCAACCATTTGCCATTTGAAATTGATATTCCACTATGAAAAGATACTTGAAGTGAAAGAAATCAACACTCAACAAATATCTAGGTCAGGACAGAACTGCCATCCAACATGACAGACCTGAAGGCTCAAATGAGGTTAGTTCTGAGCCAATGCCCTCCACTTGCCACTGGGAGATAAGGCTGTTGTGCCATTAGGCACTAGCTACTTCTACAAGGTAGAATGGCTCTTTCACATCTTATTTTTCAGATAGCTAACTTGGGCTAGGTTTTCTGAGGGACCATGTTTCTTGTTTAGCAGTTCCAATTTGGAGTTGTGAGAGCTTGGTGCTTTTAATATTAAGGCCCAAATAGTCTTAAGTGTGCTACCAAAATGTGAGTGAAACCCAAACGGGTGGCCATTTTGGAAAATGCTGGCCACAGCTCTTGGCAGACAAGTTCTTCCACTCAGGAATGACTCACTTGAAAAAAGTAAAATTTTGAAACTTGACAACATAATTTAAGGAACAAAGGCTATCAGGGATATCCCAGAGGACAGGGCAATCACTATATTGCTGGCTGTGCCCAGTTTACAATGAATCTTGCCGATATAGCACAGGTACTGGTTCACTGTGCTCCTTTCAGCAGGTGTCAAATGTTCACTGGCTGTGCACATGCTTGCTGCCTTGGGAGTTAGCCATTAGGGCTGTATGAAGCTTCGGTAGCCAATTTGATTTGGAGGAGATTCGGCTCAATTCGGCGCCCAAATCTCTGAATCCAAATCAAATTGGGAGACCAATTAAAAGCTCTGAATTGAATTGGAAGCCTCTGGCTGTGCACCTCCCCTCCCACTCTGTGTTGGCCCTGTGCACCCCCTCACCTGACACACACACACCCCCCCCCCC
>NW_017729032.1:150735460-150741550 GCF_001723915.1 Gavialis gangeticus
CCCACCCAGCCACACACCACACACACAGCCAGGTACCACGTGCCACGTGCCACACACACACACACACACACACACACACACACAGCCACACGCCACACCCACTCAGCCACAAAGCTACCCAACCACATACCACATGCAACGCCCACCCAGCCAGCCACAAGCTGCACCCACCCACCCACCGAAATACACATACCCACCCACCGAGCCACATAAACACACCCACCCAGCCACACGCCACACACCCACCCAGCCACATGGTGCATGTCGCACACACCCAGCCACACACACAGTCACAGCCACATGCCACCCCCAAACCCAACCCCACACCACACACACGTGCCCTGCTGCCTGGCCCACCTTGTGGCAGGACTGACATTGTGCCGTGCCACTGTCAAAGCAGGGGCAGTGAGGAAGGAAGCAAAGGTGGAGCGGAGGCCGCAGCTGCAGCTGCCCTTGCCCTGTGTACAGATCAGGGGCCACATGCCCCCCTGGGCTCCCCAGCGCCGCCTCTGGAGGAGCTGCCAGGCCCCGAGTGTCCCCCGGCCCAACCTAGCCAGGGCCACATTCACTGTGACTGGGGTCTTGGCCAAGCTGGGTCATGGGGCCATCAGAACCCAGCGGCTCATGCAGGGGTGTGGTGCCAGGGAGACCAGGGGTGGTGCGGGCCCCCTCCCCTGACTCCCCCGCAGTGTGCACAGTGGTGGGAGCCACCCGACTCTGGCCTTGGAGGAGCCACTGGGCTCCCATGGCCCCACAGCTTGGCCTGGCCTGAGCGCAGCCCAGCACAGCACAGTCTCAGCTCCAGCCCTTGCTGGCCCTTCTGGCAGTGGTGGCAGCGGGCCCCCCCCCCCCCCTTCCTGCCCCTGTACTGGCTCCCCACATGGCACCCTGCCAACCCCCCGCCATGTGCCAACCCCCTGCCCAGCTTGCCCTGATGTTGCAGCTGGTAGTCACGCCCTGTGGTGGGGGGGCATGGCTGCAGGGTGCCGCATGGGGAGTAGGGGTGTAGCCTGCCCCGCAGCCATGTGCTGCAGCCACTGGGCACTGTCCATGCACCCCCCATGCCAGCTCCCCATGTGCCCACACGCCACATCCCCTCATGCCCCGTGTGTAGCATGTCTCATGGCTGCAGCCAACAGGTGATCCCCGCTTGTGGGGGGTGTGGCATGCAGTTGCAGGGTGCCATGAAAGGAGTGGGTATGGGGCACGCCCTGCCCTGCACCCACGTGCTGCAGCCAACAGGTGTGACCCGTGCGGCACCCTGCGCAACACCTTGCGGCCACATGCCAGGCCCCACAATGTGCCATGCCCCCACACAGCCACAAGCCACGCCTCTCGCCTCCTCTCCCCTGCGCGCGGCGGAGTACACACTGGTCCCCACTGCCTCTGCCTCATCTGTGTGTCTGTCTGTCAATAAGGCTCTGGGCAGTGCATGCACAGTTGGCCCAGAGCGTTACGGACAGACAGACACACAGCCGGAAGTTCTACAGCTTTTATTATATTAGAATGTTATACTTCATTTACTGGGGAAACAGTGGTATTTTGGAAACAAAAGAATGCTGAAACCATCAAACACATATTCTCCGATCAAGATGGGCATTTTCCCACATTCAGTGATAGCTGCTTGGAAAAGAAATAATTCAGGCTTACTGCCAGCACTCTCCAGGGATACTTCTGAATAAAGGTTTCACATGTTTATTATGATGCAGTCTATAGCCACTGAAACTGAACCTACTATATAAAAGTCACCTGGCCTTTATCATCTTATGCTGCATATAGAAACATGGTTTTTAGTGAGTTAATCTACAGCTTTGCTCTATCTGCTGAGCTAAGTCTCCTCCCCACAGTTGTGCTAACTACACTAAATAGCAATGTGTGACCCTGACTCAGAAATAAAGGTAGTCAGATATGAACTTCCCATGAAGCTACCACAAGACCAGCTAACCTGGGTCCACGTGTGGTAGCTTGCTACTTAGGGACTTTCAATTGTAATAAGCTACCTCAAAGAATGGAAGGTAAAAAGTGACCAATATAAGCTCCTGATTCATTTTTGTGGAGGGCAAGACAGCAAGGGGATGAGGCATTTGGATAGTCCTGGTGTGATAACATACGTAGGTAGGAATTTGTAAACACAATACAGAACAAATGACCAGATACATGTACAAATTGATTTTGAACCAGAAATTAATCCCGACCATACAATTTGCCTAAATAGAAGTCTTTGAACTGTTAATAAAAACTTGCCAAAGCTTACAATTAAAATAGAATTAAAACGGAAAACAAACTTATGAAAAAACTGACAAACTGAATTATTAAACTGAAAACACAGTAGCTTAACGCACATGAGAAAATCCTCTTTTATTTTAACATGCATTTTTCTTTGAGAAAGCACTGTGTTCTTTTAGTGGTAGAATGGCAGCCTGCAGTTACTATGAATCATGTAATGCAGCAATTGCTATGGGAATTACTGTATTTAAGTGTAAAGGTAAAATCCAGTAGAATGGTAAGCATGCAGCTTTAAAGCTGTGTCTATTTTTGCCCAAGCATGTCCAACTTAGTCATTCTCTTTTCTGTCAGTTTCTGAATTTTGTTTGCACTGGAAAAAAGAATATTTTGGGCTTTCAAACAGACAAAACATAGTTAAAGGAAAATATATAGTTTTGGTTGAGAATATTTTGTTTTTGCTGTTTTAAATGTGTAAATTTACAATATTTAGGAATGATCCTTACTTAAAAAGGTTATATTTAAAACACACAGAACAAGATGATTATAAGCCAAGGAAGATACTTATCAACGTTTTCAAAAATCACTATCATATCTCCTTAAATGTCTCTTACTGGTCCTTTAAGTGGAATGATAATATTTCTTAATTTGTTCTTTCACTGTATTTCTTATTGTTAGAAGGTTCTTTAAGATGTTTTCAGGGTAAAAACAAAAAAGTCCTGAAAAAAACAGTATAGATACTGAAATCATGGAGTTTGACACTATTACTTCTCTACTGACTAAGCTGGGCCAAAAAGTGGCGGGGGCGAAGAGAGTGCTGTCCAACAGTAATGTAATTGAGGATTATGGGATTATAAGAAAATGAAGGAAAGGTTCCTCATCTATCCCTACATGCTGCCAATTTAGTACAAAAAAGAGGTCTGTCTCATTTATCCAAAGTATTACATAGCATTCCTGACCACTGTTACACACCTGTTCCCCCTAAGCCCTAGTGGTAATTCTTTTTTTAGATATGAGAATTGACCCCAGTATCTATATGATATAATTTTCCTCTCACCAGGGTGAATCAGGAGTAGCCCCATCAAAGTCAATAGAACTATGCTTGTATAAACTAGTATAAGCAAGGAGAATAGTAAGTCTAGTTTACAGAGCTGGTCTGTAACTTTGGGATCCCTGAACAAAGAACATTACCTACATGTTTATTAATTATGACTTTTAGTATTAATAAGTGATCAATACTATTCAGCCTTTGATGAATGAACAAAATAACTCATGCAATTCAAAACTTGTCCTGAACACCCCAACACTACAGAAAACAGAATAAACAAACAAAATTCATTGCATTTATCAGTGGGGACTGCCATCTGTACAATTCAGTGTGCTCCTTGGTGTGCCTGTCCCTTTCCAGCAATGCTAAACAGGATTAGTGGTCTGTAGGCGTATAGGAAAAGTAGGTCAGTTCAGTAACATTGTTCCATGTGATGAACTGATGATGTGATTGTAATGGTCTGTTCACAGTCATCTCGTTTTGAACTGACTGCTATGATGAAGCAGGGAGGCACCTAGCCTTGTAACAGGACACATAATAATAGTTTAGACCACTGCACTCCTCAAGAGGGAAAATGTGTTCAACTGGGGAAAAATAACACTGCTTAGCATTTTACATAGAGTGATATTTCCAAAGATGCATACTCACACACATATTCCCTCTGCGGTGAATTAGCATGATTAGCATTTTAGATAGGGAAACCGAGGCAGGAAACTGAGGCACTGAGCTGGTAAATGCTAAATTCTGGTTTGCTTTGCATAGATTCTCCTCCCTGCTTGCACAACTATACAAGACCCAGACAGATTGTTACCACTAACTCCTCCACCCTGGGGGAGGTGGAGAGGTCTGGCATGTCGGGAAACAGTTCTAAGCATGGGTATCTGATTCGGTCTGTTAGTGAGCGTCCACAAGGAAGAGCAGGAGGGTACATATCACTACCCTTCTCAAAGGCAGCAGTAACGGCTACTGTAAAGCATACCACCCTCACAAATCTTTCCGTGGGGTTATGCCAGGCTACATATATTTGGTCACATCCCAGGTCTTTCCCATATGTAAAAATCAGGTCCTAACTGACTTTGCCAAGCAAATGCAATGAACCAGTGAGATAACAGGGAATCATAGAACAGGGTTCCCATTGTTAGTGAACAAGATTAATTCCAGATAATACTGAAGTGTTCAGAAAATACCCTTCCTTTTTACAGCAAAAATTAAACAATTATCATTCACACACTGAAAACCACCCTTTTGCTTCTACATACAAGATGAGAGTGACTCTAACATGGACTGTAGTTAAGAAAGAATATATTCAGACAGGTGGATGCCATTATTCTTATGCTAATAATTCAGCTATGAGCACACATACGTGTACTAACATTACTTTTAAAAAGACACTGTGTACTTCATTACTTCATTATAGTTACAAAACACAGAGCTGCAATAACAGCCCATGCATAGTGCTGTGCTTTGATACATGCACTTTTACAGAAGTTTAAGGTTTGTATCCTTGTCTAGGCCTGGATCCTGAGTTTTTTAACCTGTAGAGCAAATATGAGTTTTGCCCTTGACTTGAGGAGGAATAGGACAATTAGGTCCTGGTCCTCCACCAGTGGTCAACAGAAGCTTTGATATTAACATAAACTGATGCAAGATCACATGTCCATTACCCAGTTGCTCGAACAGAATTAATACCGTGCCAAAAGAAATCAGTCATCAGCAGTGTTCTCATATAACCAATTAGAGTTCCACTGTCTGACAATGACATGTGTTGATTGGTAATATAGTTCTGGATATTCAAAATTGAAGTACCCTACACACATCCATCTCAGTGGATAAGTCCAGATATCAGATAAACTACACGGGCCCATTATACTAAATTTTTGCCCCCTTGTAGTAGTTGTAGCTTGTGCACTGACCCACCACTCCTGTTTTTTTAAACCTGTCATCCAGAGGAAAAAGAATGCGAAATATACATCTTAACATATTATAAGTTTAAATATCTGTCATGTTGCATTTTAGGATTTGGTTTAAACAATGCATCTTCTTTATTATAATATTAAAAAAAACTCTCCAGAGGCCCACAGTTGCAAAGGTATATATATTTTTAGTGACTTTTTTTTATCTGCCTGTTTATCTTTCTTGGTATTTATAACATGCTGGTGATATCTGGAGCCCTGATTATGCAGGGCTTTAAAATGTACTCAAGTGGAAATTATTTTGCATTCTAAAATCCCATAAAGGTTTGCTTGCTTTCTTGCTTGTTTCAGCATGTTAAACATAACACCTAGCATGTTGTATTCTGATTGTCAAATGCTGAGTCAGGGCATGCACACTTACAGAGCAAGATCTTTAATTGTTAGTTTGGCAACAGACTTATAAGTCACTTTTTCATTTGTCTGGCATGAAATAGGTGGAAAATATAACCACTACCACCAACACCAAGTTAACTTAGTTGGGCTATCACATGTGGTTACTGCCAGGTAGGTCTCTTTATCTGACACAGTAATAATCTTGACAGTACCCTTTTAATCCTGTCTACTCAAACAGGCTACAGTAGTACTAAATGCAAACCAAGACATCCAGAACCCAAAATAAATGTGACTCTGTCTCCTTTTCCCAGTAAACAATTTATATATGGCTTGCAAAGGACCAAGGGCCAGATCCCTTGCAAAGGATCATAGTTTCATAGTTTCATAGTTTCTAGGGTCGGAAGGGACCTGAGCAGATCATCTAGTCCGACCCCCTGCCATGGCAGGAAGAGCACTGGGGTCAAATGACCCCAATAAGGTGGTCATCCAACCTCCTCTTAAAAACCCCCAGGG
>NW_017729032.1:150742131-150747000 GCF_001723915.1 Gavialis gangeticus
CCGGCACCTCTCCAGAGCACCACGAGTGTTCATAAAGCCGTGCCAGGGGACTTGCAATGACCCCAGCCAGTTCCTTTAGGACTCTAGGGTGAAGATCATCTGGGCCGGCTGACTTAAAGACGTCCAGCCCCTCCAGAAGCTCCCTAACTAAATCCTCACTCACTCTAGGCCCAGGTGAGCCCCCCCCGGGGCCCAAAGGAGGCCCAGCAGGGAGGCGGCAGTTCTGGTCCTTACTGAGGAAGACAGAGGCAAAGAAGTTATTAAATATGTTGATCAAGGGCACTTAGGAGCCAAAATGCCTAAAACTTCGGTACTTTGCAGCAGCTGGCTGCCCTGATTTGACTGGGTTTAGGCCGCAATGATCCCTACACAGTTAACAGGCAGGTTTGGGTACCTCCAAAGTGTAAAACCGCCAGCCCAGCCCTAGAGATTGGAAACACAGCGGGTGTTCGTCAACTCCTGCCTCTTTCCAGAGTTTAGGAAACCATTCACTTATAATCCAGATCACCTAGTCTGTCTTCTGAGAGTAAACAACTGATCAGCAGAGGCAGTGATGCCTACCTCTTTACAATAACCTAATGTTCTGAGCACTTGACTGGGAAATGGGAGGCCTGGGTTTAAGCACACAGCAGCCAAAGAGGATTCAAACCCGCTTCCCGGGAGAACGCCCTAAGGACCAGACTATACAGCAGTCTGAATGTTTGCCACTGCATTCTATTCAGCAGCTCTGCTTCCTGCAGTCCCTTCACAGCATTTGATTAAGTAAGGCCTTGTCTATTCAAACTTATTCTAAACATCTCTGATTTAGTTAGTTTATAAAGGGGCAAATCTCCCCTACATTCAGCATGTGGAAGGATACCCCCAATCCTTTTTTTCTCAAGAAGTTGAGTCACTGGGCTGTCAATAATGCAAGTCACAGGATCAGGAGGACAAGCAAAAGGGAGCCTGCCTCTGTAGTCTAGTTGATGAGGGCACTCCAAAGGGAGAGGAAAAATCTTGGGGCTCTAAGAGTCCCTGCTCTAAGAGTTATTCCTCCCTTTTAGCCAATGCCTGACAAATGTAAAAGGGGCAGGTGCTGGCATCCAGGTCTCTACTCCTCTGGGATCCAGAGGAGTGCCTTCATCACTGGCAACTGTCATCACAATTCTCATTGACCATAATGTGAACTGGATCAGATCAGATCTTCTTCCAGTGAAGCCCAACAAAAATCCTTTTTGACTTAAGCTTTACAAAACCCGGGCTTAAGTAACACCTGTGTTTTCACTGATACAGGTCACTGTTCCCCTGCAGGATCTTAATTTTGGTCCTATTTTTAAAGCAAGCTCATTTGCTTTACTCTCACATGCAATATTATCCTAATCATCAAAACAATGAAATGTTTTGGTTTTGCAATAGCGATTAGTCTAACTGTTTCTTACTTTTAGCAGTAACTAAGATCTGCTGGGCCTGATCTTGTTTCTAAAGATCAAATTATCTTTAGTGCTTATACAAGTTTGCAGTGGGAAGACAGATAGCAAAGAGTCTTCAACTTCTGTATTTCCCTTAAGGGATGGAGGGAATTTCACTTATGTTACTGAAAGAAAAAGAAAAGAAAAGAGAAAGAAAATTATATAGGGGTTTTTTTGGAGCCGTATGAAACAAAACATTTCCCTGGTCTCTAAGGAACATTTGCCTAGACTACAAGTAGAGCTGTACTACTATAATGAATGGACCAGGGTAGTCAAACTCATCTAGCTCCATGGGTAAGATAAGTATCCCTGAACTGGTCTGTGGGCCAGAGCAAGACTGACTTGGCATATGCTAGCCCCTGAGGCTGGTATGGTGTGGGCACACTGTTCACAGCACATGGGATAGACCTGGAGCTGCACATGGCACAGAGGGTTTGCAACATGGGCTGCGTGCTGCACCCTGGACTGACTTCCGTGCTTCCTGCAGTGCTTGTGACACAGGGTCCAGTCTGCATACCCCATGCAGTCTACAGGGCTGTGGCTGGTGACCAGTGATTTGCAGGCCAGATCCTACAGCTCCATGGGCTGGATCTGGCCTGCTGGTTGTATGTTTTACACCCCTGAGTTAGACCAGTCCCCATTTGGGTGTGTGCACTCTTACATTGGTATAAACCTGGCTGGGTCTGCTCCTTTCCTATTTCCCACAGGCAGACTGGTAGCCTAAGGAGGGCAGAGAAGGGAACAGATGCCCCCATGGCCCTGCATTTTTGCATGCTGACCTGCAGAACTGGCTGGCTACATGAGGGATGTGGGATGGAGGCTACAAGGACAGGCAGAATATGCTGTGTCCCATGGAAGGATAGCTCTTTCTGCATATGAGTGAGTTGTAGGCAGAACAGCACTGAGGCTGCAATTCCGGGGTGATGCAGTCATCTGTTCCATCTAACCCAAGTAAAACAGTAAGAGTTTTCCTGTTGACTTCAAATGGCACAGGGTTGGGCCCTTGTTTGAAAGACTATAGACAGCACACTGGACTTTTTATTTCCAGGTGCTAGGTATAATCTGTGACCCAAAATCGTCCCTTGTGCATCTCCATTAACTCTGTCAAGCTTACAGTGAGGATGGATCTGGTTCCATTCCAGTAAGTTTTCAAACAATTAGCTATAAGGCAATCTTATTTTATGGAAAATATCAAGTCTCTCTTAAACACATTGTAACAATGTATCTGAGTACTGAGTGTCTTTTAAAGACATTGCTGCAATGTATTTGGGAAATGTGTTCCTGTTCAAAAGAAGACTTCCTTTTCAACAGGTAGAGATTCTGCCACCATTACTTGACCTCAGCAGTGCCAGGTTCAGTGAGTAGCACTACTGAAGCAAAGGGTGGCATAAGTTGTACTCTGCCTTCATTAATTCTTTCCTTACTTCTTACTGCATAAAGGCTACAAAGAGATGATGCATTTGCCCCAGGAGAAACCATTTTATCCCAGACAAAGTGCAATTGTTCAGGACAAGGACAAAAAGGTTCATGGGATAAGAAGTGCTAACATTTTGTCCCTGGACATCAGGAAGTGCTTCTAAATG
Source organism: Gavialis gangeticus (assembly GCF_001723915.1). Lineage (NCBI taxonomy): Eukaryota > Metazoa > Chordata > Crocodylia > Gavialidae > Gavialis > Gavialis gangeticus. The sequence goes on from NW_017729032.1 coordinate 150,745,163, forward strand.
GTTGCCTTGGGACTGGATGATTGAATCGATGGTAGAAAAGCAGCAGTGTGTTCAGCTGCTCACTAAACCCTGATTGGTATACATGCCAATCCTGGGACTTTTCTGTTCCAGAACAGACATAGGCACAACTTGTCCTGAGACAAATGTGATGTCTGTTCCTAGCCTTAAAGTTACAAAGAGCAAAGGGAGCAGGTGTGCAAGAAACACCTGATCCAAAGAGGTATCAACCATTATTACAGACCTTGCACTCCACCCTTCATTATTTATTTCAACTCAACATCAAGCTGACTTTACCCACCAGGGAGACTAAATGGACTGAATGGCCCAATTTGGAGATTTGCCATCTGACTGTCCCATATATCTGCAAGCGTGCAATACGGAGTCTACCAGAACAAAGAAAACTACATGGAGATCCTGGGGAGAAGGATATGGCTCAATCCTCAGCAGCCTTGCCTGCTACAATTAACAATCTGTAGTTTAATTCTGGTAACTTGTTAGGCCCTTTTCTCTTCTCCCAGGAAGGTTATTGCACCTTAAGTCCACAGGAGTATCTGTGCCCAGGGGGGCTGCATCCACACGTGCATGGACATTTGGTTCCCCAAGGATAACTAGCTGTGATGCACCTTGTGCTGTGGCTAGTTGTCCCCAGGGAACACCTGTGGCATGTGCCCTCTGGCACATGGCAGGTTACCCTGGGTGGGGTAGGGGAGGCTGGGCTGGCCCCGGCAGCCTTACCAGGGTCCTGGGGGTCCTCCTGGGGCTGCAGCAGTGGCGATCCAGGGTCAACCTCTACCCCCACTGCACTGCTCCTTTGCAGCATGGAGAACAGCTGAATGTGCAGTATGTGGCACCGCAGATGTGTCCATGGTTCCACATGCCACATGGCTGTGCTCATCTGAATGTGGCCTGGAGGGTGAGAAAGGAACCAGGATTCACAAGCTGTCTCTCCTCGCCGACCATTCCCCAGTCCTACATGAGGAGTACCTCCATCTATCCCATTGATGCATGAAGCCTTGCAACGGCCAGCATAGCCATCCTTCACAATCCCCATTTTACAACAATAATGTTTCCTTCATATTATGTAAAATTCAGATTAGGTTTTGCAAAGTAAATCTCTGAGGAAAAGGGGTAATTATTAAAGTACTTCATTAATACATTGCAATCTTAATTATAATAATTATATTTTTGTAGCTAATATAACTGAACTCTTTTGCTTTTGAATTCCATTAATAAACATTTTAATCCCTCTCTTACTACGTTGCCAGAATTACAATGCTGAACATCTTATTTACAAAGGACACCAGTTCTAGAGAAAATTTTGCACTGTTTACCCAGGATTTTCACTTTACTATGTCATATCTCAGACGTTGCAGGGCTCCCCAAAACTCTAACAAAAAAGTAGAATATTAAAGATGAGCTAAGCATCTTGGGCTTGAGTCATCCTGTCTGGCTGTGAAGCAAGACAATTTGGCAGCTTCCTACATGACCTCAGTAGCTGTTTTGAAATATTCATCCCAAGAAGGGCAGCCTGTTTTCCTTTTGCTCCTTTTTCAAGGAATTTGTGATGAATGCTTAATTTATTGTATTGTAAATAGTCCCATTGCCCTTGATAAGATTATACCCAGGACATGAAATTTAAAACATGGGTATGTCCATGCAGGATATGAAAATCAGATGTATGTCCATTAGGTGGGCAGCTTTGGTGGAAAGGGAAGGAGAAAAAGGAAAGAAAAGTATAACAATAAGAAGAGAAGGCAATTACCTAGTATTCAAGCATATATAATGATGGTTGCATTGCATAGACTCGCCGGGGGAGGGGGCTGCAGGAAGACGAGGAG
>NW_017729032.1:150747011-150747267 GCF_001723915.1 Gavialis gangeticus
GACCCTAAATCTATGAAACTATGAAACTATGAAACTATTGCAAAATGCCTGTTATTATTTTGACCTTTCCCCTCACCTCCATTTCTTGTTGACAATGTGGCAGAAGTAAACTTTCAGTACGAAATGAAAATCAGTAAGGCAAACAGCTCTGTGAGCAGGTTTGGGGAAGCCATTTCAGTCACAGAAGACAGCACAGAGCACCAGAGATAGTCACTGGTAATAGAAGATGACAGAGTATCAGCGATGGTGTCAGTAG
>NW_017729032.1:150752267-150762181 GCF_001723915.1 Gavialis gangeticus
GGGGCACAAAGGACTAAGCTTTAATGGGGCAAATATTCCTTCATTTCTTGCTTGTCCTGGACCATGACTGTCTCTGGCACCCTGGCAGGGAGGGTTGGATCATTCATAACAATTAGGCTGAAGGGTAGATCCACAAGTCACTAGCACAGAGTATAGGAAGCATGTCACATGGAACCTTAAAGCCACGCTGTGTATTGGGGTCAGGCTCAGGTTTTTAAAGGGAGGATGGTTTGATTCAGGGAACTTCAGAGAGGGAGAGGAAGCTCCCTTCACTCTCAGCCCCATGTTCCTGTGCCCAAATGCAATCAGTCTCTCTGTCAGGCTAGCAGCTACATACTTGCTCTCAACAGAGGCAGGAAATACACAATCTCTTCCTCTTGTTCAAAGCCAAATTGTGTGTCATGTGGGCAATGATTCACCATGTAGGTGATACTGATCTACACCAATCCATGGTGAACCTGGTTGTCACTGTAACTTGAGGATTATTCCTGAGTAGTTGCTTTGTGAGGGGTTACACTTGGGATACACCCTTGCACTCTCCTTATAAACTGACAGAAAAGCTTATCAAATTCTGACACACTGAGTATGTCTACATGTGCAATTAATGCTCATGAATAAACTCTGGGGCTTTTTTGCTCCAGAGCTGTTTTGTGTGCAGCACATGGAGCCTGGTTGGAGCAGCCTGAGCTGGCAGGGGACCCAGGGAGTCAGCCTGCCAGCCCAGGGCTACTCTGACTGGGCTCCATGTGCTGCAGAGGGGCTAGATGAGGCACGGGGGTGCTTCAGGGTGAGGGCTGGCCCCATGCTGAAGCACCCTCATGTCTCAGTCAGCCTCCCACTGCATGCTGGATGTAATTATGGCACATTAATGAACACGTAGATGTGCCCCTCATGAAGTATCTACAAATGATCACTGTCAGAGACAGGATACTGGATTAATGGCCAAGAGGTCTGATTCAGAATGCTATACTTCCACATTCTTCTCTTTGGTGAGTTATATTTATTACCCGATCCCCAAAGGAATTTATTATTATTATGAGCTACATAAAAGACGTTTCTGGTGACAATGAGCACATTTACACAAGATGCTACGTCACCATAGTAGCATCTAAAAATAACCGTGCACCGCTGGGATTGCACAGTTCAAATGCTCAGTCAGGGGCACATATAGGCATGCCCAATGTCTATGAACTAAAAGAATTTTTTGTAGAAAAATTGGTTTCCAATTAAATATTTTCAGTTACTAATGAAAAGAAAGGGAAAGTAAGTAAAAGATCAAAAGGTACTGATGAATATAACTCCAGACACCTCAATAAAAAAAAGAAAAACAAAACCAAAAAGAAATGTATTAAATATTATCTGTATTGATAAAAGTTAAAATTTAAAGATGCTCCCTAATATAGAGGAAGTTGGTAATTGGAAGATGGTTCCTCAGTTAAGTAGCTGTTAGTCAGTTAAAGTTAGACAGGATCTTCAGAGGTTGTCTGCTGCCCTGCAAATAAATCTGAGTGTTAGTTCTTCTCATGTATGCCTATGCTTATTGAGCTTTGTGATCACTACATTATCTTTCCACTGATATCTTTCCACTGATATCTGGAGTAAATTCTGAAAACTAATTAAAAGTTTCCATACAGATAAGTGATGAGATTCTTTATTTTATTCAATGAGCTTAACATACAAGCACAAAGAGGTCTGAGTTGATACCTTGTTTATTAGCAATTGCATTAAAACAAGTAATTTCTGCAGTACTGCTAAGAATGGAGTGATCGGCAAAATCCAGAATGTCATATGTGCTGAGGATATCACATGTCTTGTACTTTTTGTTTATTTCAGGTAGTGATAGCTCTTTAGAGCCAGTGCAGTGGAATACAGAAAACCAGAATCTGATTTCAGTCTTTCTTTCCTCTTTAGTCTTTCCTATTATAGTTAACAGGATTCCTCTTCCTTACCTCTCATCTCTCACCTTAGTCATAGTGGGGCCAATTCTATATTACCTGCCTGTTGTGCAATTACTTATACCAGGGGAAAGTGGATACAAAATACTCTTCAGTCAGAATGCAATGCTTTAACTTTCCATTGCGTTTATTTTGCACTCCTAAAAGGGTGCAAAAGGCGATGACAAAGGCCATTTTTGCTAACCTGCAGATGCCAAATGTGCTGATAAATTTTTCCTCTCAGTGACCTAACTGAACAGAAACCCTGAATTCTGAAGGTTGCCCTCTGCTGTACTGATTCAGTCTCTGCAATGTCAACTCTAGGATTGAGTTGTAACATCATGTTTACATGCTGTATTAGAAAGCCAACATATGTTTCAGCAAGGATTTACACTGATGGTAACCCAAGAGTTAAAAATTAAATCTTCCCTTAATATAAGTTTCTTTGCTAACAGCTGTAGTATCTGCTGACAAAGGAAGCCCAATATTGTATGCACTGCATGCTTTATATGTAAATATGGGTGTACCATAAGACAATTTCATCAATTAATGTCTTTATTTTTGTCACTTAGGGTAGAATTGTGATGTGCACATCAGTTTCCATCATCACAGGATGAAAGAAGTAACAACTGGCTGGGATACTGTTAAAGCTATTGTTAATTTTGTAAATGATACTCCCATATCCTGAGAAACATAACATCTGTAATTCTTTCTTTTTTTCTGCAGTTGTAAAGTTCACAGAATCCTCACTAATTACGATCTTTATTTGTATTCATGTTTTTTTTTCCTACCATGGGCTAGACTGTGCTATTTAGCTACAAACCTGCTTTGATATGGTGCAAAGCTGCACCACATCAGAAGAAGGATTCTGTAGGGGTTGAACTAGATGGCTTCTGGAGGTTCCTTCCAACCCTACTTCTCTATGACTCTACAATTCTATGACTGTAAAATACTGCACATAATACCTAGAATGCACTACTGCAGAGAGCAAACTGACCCAAGACTCCACTAGTAAAGGGTAAAGCACACACCGTGTGCTCCCACAGCTCTTATCATATAACTTGCTTCCATTTCCTCCTCAATTTGAAACTCAGAAAGAGGATCTTGAAGAAAATAAATTCATCATGGGGGCGCAGAAGGGAATAGGTGAGGCTCTACTCACCAAGGCGCCTCTGGGGGTCACAAGGAATAATGGCCATAAGCTACCAGAGAGCAGATTTAGATTGGACATTAGGAAGAACTTCTTCACAGTTAGAATGGCCAAAACCTGGAATGGGTTCCCAAGGGAGGTGGTGCTCTCCCCTACCCTGGGGGTCTTCAAGAGGAGATTGGATAGGCATCTGGCTGGGGTTATCTGAATCCAGCACTCTTTCCTGCCTATGCAGGGGGTCGGACTTGATGATCTATTGAGGTCCCTTGCAACCCCAACATCTATGAATCATCTATGAATCTATGAATCATCTATCTAAAGTTTGCACAGAACAAGTCTTTTCAGATTTAGTTACTCAGTTTATTTTAAATGTATAATTTGAAGTAAAAACTAAATGACTAAGCTAATTCAGAACCAGTTCTGGAATGCATATGCTTCTCCTTCACATTATACAGTAAATGCTATTATCCCAAATGAAAACCAGAACCATAACTGATAGTACAATTGGTAGTGCATTTTAGCAGCTTATTATTTATCATTCAACAATTTTTAAGTCAATGGAAATTGGATAATGTAAAAGAATTTAAACCTTTCTTGTCGTTACGTTGTATTCATATACACTTAATAAACTCTTTATATTATTTTTTTCCTATTGATTAAAATGGAATATGCCAGATCGTCTCACATACATCACGCCCCCATGTATAATCCATAACCTTCCTGTTTTTTAAGAAGCAGGATGAAGAAAAAAAATATTCCTTCTAGAAACCAAATAGCAACAGCCTGCTGTCAGCCCCATGGACCAATCCAGTGTGCCAAGTTGGATTCAGTGCACCTCTGATATTGTTTGCTGGATCTGACCCAACACACCACTAGGACTGGGGCCATGTGCTAGGTCTGACCCAGCACACTGAGTCTGGCCCCATGTTGGCTCCAGGGCCACATGTGGGATCCAACCTGGTGTGCTGTGTCTGACCCTGTGCATTGAGTCCAATCCTGCACTGATTTCCAGGGCTATATGCTGGGTTTGTCCAAGCACTGTGAGTCCAACCCAGTGAACTGGCTCCAGAGCCATGCCTTGTTTCTTCCCCCATGCACGGTGTCTGACCCAGAACTAACTTCAGTGTCATACAGTAGCCAAGTACAACCCCACATGTCAGCCCTCATTGTGGACCAACCCCAGGTCCCAGCCCAATCTGGCATGCAGGATTACATCATCTGGCTGAGGGGCTCCCCATGGGGCTGGAAAATTTGGCTGCAGGGCAGTAGTGGCAACATTAATCACTGCAGCCCCCAAACCTGTGGCAATTAACACTGCTACCGCTCCTCTTCCAGCAAACTCCTGGACCCAGGGGATCCAGTTTTCTCTCACAGAATTCACATCCAAATTTCACCAGCTCATTTTGGTGAAAAAGGGGTGGGTTGTACGCAAGAAAAAATTCCTCACAAATGGACTAAAGGCAGGATATAGCCCACTGTGTACAAAATTTAAAGTTAAACGTAAAGTTTTAGCTTGTTCTGTCAACTGCTGGGGTTTTTTTTAAAGGGATGTCATTAAAAGTCCCAAGTTTGCTTTAGCTCATTAAAAAAAAATAAAAATATGACTCTACCAAGAGTTAAATAACACTGAAAAAGTAGGGGGAAAAATTGGTACTCTTCCTAATTACTAGGAACAAAAACATGAAGGACAAAAATAATGTCAGCCTTTGATTTCTTTACTCACATAAAACAACATCTCATTTCAAAACCAGTCCCTTACTTTTTAAAGGGGCTTCATGGAAAGTAAAACCTTCGCCTGAGTAAGGTTCTGGGATTTGAACCCACAATGGAAAATGGAAAAGCAACTTGATCAGCTGGATTTATGCTATTAATGCTGCAAAAAAACCACGGCTTCTTAGGGAAGGTCTACACTTCAGTCATTGTTGTGATTGTGGCTATACCAGGCAACCCTGAACTAGCTTGAAAGTGGCTAGCGCAGATATTGCTAGCAATACAGCCCCAGAAGTGCGGAGTTCAGTACAGGCTGACTGCTTGCGTATGTGCCCAGCTTCTTAGGGAAGCGAACTGTCAGCGTGTGTATACATGGTCATTTAATGTGGATTAATCTAATTTAAGCTGCATTAGGGATGCGTGTCTACAACTGCGCACCATTAATGCATCTTAAAAATGGCAATTTTAGGCTATGTTAGCCCAAATTTGATACCTGCCCAAACCAAGTATCATATTTAAGTGGGATTAGTTAATGCAGATGAATGCATATGTAGATGCATTACTTCGCATTAAAGCAGGGAATTTAGTCCTGGGTCTGCCCAGCCACTAGGGGGCTGGCTGAAGCCCAGCCCAGGGCTCCTGGCTGGATGCCTCTTCTTCCCCAGGGCTGAGCTGCTCTCTATATAGTTTGCCACTTGTAAGCAGGTTTTTTTTATTGTTGGTGTGTAGGTAGGGTGGTGGAGGGCCACTGTTTGTTGAGAGGGGAGGAATGGGGGTGGGTACTGTGAGGGTAATAAAGTTTTTTGTTTCCTGAGAGTGGTGCTGGGGGTAGGGGGTGTGTGGGCAGCTGGGCAGATGGGCTGAAGTGGGTAATGCAGGAGGCAGGGGTCAGCCAGGGCCTCCTGGAGCTGGTGCTCTGGCACCCACTGGCAGGTACGCGGCTCTCCTGGGGCCTGGGTGGGGGGGCAGGTTACTGCTGGGGCCAGCAGGGCCAGAACCGTGGCCAACAGGAATGTGGGGCACTGCTAATCACTGTCAGGGGCCAGGCTGAAGCAGCAGGGTGCTGGGTGTCGCTGGCAGGAGCAGGGGCAGCCCTGGTGCAGGGAGGCAGGGTGGCTAAAGAGGGAGCTGCCGCATGTTGCCCTGTGCTGGGCATGGGAAGCGGTTGGCCAGGGATGGGGGTGGGGAGAGGGGGTTTCCAAGATGGTTGCCAAATGCTGGCAGCTGTCTCTGGCTTCAGCATGGCTGCCAAGTGCTGGCAGCTATGTGTCTGGAGGCTGGAGATCCCCCCAGTGGCCACAGGGGCACATGGCAGGGCTGAACCAACCTAGGACTAAAGTTAGTCCAAAGTCCCACCACATGTAAACACCTGCCAAAACCCACTTAATCCACATTAGTTTAATGCACTTTAACTTTAAGCCTGCTTAAATTCATGTGTAGACATGCCCTGTGTGTGGAAGGGTGTAGACTGCACTGAGTTACATCCATGTTGCCATGGCTACAGTGCTAAGCTGTAGCTGAGCTAGAACGCTTAAAACAGCCTTGGGCATGTTTGTACAACTGCAGTTACTTTAGTGACTGTAGTGTAGACATAACGAGCCCTTAGCCGCTGTACCAAATAGTACAGGGCTTGACAACAGTCCACTTTAAATTACTTAAAGTATGCTCTTCTACTCCATTGCTATGGAACTGTTTGGGTTTTTTTGAACAATATTGGATCTCATGTGGATGTTTTTTTCCTCATCCTTCTTCCGTTAGACAAAGAGAAAATTCAAAGAGCAAATTCCTGAGAAAGCTTTTATGATGTTTTCAATTGTTTCATACTTAAATAAAAAGTACTTGGTTTTTAATCTGAACACCAAGACCTTGTCAATTTGTAAACTCCAGAACTCCTAAAACTTTCAGACCTTGCCAATATAAACTATCTAAAGTGCAGAGAATTAAATACTGTTTATCTGCTCTGTCCATGACTGAATTTGTTCCAGTCCCTCTAAGGTATGCACTAAGGAGCTGCTTAAATCCCTGAAATCGGGGCTGGGATTTTCCAGAACAGCCATTTTCCAGAACAGGCTCCTGAAGCACAATCCCAGTCCTCTAGGCCCCTAAACATTACCTCGAATATTAAACCACCCCACTCCTGCAAGCAAAAACAGAAAGAAAAAGAAGCACCTTTTCCAAAGGTGTTAATTAAAAGTCCCCTATCTTCCATTTTTTAGATGCTAAATATAAACATGTTGCTTTTCTTTTATTCACTCTAGCAAACTTCTAGTAAAATGACACTGAAGTGTATGTATGAAACACGCTTGCACTCTACACTGGGCCAAATTTTCAGCTGCTGCAAATCAGTTTCAGTCAAATCTTCAGCACTGCTACAACAATCACACCTGCTGAGCAGCCAAGTCAGGTACCTAAGGACTCGACACAAGCCGAAACTGATAAATTGATCAACACACTGTATTGTCATAAATCTTCATTTCTCAGCTGTTGAATTCAGCTGGATTTGGGATGGTTTACATACACTTATTCATTTTAAGACTCCAAGGAAGTCTAATGCATGCATTGGCAATTAAAAAGCTGAATCTTAATTCGTCTGACTTGATAAGCAAAAGACTTTAAGTTACTTTGAGGAAGGATAGGTGGTACAGAAAAGCCAGTGCTTTAGTAAAATGTCTTGTTTAGATTTGTTGTTATGTCTTTTAAATGCTGAAATTGTGTTACCTGAGTGGGCTACTTGTCGGATTGCAGCAACTTCAAATGGCCCACTCTCTAAATCAAATCCATGCTGGTCTACCTGTACATATTATCTTGAATGATATGACACACCTTAAACTGTATAGTGAGGCTTGCAATATTTTTTTTAGTCAGCTAAAAAGAGTGAAAAAAACAGAAAGGAAAATGTTAGGGTGACAGTATTTGGATCTTGGGGAACATTGAATTTGCAGCTGAATAAAGGCTTTAATCTGTGGCCTAGCAGAGCTGCTGACCACAAGGCAGAATGATATATTAAAAGTAACATTGCAAGACGCTGAGGCAAGCATTTTCTGAATAATGTGGTAGTGTGTAGGATATATGACTCATTGTGTAAGGAGAACAGGAGGCAGCCCACCAGCTATCGTTGGGAGATAAGCAGAAGCAAGACTTTGCAGCTGGTAAAACATGGGACTGAAAAAACAGACTGGAAGGTGAAAGACAACATGTAATTAGTAACAGAATCCAAAATAAACATATGCGAAAAGGTGAATGGTGATTGGTGAAGAGGCCTCCAGAAGCTTCCAAGTTTTGGTTGAAGTCCGCCCAGTGACCGAAGAAGCGGGGTCAGGGGCTTAGACATGTGCTCATAGCAAAAAGACATGTAAATAAGTGAAATGCATAGGTAATTCCATGCTAATGAAACAAACAGTAAACAGAGGCAGAGTTTGAGATAGGAACAAAGGAAGGACAAAGGTGTCGTAAATGTTATAAGCATAAACCAAGGTGTATAAACATGGAAAAAGACTAATGTTCACTGTGGTTCCCCGGTTTGTTGGAGCTAGTCTGAAGCTGTCTCCATTTTTAATAAAGCTGTTGCAAGCAATGTGTGCTGGTGTTTGCTCTCTGAGCCATTGGATCGTTGTCTCCCTAGTTGTTGGGTGCTGCATGGAGTCAGGGTCTAACAGAAAAGACTAGACATTTTCTTCCTACTATTTCTTTCCTTCCCTTCATAAAAATGTTGATGTGAGGGATTATCATATAGCTACTGAATTCTGCCCCATGTGAAGATTCATACTCATATCAGTCATAAAGATGTACTACTCACATCAGTCTATCAGACCGTTCCTTCCATCTTGCTTATTTTGTAAATCCAGTTATCTTGTTCTGACACTATGCACAATCTTCTAAATTACTGTCAAATTAAACACTTTTAATTCATGGAAGATTTCAGCTTACCTCCTATTTTTTGCTACTAATTATAATTGTAAAGCATTTTTACTGACTATTAAAAACATGAGTAAATTAATCTTTACACTAGTAGTTCTCAACCCTTTCTAGGCTTCAAGAACCCCTCAGAAAGCACCAGCTCTTAGTTTTGGCTTGTGTTTTTAAGTACAAATAATAATAGGATAATTCTCCTGTTGCAAAGAACTCAGAAAGACTGCAACAGGTAGTTTAAATTTGGGAGTTTAAAGTACAGGACCTAAATCTGTATCTTGTCACCTTATGTAATAAGTAACTGGATTTTCAGAAGTCTCTATTTATTTGAAGCTATTCTTCTTTTGTAACATTTATTTTTCATGTGCATCTGATAATGTGATTAGTTATCTGTGACATAAGTGTACCTCACCAAGTAATCTGAATTACTTTGAGCCTATGAAGAAATGCCAAGAGAAATCCTAATAGTGAAAATCCACCAGAATCAACAGAAAGTGTGGGTGCTTTGAAAATGAGGTCAGTAATTCAGCTAAAAACTAGACTTAAGTACTTAACATGGGGCAACTGAATTTGAAACTACTGGCTCAGATATGCAGTGCGAGTGTTTTGTGTGGCTATGCAAAAGACAAAAGGGGTGCACAATGAGGATAATCGCGTTACAAAACTGCTGCAGGTAGTCTAAAGCCAGGTGAGCTATTGGTAGAAGTAGGTGAGAAAGGAAGTCTGCCACCTGTATCACTAGACACAACCAACAGTGCAAAAGAAATAACAGAAGTCTTAGATCAGGCTTGCCTCATCACTACCTAAAGACACCACAAAATTTGCCAATCAACAAAACCTTTCTTTGTTTAACTTTCCAGCCTATCCCTTCCCAAGTTTTAGGCTACACTTGCCAAGTTGATGCAGATGAGGGTGTAACAAAATACTGCCTGAAGTGTTTGATTTTAATAAGAGTTTTGCAAGGACAGAATGCTATCTGGAATTCTTTTGGCATTTATTAATGTAGTTGAGGTGATGCAGAAGACTTTATGGTCTGCATTCTCTTTGACAGATAACTAATGTAATTGACACAGGAGTGTGAAAAATGTAACATTACAGAAAGCAGATGTCCCATATTTTGAAAGTTATTGTCAATGTGTTTATATAATATGAATATCCACAATGCTCAGTATTTCAGATTTACTTTTAAAAACAACAGTGTTGATTATGAC
>NW_017729032.1:150767181-150784269 GCF_001723915.1 Gavialis gangeticus
TAACATTACAGAAAGCAGATGTCCCATATTTTGAAAGTTATTGTCAATGTGTTTATATAATATGAATATCCACAATGCTCAGTATTTCAGATTTACTTTTAAAAACAACAGTGTTGATTATGACAGTCCTAACACTTGCCACTCTGGTATTTCCCACTGTTTTAAGAATAAAATTGTATCATACGACATTCTAGGGTAAATGTTTGTATTTATACTGAATTAAGGCACTGATTATAATTTTCAGAGTTTAGGTTATTTGCTTTTAGGTGAATGAGATACTTTTTCATTAAAAAAAACAAAGCAAGCAAACAACAAAAACATTAATGCTGAACTAGAAATTTAGGACCAGACTGCCAGCAGAAGGGCCTCAGTGAAATATTCTACTGCACTCATTTTGACAGACAGTCTACTATGCCAATTATCTAAAGGAAGATCATAGATCTTAAACTAATGTAGATCCTAAATCTCATGTTGCATTCTGGTTCTCTGAGTGTTATGAAGCTTTCTGATTTTAAACACTATGGAGAAGCAGGCTCAGTAAATGGTGGGAAAAAAAACCTTGAAGAGAAACCCAAGTGCTGCTGGCAATTATGATTCAGCTGACAGCAATTTATCTTCACACCAGTGTCCCCAAATGTCAATAATGGGCACTGAGCAGATGTGGAGTGACTTGGGGAGTCAGGGATTCCATGTAAATAAGGTCTACCTTTCCCTATGAAGCCTCCTATAGATCCTGGCCCTTCCTTCTCCTCAGTTGATCTGTAAAGGTTACTGCAAACCCAGACTGCAATGACTCTCACCTGGAGGTTCTGGGGAAAAAGTATTGAGATCTGGCATCCCTACAGGACATTAAAAAAATTATAGCTTTGTGTCAAGTTACAGAGAGTCTCGTTCTTCCCCTCTTGCAAGCCCTGTTTACCACAGAGTATACATTTGACCTTGATAGCCCCAACATGCTCTCAGGGACAGCTGTTTTTCCACATCCTGAAGCTATCAGCCCAACCACCTCCAGCCCAGTCTGAAGTGACTCTCTTTGGGGTGCACCAAACCATTCAATTTTCACTCCCAAGCTGTCATGCTACTTGAAAGAACCTCCTCTACTCCTTCCAGCTCAAGAGATCAGGGAAGCGCTGTCTCTCTATATCCTCCTTTAGAAACCCAGCTGGGTAAAGCATGACCACACTCAGGGCATGACCACACTCAGACCACTGTCAATGAATAGCACTTCTGACAAGATTAATGGAGTTACACCAAGATCATCTCCAACTGGAATTAAGTGACAAAGCCTACCTAGAGGACAATGTGAAGTGAGTAAACACATGTTGGATACCACCCTTCCATAAGGATCCGCTGTAGCTTTGGGTGCAAAGAATGGCCAGTCAACAGAGCTCTAGCCAGGTTAAGTATCATGGATGTTTTATGATCAGAATTTGGCCTAGAGGTTCATAACCCTGAGGAACACAGTTACAGCTAGTTTTATCATGCTGCATGCAATGTTTGTTCTACAGCAGATCAGCATATTCAAGGGAGCTCTTTGAGATTATCACATTTCTTAATAATGTATTGCAATCTCTCCCTGTCTCAAGACACTTAATTTTGACATATTTTTCCCTCTGTTCCTCCATCAGCAATTCACAATGTTCTAGACAGGCATTATTACAAAATCTGACATTAGATACTAACTCAATTCAAATTTACCTTGCTCCCACTGGAAAAATAATGTGGCCAGAAAGTAGCAGCTGATATTCTGCTGTACATGTTTTTGCCAATTTATGGACAAGAAAATGTTGGTCCACACAGATTACTTATATTATTTGTTGCATCTCTTTTCACTGTAAGACTGGCATTTTTTTGCAGCCACATATTAAAATGAGTTTTCGCTAAGGCATAATAAACATATTGCAGTAGTAACATACATGTAGTGATGCCAGACCACAACCCTGGACCCAGCCAGTCTCAATCAGGAGATCAAAGCAAGTCACTCGCTAAACAGGCACCACCTACAGCAAGCCCAGAGCAGTGCCCCAATCCCAGATAGGCTGAGTGAGGCAATCAGATCAGCCAATTCCCTGAAGCCACAGGCAGCAGGCCTCACCCACTCAAGCCCTGAAAGCCAGGCCCAGCCTGCAGCATCCTTAGAATCATAGAAAATGAGGGTTGGAAGGGACCTCAGGAGGGCATCTAGTCCAACCCCCTGCTCAAAGCAGGACCATCCCCACCTAGATCATCCCAGCCAATCCTTGTCTGGGCAAAGGCAAAAATTCTTGCTTCTGATCTTCTGTGTGCTTCCTTGCTGGTTTTCTGGTTTCAACTCTTGGCACTGACACCAGCTTCCAATTCTGGTACGGCCCTTGGCATTCCCTGGTGCCCATTCTTGGCTCTTGATTCTGGTTTGACCTTCAGCTCTTACTGGCTTCTGATCCTGCTTAACCCTGTCTCTGGCACTGGCTTTGGGCACTGGCCTGTTCTGATTTCGGTTACAGCTCCCAATTTAGATGCTAGACCTCTCCATACCCCTCCCCCTCGTTTCCTGGGAAATCAATCTGGACTGCACCAAGGCTTCGGGTGTTTCACCGCTCACATTCTGGTTTCCTGACAATATGTCATCTTCTGTATGCCATGTTATGTTACTATTTTTCAAAGTATAAAGTACTACATTTACACTGCCCCAAAGTAACTAGGAGTGAGAACGTGTACCAACATGCTGTAAAAAAGCAATCGCATTATCAACTAATCATACAGAAAATCACATGAATCAATGTGACTCTATGAAGAACAATATGTTTCTTTATTTCCTGGTACACTGCAGCAGAAAATAAATTGATGTCTGACAGATGTGCAATACTTTCCTACTGGTCCAGCTTTCAGGAAGCACTCTGGACACATGTAAATTCTCTTCTCCTCCCTATATAACTACACAAGAAAAAATGGTCATGCCTTTTTTCTGATTTTTTTTTGAAGGGAGGATTCAAACCTGAAAAATCCAGTTTTTGTCAAGGCCCTCCGCAGGAGCTTGGGAGCAGGGACCCACCCTAGGTCAGGCTGCAGAACAGCAGTAACGTCCCTGTGCAGTCTAGGGAGGGACACCAGATCCATACAGGTCTTGCAGCCTCAACTTGACTGCTCCTAAAAGTCCCTTTTACGCCAGTTTACTGGGACAAACACATGATGCTCATGCAGGGTTACCAACCCAGGAAATTTTTTACTGACATTCTGCAGTCTTCTTACTGACAAACAAACTTTTTTGATATATGTTTTAGGGGACCCTTACTCACCCCCACACCAATTCCCCCAGTCACACTCTGCACCATGCTGCCTCACCCCAGTTTATTCCCCAGCTTACCCCTGCCAGTCCTGTTGCCCCCATCCTAGCATAAACTCCCACCTGCTGGTTCGTCATCCTCCTAGCCCTGCAGCTCCATCTCAGCCGCACAGACTCTTTACCTGTCCTGCCTGAGGCCTCAGATTGCCTGGGGCTGCATGGCCCTGCCTATCTTCAAGGTGAGCAGCCACTGCAGGCAAATGACAGCCAACATGATGCAGCAGCATCGTATGGCTGGGAGGGCAGGGGCTGTGGAGGCTCCTGTGGGCCACAAAGTCCAATGGAGAGCTCTGTTCAGGGAGCTGAGTTGCATTCTGCTCAGACACAAGGTACTCAGACAGAAAAACAACTCTGCTCTTTCTATCCATCAACGCTCGCATCCAGCCTCATTCCAACAACAGAACTTCAATCAAACTCACTGTTTCTTAGGTTACGGAGAGCTCAATTTTCTCTGTATTTTACAGACAAGTATTCTTAGCCTTTTTTTTACAGACTGTCCATAGATTTATGAATAGTTGACAACTCTGCTTACGGTAAATGGACTGATGCGCAGCCCCTCAAATGGTTCATCACCTGAACAGCTCCACTGTGGAGCTTAAGTAATTCAAAAAGCAACTCACTGCGTTTCTGTGACTGGGTTATGTCACCCATAAAGTCCACAAAGTGAAAAAGTACTAATTTATTTTTATACAGAAACATATATGAACACTTCACCCTTACTCAGGAAATACTGATTAAACAACCTGCTATGACAGAACCATACAGTGCTACACAAACATGGATATTATAGAAAGGTTTCTGATATATGTATGTATGTGCGCGTGTGTGTGTGCATGTGTAGACATACATACATATATAAATATATATATTTAACAAATGATATTTGCATTCTCATCTATGTTTTAGCCAAAACCCTTGTGGTCATTACACTGGGAGTAAGTTATTTTTTTAGTACTACTTTCCCTTTTGCTGGGCTGGCTACCATTAAATTTCATTTCTATTATTTAATGAAGTCATGTACTGGTTCAGAATCTGTCTCGATGCCTGAAAAATATCTACTTTTCTGCAGGTGAAAGGAGTTATTGGAGTGAGTTATTTGCTGAATTTATGAATAACCTTTGTTCTCTACGAAATTTATTTCTGATTGTCCAGCAAACTGCTATGGGGTCATGGATTGAAGGTTTAAGGGCAAAATGAGAGGGGGTGTGCACATTCATTTTAAACACCTCTTGGTAAAAGAAATTTGGAACCTGCTAGTAACCAGCATTCAGAACATGGCCAGACTGTTCCTATAAGTGGACATCTGGACATTCCTCTATCCATCCCTGCAGACAGATAAAGATGTTATTCTTCTAGAGCAGAGGCGACCTCTGTGTGTGGTATGCAGCCAACTGGGGAGCAGACAAGCAGCTCAACAGCAGAGAGGGCAGGAAGCAAAAAAACAGGAAACACAGGGCAAGAAACACAGGGCAGGGAGCAGAAAGCTGAGCAACAGATCAGGTAGGGGAAGGGCATCAGAGTGACACCAGAGTGAAACTGCATGGTTAATTTGTTGTATACCTGCCAAAAAAGGCTGCCCCTGACTATTCTAAATGAAAACACTGTACAATGAGTACACAGACAAACTGGCTTTAAAACCAGGTAGCGATTTTCATGGGTGCTGAGGGAAGCATGCGGGAATGTGGACAGTACTGGCCTCTATTCCAGGCCTTTCATGAAGAACAGGAGGGAAGTGGTGCTCCTTTCTAAGAAAAGGTCACTGGGGAAATCTCTGATGGTTATTTTGTTCAACAGCAGGCAGGGATATTTGCATACTACTACTGTCATTCCAAACATGCAAAAGCTTCCAAGCTTTTTCTTCAAATAAAATAGATTCTTTAACATGAAATCACAAGCGTTATCCAAGAGAAAGTGTATATGGCATATTCTGTTTCACACATAAAATAATTAAGGGGATTCCTATATATCATTTATTTCCTCTTGAAATTGATGGCCTTTCATCATTTACTACTTTCCTTCCTACTCCTTCACTTGTGAATTGTAAGTTAATCAGGAACACAACAGAAATCATGTACCCACAGCCAATTCATTACATTCATTCATCTCCTGAGGGTGGATTATGTATGTTAAAGCTGTAACTAGCTTAGTCCAGTTTTGACTTCACTTCTGACTTTACGAAAACTACAGTAGAAATTTGTCATGCAGGTTAATTTATCAGTGAAGGTATTTTTGGAAAGTATGCAAGGATTGAAAAAAGGTTTTGTAAAGCAGACTAGCTTTAAAATGGAGTCTCTCTCACTGTTTAAAAATTATTTTTGGTTTCTGAAACATAAATACATAGGCCAGGAATCCCCACAAATGTACTGGATTTTTTTTACTTCAAAGAGGACTGGCATCTCGAACTCTTCTTGAAAAGCCTGATTTGTTTTTAGAGTATTATATCTGAAATTTACAGGCACTTTTACACATGCTCCAGGGTTGGGGGGCAGCACTTTAATTAGAATGGATCCGAGAACTGCTTTAATTAAAGTGCTGTCGTGTCTCATGTATCAGCCTCCTTGAGCTTAAAAATGGTGGCGGGGGTGCTTGAACTAAAGCTTGTTTGATGAGCTTTAGTTCAAGCACCCCTACCGCTATTTTTAAGCACAGGGATGCCGATACATGAGATGCAGGAGGCTGCTGGAGCACAACAATTGCCACGCTGCAGCAGACTCAATTAATCAATTCTACTCCAATGTGCTGGAATTCCAGCCTCCGTGGTTGTGTACAAGCGCCCTACAATATCACTCTGCATGGCCCAATGCAGATCAGTGTCACCAATGGACTGGCTATAGAAGAGAGATCTTTCACTCCTTTGGTTGTGGCTCAGGCATTGTGCTGTAGCTTGGAAAACCAGTACTGGTCTGGCACTGCCATACTGTGTGGCCTTTACCAGCAGCTTTTATCCAGAGATACCACAGTGGTTTACAAAGAATGAAGTTATGCACAGGCCAGATCAGGTGCACCTATTCCAAATCTGTGTATATGAGATGAACACAAACAAAATGTCAGTGACTGGAATTACAGGAAAGATAATTCTTTCCTCATAATTGATAACACAGATGATAAAAATTATTCACATTATAAAGAAGAGTTGATTTAAAAGGTAAAGGGAGATAGTAATTAATTTCCCTTAATAGTCACACTGGGACCTTCTGTAGTGTGAGGTCTGATGTTAATAATATATTTTTCCCCCTATAATTAATGTTCAAGTTCTGTTCCTGTGGGACTCTTTCCCACTATCCTCAGCTTTGTCGGTACTTATAGTTTCATAGTTTCATAGTTTCTAGGGTCGGAAGGGACCTGAGCAGATCATCTAGTCTGACCCCCTGCCATGGCAGGAAGAGCACTGGGGTCAAATGACCCCAGTAAGGTGGTCATCCAACCTCCTCTTAAAAACCCCCAGGGTGGGAGCCTGCACCACCTCACTTGGAAGCTGGTTCCAGACTCTAGCCGCCCTGACCGTGAAGTAGCCTCTCCTGATGTCCAACTTAAACCTTCCCTCCGCCAGCTTGTGACCATTGTTCCTGGTCACTCCTTGCGGCGCTCGGGGGAACAGGGACTCCCCCAGCGCCTGCTGATCCCCCCTAACCAGTGTATAACAGGCCACAAGATCCCCCCTCAGCCTTCTCTTTTGAAGGCTGAACAGGTTCAGGTCCCGCAACCTTTCCTCATAGGACCTACCCTGCTGTCCCTTGATCATACGAGTGGCCCTCAGATACAATCAACTTCAGCACTCCAGTTATACAACAGCTAATCCAAGCACTGTTAAGTCCACCCTTCCCTAAACTACTGCCAAGTAGGTGGAAAATGTAATAATTGGAACACTAAACCTTGGACGCACAGATCTTAAGTTGCAAGACATTAGAAAGGAAGACAGCTGTTAAATAAACACTGTGACTTACAAGAAAAAACAAACCTAAGATAATTAGTTTCCTAAGAAGGTTTGAAGCACAGGAATGGGGAGTTAAATGCCAAAAATCCAATTCTCCTATACACTGGGGCAACTTTGGATCAGATTGCTAGCATACAGATCTACCAAAGAAGACTGAGCAGGGAAATTCTTGTATTCTACAAAACCCTGTGGCTCCCATTCCAACCCGCTGAAGCACTCAGAGTATAGTCAGGAAAAAAACAAGCGTATCTAGGTCTCTTTCACTAGGGACAGACATTCAAAAAGCCTGAGCCTGAATTGATTCAATCTTTGCAGGTTAGTCTAACCTGGCTAGGCTAAATCACTTTGTAACTGACAGACATCACCTCTGGACTGAAAAAATGCTGGCACATGCCTGCAGTGGCTCAGGCTACAAGCCAGGGGTGCTACAGCAGCCCTCTCTTCCCTTTTATAGGGCTGAACTGAGGGGGGCATGGCCAGGCCCCAGCAGGATGCTGTGATTTGGGACCCATCTCCTCTCTTGATAACAGAGCATTTAGCAGCTGTTATCAGCATTTAGCACCCCATCAGAAAACAAAGCCTCGCTCATTAGTTCAAGCTCTTCTTAAACAGCTTTTTCCAAAGGAAATGCAGGGACATTATCAGCTGAGTTGTTGATTAGCTCCAAAAAGCCCTAAGAGGACGCTGTCCTATCTGCCTTACACAGTGTTAGCTAGCATACAACATGCTGGATATGGTCCCTGTTGTAGGAGAGAGGAGAAAGGGATCTTTGCTTAAAATGGGGGGGGAGGAAGAGGGGCATGGGGAAGCCAGCAGACCCTGCTGTGCTTACAGTCTCTGCCAGAGCTGCAGCCAGGCAGCAGAGGGGAGGGGCCTGCCCTGCTGTGGAGCAGAGAGCCCCACCCAGCCCAGACAGCATGGCAGGATGCTGGGGGAATCTGATTTAATTTAAACCAGCACGGGTCTGGAACAGACATTGCATAAACTGGTTTGAACCAAATCAGTTAAGTTTGATACTACATTCAACCAGGTCTATCTCAAACTGGTTTCAGCCATTTTCAAGCTGGTTTATGTGCACTAAATCCTGCCACACATGCTGAAATCTTTATGCAAACCTCTGTACATCATAGTCTGGACAAAGGGACAAAAGGATTCAGAATCAAAATGGTCACAGACATCCTACACTCCTTGTCCCCTACCACTTGATCCAAATGAACAACTGCAACTCCTGCTATCCCAAGTTTCTTTCTTGTTGTTAATACCATCAGAGATGCTAAAAACAGAAATCACTCACAGCTTAGAAATTACATTACACCCAATTTTAAATAGTTTGCACTTTGTATCCGTGTGTATTATTTGTTGCTGAGACTACCATGATCTTCTGTTTCCTGATTTCTGCTAACTTCACTTTGAAACCTTAATATTCTTCTAATGTGGATATTATAACAGGATTCTATTCACACCTGCCTGCAAGTTGTTGGGTGAGACAAAGATCCCATTTTATTCCTTAATTTAAAGAAACGGGGAAAAATTCCATTCACAGAAGTTCATTAAGTTAGTTAGGGTTCTGCAACTGTGTTTCCTATGAATACGTTAATTAAAAATCAACAAAGCCCCTGTTACTTCAGACATACAACTGCCTATATAATACACATGTTCCAATTCCTCAAAATTATACAAACACATAAACCATGAATCCAACCTCAGAACATTTTTAGTAAGGATAAAAGACAGTCATAATTTCAGAATAACAATTGTGGACACATTGGATTGCAAAGATACCATCAAAACAGTAGAGACGATCCAAAAAAATCCTTAGCTCTGCCTCTTCCCTCAGTACTCCCTGTGCTCCTCTAGCCCTTTATACTTTTCTTTCCATGGTTATAGAGACCAAAGAGAGGAGAGAAGCAAAGTACAGAAGCACTGTGGCAGATCCCACTTCTCTCCCTACAGATCCCCAAGGGTCTAGAGAAAAGGTTTTGCACTGAGTGGACTTGGTCAGGATTTTCTTATTGCAGGATTGTGGCCTGGTACTTCTGTCAAACATGACCTAAGCAACAATTTCTGTGAATCACCCAGTGGCTATATGATGCAAAGAGCGGGGTGCTAAGCATCTAATACCAGGGGAGCAAAACACCCTATACAAAGCTTTTGTAGTTACGAAAAAAAACTTGTATGCTTTTACTGAAGCAATGAAAAACTAGGAGATTTCAGGTATCTTGAAAATGACATCCAGGCACTTGCACGTTGCATGAAAAATTGGGATACACAGCTTATTTCTAAAAACAACCCACAGACCAGTGGTTTGAATCTCAACCTTTTTAGCTTTAAGGCACCCCTCATAGATTTTTTCAATTTTGTGGGACCCCTGTTGAGAATCACTGAGTAACAATCTAAATTCAGGAAAGATATGGAAGGGTGCCTGGATTCTAAAAAGGGTGAGTTCCACTCTACCTGGTGCAAAGTGAAGGCAACAGAGGCAGGGCTTAAAACTGCCCTACTCCACTCTTTCCACTGTTTGAATCCCCCTTCTCCATACCCCCATCCGTAACTGTAAGGGCAAGGGCAGCCCCCACCACCAAGACTGCTCCTGCAGGGTCTCACATACTGGTAACATCCCCTGTGACCCCTCTCACAAGTCCCAGAAGCATGGGAGGAGAAGAAAGGACAAGCTGAGATACAAAGGGCAGCTCCACCCCACATATGCCCATCCATCCACCTGCAGCAATGTATGCTGTTGGAGCATGGGGGGCAGCTGGCACAGCTGCTTCTGCAGGGCAGGGGAGGACAGCAGGAGCAGCAGTCTCTAGAGGTGCAGCTATAGGCACCACTAAGTAGCTGGGGCAGGCACAGGCTGCTGGACAGGGAGAGTAAAGCATTCACTTCCTTACACAAGGGCAACATGGCACAGAACCCTTAACAGGACCTTGTGGCACCCCAGAGTGCTACAACATCCCAGCTGAATATCACTGATATAAACTTTTCAATTTTTGCAGTGCAGGCAGAATTCTACTTTCATTTGTGCATCTAAATAGCAGTTTTCTACTTACATAAGTGGCATTTTTCCATTTATGCCCTATTTATGATTATGTTTCCTCCATAGTATAAATGTGTAAGCAGTGACTGGGTATATGCCTGAGTCCACACATGCATATCTGAGGGTAAATCTCAGAAAAGGATGAGAAAAGAAGTGCTATCCTATGTTTTAGGCCCAAACAGGTGGGTAATTACAGCACTTACAAAGGGTGCTAGGTGCAGAAAATGGTTTGAACTTACATCTCTGACTTCTTAAAACATGGTAGTCTAACCACCACACTACAGGTCAGGCAATCAGCAGTCACTTCTCCAGCATTCCTGTGGAAGCTGAGCCACTACACTGGATAAAATGGAGTAAGAGGAAAGCAGAAATACATTTTGTCCCCACTGAAAATGAGGTCCTAGCCTAGAAGACTGACCTGCTTTCATCTAGGTTAGTATCCAGTTTACTGAGCCACACACCCTTTCGTTTGCTCAACTCCTGGCTCCACATATTTCTTCCTCTTTGTCTTCCCAGAGGCCACCTTCAAAAAGAGCGCTGGAGAGGACCTAGCCCAATTCTTAACTTGTGGTGTGGTGGTTAGAGAACTCTTCTGGGAAACCAGAAGGATGCAAGCTAAAGTCGGGCGGGGAGAGGGAAGCTTTGTCTCTGGCTCTCCCATGATGTCTGAGTTTAATGCCCTTCAGCCATGAGTGGCTGGCCAGGTAGATTTTCATGACTTAGACACAGATGCTTATCCAGAATGGGTGCATGTACTTAGCTGCCAGGCCAGAGCACAGCTTACTCCACATGTTCAGTCTACATATGCATGCTTATGCAGCCAAGCTTCAGACGTAAGAGAACTGCAATCTGTGCTGCAACAAGAACTCCACTTAATGTGGCTAGAAAACTGCCATTTAGACACACACACAGAAACAGAATTCCAACCTAAAATACCACCTGGTAAGACATATTAATGTTGCTGAGGTTCAGAGGAGAAACATCATACCTAACACAGAAGCTCAGAAGTTTCTTGCAAGCAGTAGCCTCTGGTAGAAGTTTTCAGGCAATAAAAGCTACAAATCACACTTTATTTCCTTCCACCAATCCAGGAATTTGAGATTCCTGAGACTCTGAATTAGTAGGCCAAGGAAGTGAGGAGAGTGGATCTGTTTCTGTTGTCATCTCAAATGAACACTGTTAACTACAATAAATGACTGTTTTTTCCCTTTCTTTCAGGAAACATCCCTCAAGTTCCCAGAGATTAATAGGAAGTATAGATGCTGACTCCGTGGGTGCTCTGAGGCTCAAGCACCTACTGAAAAAAGTTAGCAGGTGCTTAGCACCCACAGAGCTGCTTGCAGACGTTAAAAAAAAATGCTTTACCAGAAGCAGCAGCGCGTTACTTCAACCCGGTTCTGCAGTGTCTGTAAAAATTGGGAGCTTCAGAGGTGTTTTTTGGTGCTTTTAGCTAAAACGGATTCAATCAGCTATTAGATAAAAAGCCCCACTAAAACACCAAATCTTTACAGATGCTGCAGAGCCAGGCTGAAGTAACACACTGCCTCTTCCGGACATGTGCAGGGCTCAAGACTGCTTTACACTGGGTTTTTTGTTTTTATGTCTGCAAGCACCCACTGGCAGAAAACAAAGTTGATGCCTATTATAGGAAGTTCTATAAACAGTGTTTAGGCCGGGGTGGGCACTTATTTGGGCCCAAAGGCCACATAGGGAGTTTTGATGAGCTGTCATGCTGCTCTGCCCTCTTTGCCTCCAGCAGGAGCCACCCAGCTGAGGCTTACCTTTGCCAGTCCAGAGAGGTGCACCGGGGCAGGAGCGGGAGAAGGAGCTGCTGGCGGCAAGGGAAGCAGAGCAGCACCCAGTCATCTGCAATTCAGTGGCTGGCGCCTGGGCTGGTAGGGCTATGCTGGTGCCCAGACTGGCAGGCCTGTTCTGGTCTCCTTGCCTCCAGCTGCAGCTCCTCCTCCTGCCCCTGCTGAGTCACTCCAAGCAGGGATGGGGCTTCAGCTGGGTGGCTCCTGCCTCAGTGTGCCAGGCTCTGGCTTCAGCTCTTGGCTGACTTCCACCCGCTTTGCCTACCCAATGTGATGAGCAGTGGGTGTGGGTGGAAGAGTGGCATAGGCTGTCCTGGGAGGGGTTAGCCCCATTTAGAGTGCTGTGGAGGTAGCCAAAGACTGTACTGCCAGGGCGAGCTGTACTGTGCATACCCCTCTCCTCTCCCTCCCTCCCCTCACAGCTGGCTGAGCACTGGTCTGCTCCCCTCGTCTCCAGCAGCAGCTCCTCCTCCAGCTCCTGCCCCTGCTGCACCACTCCAGGCAGGCAGGAAACTTTAGCTAGGTGGTTCCTGCTGGAGGCAACAGGAACAGAGCACCACCAGGAACAGCCCTACCAGAAGCTACACACACTGGCCAGTGGGTGTAGGCAGGAGTGTGGTGCAATGTGGGCTGGTCTGGTAAGAGCCAGTTGGGCTCAGCTCCATGTGGAGCGCCATGGGGGCAGCTGCAGGCCAGATCCAGTCAGTTGGTGGGCCAGATTTGGCCTGCAGGCCATATTTTGCCTACTCCTGGTTTAGGTAGTAGTGCTTTGTATGGGTGTTCCAGGAGCTCTAAGTGGAAGTCCTGTATATTTCAGTGATAGAACTATTGTGAAAGTTGTCTTCATCAGGGGCATGTGTGCACAACACTTTAAAGTGGGTTAAACGCTTTTGCACCTCTTTAATGGCATAGATGTTTGCACATGTCGGCGGTGTATTGCGCATTAGTTCCAGCCACTGTAGCACATTTGGTGGCATAATGTGCCCTAAATGACTTTGGGGTGCAGCAAACTAAAACACCTGTGAGGAGCAAAGCACTGGGCTCCGTGTGGCTCAGGGGCTGTGCAAGCAGCCCATGCAGGCAGCTTGGAAGCAGCCTGGGGAGGCAGGCCCCACTAAAGGAAAAAAAAAAACGGTGAACCTGATCTCTTTTTTTTTCCCTTGGAGCCTGCCTGCCTGCACGAGCTGCACAGGGATCCGGTCCTTCCCTCCGTGGCTGCGGTGTCCCGTAGGACCACCCAAGCCAGGTGCCTGTGGGCGAGTGCTGCCTGGTGGGGGGGCCACTGTGGCTGTGGAGGGAAGCACCAGCCCCCTCCCTCCCACTCCTGAAGCCCAGGGACCACTCTGCCCGACGGCAGCTCTCCCCTCCCCACTGCCAGAGAGGCAGGTAAGACATGGGAGTACACGACACGGGGGTTTACTTAGCCCTAAATTTAAGTGGTGCTTTTAAAAATCCACTGCTTCAATTTAGGGCAAAGTAAACCCCCGTTTCATCTACACATGCCCCACAAGGCTACTAGAAAGCAGAATTAACATAGGTGGCTGAAGATCTGCTAACATTAGGGTGAGGAGTATTACTGTCCCATCCACCTAGAAAACTTATGTGTTGAGACAGCCTGGCTTCTGGTCTTATCCTCAAATGTCACTAGACTTTAGATATGTAAACGGACATCTGACATCTATAAATACACAGCTTTCATATGTCAATACATGAACTTATTTCAGGTAGCTAATTCTAAAATTATTTAACTTTTTTATATGTATAGTCTGTCATAGCCAATTTAACTCCACTGGGCTGAATGGTATTAAGTGAAATGTCTTAATAGGAATACATTTAAGTGTTCATCAAAGAACTGTAATATCAGGTTGGGTAAAATGAGCATATGCTAACTGGAATCACATCAATTGATTCAGTTCTATTGTAAAAACATAGCTTGGAGATGCATGGCATTGCAATTATTTGCCTAGGAAAAAGTACATCATGTGCTAATTATTTTTACTACGTTTATAGTATTCTCAAAGTCAGCACAAGAAACACCAACAGTAGCATGAAGTGTAGTAGTGGGTTTTGTGAGGTGTCCATCCAAATATCTCAGTACTAAACAGCCATTTTTGACCACTACCAATCTGGCTTTAATTTGAACTGGCGATATGGAAATAAAAGGGCTCAGAAGCCTTTCTGGATACATGCATGCACTTAACACCACATATCTGTATAGAAACAGTAAATATTCATTTAGCAAAATAGCAAATATCATAGAACAACTTTAAAGGCAAAATTCTGTGGGTGTGATCCCAGTATTTTGCACACCATCACTGTCATTTTCTGGTTACCAAGGTACCCCCTAGTGCCAAGATTTTCCACAGGTACCAGGTCAATATAGAGGCTTAGCACAACACTCTTATTGCTGCTGGCACAACATGGGCAGAGGGAGGGGGAATGGCCAGATCATACCTGCACTATGCTAATTCTCAGCCCAATTTTTTTCTGAGCTCTGATTGCTGCTGTAATCCAATGTAATTAAAGTACTCCTCAGGTGGCTCTATCATAGATAGGCTTGATAAGATTAGATTTTTATTGGTAAATGTTGATAAACATTGATTTCACCTCACAGACAGATGAAAAATATTTCTATCTTTAATAACCAAAATCTATAGAAAGGGAATGTAAGACAAATGATGGCTGATGGAATGTGTGACAACAAGAGGAGCTCCTATGCTGATTGTAGTTTAGGCTGCAACTCCCAGGAACCCCAGGGGACTGGGAACAAAGGAAGAAGAAGTGACAAAGCGGACAAACGAGCTATGGGAAAACAGAGCTGGGACTGCTGCTCAGCTGATGGCAGTCCTCCAGTAGTTATATCTGTTGTGGTGGGTGGTTAAACAGCACTATAATAATTGTATGCTGTCATTAATAAATTGTCTGCCCCCCACTTCCCTAATTTCGCTCAATCCTGAAAATTTAAATCAATAAAAATCAAAATAAATGCTTAAGAATAAAAATTGATACTGTCCATCAGAATTATTTAAATAATAATAAAAAAGAATATCTTCCAAGCCTAATCATATGGCAAAGGGGACCAGCATGAACAAGGCAACAAGAGGACCAGGGGAGCTCAAAGTAATCTTTAAGTCACTTTCATAGATGTACACCTCTTTACTTGAACTCTCTGCAGTTTGGCTGCAGCAGATGATTTGGCCATAAATTGAATGAAAACATATTTTTACTTCTTTGTAAAAGCTGAAGAACGTTGGCAACAAAGTATTACAAACAAGAAGAAAGAATAAAAGACATTTCACTCACTTTTTAAAATGATGCAGCTTTTCTTTTGGACAAGTTCAAGGCTCAACTTAGTGGTTCACTACCTGCTACTATGTTCAGAATGGCTTTACTGGCCATTAAAGTGTCCCCTTCTTACTGCCATCCTCATTTCCCACTCTGTATGGGTAGGGTAGATGGTGTGACTGTGGCTTGCGGGTGGGATAGAGAGAACATCTTTATGTCTGTCACTTTGGTGGTTGCCACTGATGCAGACCTGTAAGTTGCCTTGACATAACTGATAATATTTTTTCAAATGGACACCATTAGCTGCAAATGAAACGAGCACAGAGGCAACATAAACAACTCTTGTAGGCAAAACAAAATGCAGATGGCTGTATAATGTAGAAAAACAAGATAGACTAGAGAAGCAAAACAAGCCTAAGGATGGCTCAGTAGTTGAGAAGTTAAAAAAAAAAGGCTGAGGGTGACAGATTGATGAGGAAATAAGCACTGTAAAAGGTAATTGGTAAGGATCTATAGCATGATAATATATGGAATATACAGAAGAGGGCTGTAAAAGGGTATTAAAGCCTAAGGAAAACACTTAAGTTTGGAGAGCTGTCACTGAGCAAGAGGAGACCACGCCAGTCAAAATTGTGACCCCTGGTGCCATGACAACATCTGGCCAGGCGAGTCATTACACATCATGCAGAAGGCCTGTATAAGAATACCTTTACACACTGTGTGGGGTTTCACTTGATCAGTGGTTTTGCTTAAGAGTGGTCAATAAATTAGGATTTGAGACCAGAGCAGTCTCACTGATCATTTGGAGTGTAGCCATAGAGGGCTATACCCTACACAGAAGGGATGGAGTAGGGAGAAAAGGTGGAGGGGTAGCTCTCTACGTGAGACAGCAGTACACCTCTCTGTAGCCTGACTTTGGCTCCAGAGATAAGCAGTTTGAAACTCTCTGGGTCAAGCTACAGGGGAGGGGGAAGGGGGAGAGGGCGAGGTGACAGAAACCTAACTATAGGCATTTACTACAGGCCACTGAACCAAGGGGAGGAGCTGGATCTGGAGTTCTCTCGAGAACTGACAGAGGCCGCATGCACAAGGGACTTGGTTGTCATGGGTGACTTCAATTACCCAGACACAGTTTGGGAGGAACACTTGGCTAGGTCAGATTGTTCATGCAGTTTTCTGACTGATCGAGGAGCTCTTCCTGACCCAGGAAGTACAAGGGCCAACCAGAGGTAAAGCTCTCCTAGACTTGGTCTTGGCCAAGGGAGATGTGGCTTGAACACTGAGGGTAACCTGGGCAACAGTGACTACGAAATTATCAGGTTCATCGCTCACCACAATGTTGACAAATCAACCAGCAGGTCTGAAGTCCTGGACTTAAAAAATGCTGACTTCAACAGGGTCAGAGCATTAGTAGGGGAGGCAATGCGGGACCAGGAAGGAAAGGCGAATGGGGTGCACAAAGAGTTGTTGTTGCTCAAGGATATGATCCTCACAGCACAAAAGAAAGCCATTCCTGCAAAGAGGAAAGTTAGCAGAAGTGCTGGCAAGCCCTCCTGGCTTAATAGGGACATTGCGGTCCTCTTAAAAAACAAAAAAGTGGTATACGCACAGCGGAAGCTAGGGACGGTCTTCAAGGAGGACTATATATTAGTGGCCATCACTTGTGGGGAAATAATCAGAAAAGCCAAGGCAGTGA
>NW_017729032.1:150789269-150811373 GCF_001723915.1 Gavialis gangeticus
AAGCAAATATTCCTGTATTTTTGCTTCCTGTTAGTGACTTTTAAAAATAAGAGTAAGAGAACCCTTGGCTCATATTTCTTTTTTAAACCATTGGACCTCCTTTCCTTCACAGGATGTGATTTATATCAGCTGGTACTGATTTATATAGCTGGACAGCTATATACTGGGACAGCTGGTAACCGACGTTCAGGAAAAAACTGAAATCCTGAATGCCCACTTTGCTTTGGTATTTCACTGGATCATGGGGAAACTCAGACGAGAGAAGGCTCATAGGGGGCAAGCCAAGGAATGACAGCCTCCTCACTGTGGATGCTGAGTGGGTGCAATACCAACTAGAAAAGCTAGACATTTATAAGTCATTAGGATTGGATGGACTCCATCCAAGAGTGCTGAAGGAGCTGGCTGAGGTGATCATGGAACCCCTGGCAAAGCTCTTTCAGAATTCGTGGGGCACAGGGGAAATCCCTAAGGACTGGAAGACGGCCAACATTGTGCCTATCTTCAGGAAGGGGAAGAGGAAGGACCCAGGCAACTATAGGCCAGTCAGCCTAACCTCTATCCCAGGGAAAATCCTGGAAAAGCTCATTAAAGAATCTGTGTGTGATACGCTCTTGGAAGGTAAGATTCTGAATGACAGCCAGCATGGCTTTGTCTGAGCCTGTCTTACCAATCTCATCTCCTTCAACGACCAGGTCTCTCGCCACCTGGACATGGGAGATGAGGTAGATGTTATATACCTAGACTTCCAAAAGGCTTTTGATTTAGTATCCCATGATATCCTTGTGGGAAAACTGGAAGATTGTGGGCTCAGCTGCTTGACGGTTCAGTGGGTGGGAAACTGGTTACAGGGAGTGACCAGAGAGTTACCCAGAGAGTTCTCATGAATGGATTTGTGTCATCCTGGCGTGAAGTGGCCAGTGGTGTCCCTTTGGGGTCGGTGCTTTTCAACATCTTTATCAATGATTTGGATGGGGGAGTGAAAAGCTCGCTGGCCAAGTTTGCGGATGACACCAAGTTATGGGGCAGTGTGGTCACACCAGAAGATAGGTTGCAGATACAGGTGGACCTGGACAGGCTCGAGAGTTGGGTAGACTGGAACCAGATGAAGTTTAACACTTCCAAGTGTAAGGTGCTCCATCTGGGGGCAAACAACCCTCAGCATACATACAGGCTCGGTGCTGACAGCTTGACTTGCACCATGGCCGAAAGGGACCTGGGGTAATGACTGACCATAGCATGAACCTGAGCTGTCAGTGTAAGGCAATGGTCAGCAGGGCAAATAACATGTTAGCATGCATCAACCAGTGCATCTCATGTAAAACTAAGAAAATGATACTCCTGCTGTACTCAGCACTGGTGAGACCACAGTTGGAGTACTGCATCCAGTTCTAGGTGCCACACTTCAATAAATGGAAAAACTTGAGAGGGTCCACAAAAGAGCCACCCGTATGATCAGGGACTTGCAAGGCAAGCCATACAAAGAAAGGCTGAGGGACCTGGGCCTCTTTAGCCTAAAGAAGAGAAGGTTGAGAGGTGACTTGACAGTGGCTTACCGCTATATCAGAGGAGTGCATCAGGAACTTGGTGAACAACTGTTCACTAGGGTGCCCCTGGGGAAGATCAGGACCAATGGATACAAACTCCTGGAAGGCCACTTCAGGCATAATACCAGGAAAAGCTCCTTCACAGTCAGGGTGTCCAGACTGTGGAATATACTGCCTCCAGAGGTGGTGCAGTCACCAGCCTTGAGGTTTTCAAGAGGAGACTGGACAGTCACCTCATTGGGGTCACTGGACCCCAGTTGTCTTCCTGCCTAAAGCAGGGAGGCTGAACCGGATGATCTATGAGGCCCCTTCCGGCTCCTAACAATCTATGAATCTATGAATTTCATTCTGTTCACACCACATCTTAATCAAAATTAAGTGCAACAACTCTCTGCCTTAGTAACAATTCTCATATCTTTCCATCAAGGTGTGGCAGACAAGCAAAGCGGGCGGTTAGCCCAGGAGCAGGGCAGCCGGTGAAGACCTGATGAGGAGGCCACCCTATTACAATAACCCAGCTGGTTCAGGGTGAGGCTTCTTCTCTTACTGCCCCTCTACATTTTAATTCCAATGTTACTTGGTTACACCTCCGTTTCAGACTTTTCTTTCCTTGTACACAGAGTAAACTACTGCTTTAACTACTAGCATGGCCTGTGAGACAAATTTCAGGAAACAAGGGGCATCTTCTAATTTGGAAACAAGAGAGTGATCTGACCTTAACTCAGAAGTCCCTCTGTTTATTATAACATTCCTGGTCTTCTTTAGCTTCTACAGAAAATTATTTCTATATCCACTCCACAATAGCCAGACACCTTGCATTCATGAGCTGAATTTTAAATTTGGAAATACATTTCTAAAGATCATAATTCTATTTTATTCTCACACATGTTATTCACACACATTTGCAATTATTATTTTACTTGTTATTGACTTATAATTTTATTATGGGGAAGTCTGAAATTAATGGGTTTCCTGGAAAATGGTGAGTTTGACTATTTCTGTTTGAACATGAAAACAATATGGAATAACTTTACCCACTGCTAATTTCTTCATCCATCCGCCCCTCCCTCCCTATACCCACAAGCTCATATTTATATTCTTTTTTGGTCACTGTTATTAATGGTAGTTTTCTCTTAAGGCTATATACATAATACCATAATATGGTGTTCTTATTTGCTATGGACCCGCTCCAAATCCTAGCAACATAAACAGGAGCTTTTCTATTATTTTCACTGTTTTGGATTAGGGCAGGGGTGGGCAATTACTTGGGCCTGTAGGCCACACAGAGAGTTTTGGGGAACTGTTGCAGGCTGGGCCAGGACTCCCCCCCACTCCACCGCAACAGCTTACCAAACTTTCCTGTGTGGGTTTGGGTTGTGGGTGGGTGGGGAGCTGGCACAGGTGTGGGTGGGCAACAGCTTCATCAGAGCTGCCACCAGTGCTGCTCCTCTACCCTAAGGAAGGGCTGGAGCTGTTACTAGGATTCAGCAGCAGCAGCCTAGGTTTTGAGGTGACAGCGGCAGTGGTGGTGGCCAGGCAGAAGCTGCTGCTGGGTGCCAGGAAAAAGTGGGACTTGATGGCAGCCGTGGCCACCTCCCCCTTGCCACGGTGGGGGCCTACTCATTGTGAGTGCCTGGAGCCTGCACTAGGGCTCTCCCCCCTACAACCTCTGCCATCACTAGCGTACAGCGCTGGGCCCAGCCTCAGCCCACCCTGCATGGTGGAGTCAGGGTCCCTGCAATGTCCATTCCTGGCCCGCCTGTTCCGGCCATGATAAGCAGTGCCAGCAGGCAGAAACTGCTGCTGGGTGGAGGAAAAAAGTGGGACCCAGTGGCAGAAGCAGCCACTTCTCCCTCACCTGTGCCAGGCCCTTCTTGCTGCCACTATCCGGCACCTTCACTGGGGCTGCCCTGTGAGTCCTCCCTGATACCATCATTGCCCTGCCAGGTAGAGTGGCTTGGGGAGGCCCCAGAGGTGGTGCTGGTGGTGGCGGCAGCATAAGGGAGGAGCTGCAGGGCAGTCCCAGAGTGGGCTCCAAGTGGCGGCAGCAAGAAGGACCTGGCAGCAGCAAGGAGCCAGTGGCTGTGCCCACTGCTGGGTCCTGCTTTTTTTCCGTGCCAAGCAGCAGCTTCTGCCCAGGCACTGCTGCCTCTCATCGTGGCCAGCATGGGTTGGTCCAGAGTGGGAGCTGTAGGGACCCCAACCTCCTGCATGGGGTAGGCTGGGGCTGGGGCCAGAACCAGGGCTATGCACTCAGCCCAGGGCTCAGGCCCTGCCTGCATGGATCCTGGCTGTTCTCCATGGGGCCAGAGCCAGCAACAATAGCAACTAGAAGGAGTAGCCTGAACACACCAAGGTTTTTTAGTTTTCATTCCATTCTCCTGATCAACTTAATTAATCTTACCTTAACCTCCAAGAATGTGCACATGGCAACCTTTTGCAGGAGAACTATTATTTTCCTCTGTTCCCGCTATGTTAAACATTGTGTTTTTGACAGCACTTCTTGCACTGTTTCCTCATGCATATTGTCTGCCATCTAGTTTCACCTGTTGTTTGTACAGGTGTTTCACACTCTGGGGGGAGAAAATCATTTATTAAAGTTTGAAAAATATGATCACAAACCATAAAAATTGGCACATGGACTCAGATGTAGGCGTAATTCCTGAAATTATTTTCAATGCACTTTTTTAAAAAAAATGATAGCTTTCAAGTTGACAGTGCCCCTTGGACTTTGGTATTCCCTGTCTTTCGAACCGTACAACATTAACATTCTCCTACTATGTTTTTCATGGAATATATTATAATTGAGTAGTCTCCAGTTCTGGGCTCCACATTTTAAAAAGGATGTGGAGAAACTAGAGAGGGTCCAGAAGCAGGCAACAAAGATGATAAAGGGCTTGGAAGGCAAGTCATATGAGGTGAAGCTGAAGGAGCTGGCAGAAAAGGCATTTAAGAGAGGACATGACAGAAGTTTTCAAATGCTTGAAGGGCTTCCATAAAGAAGAGAGAAAGCACCTTTTCTCTCTTGCTGCAGAGAGAAGGATACAGAGCAATGACTTGGAATTGCAGCAAAGTAAGCTTAGATTGGACATCTGGGAAAACTTCTTTACTGTTAGAATAGTGAGGCAGTAGAATAGACTGCCTAGGCTTCTTGTGGACTCTCCATCACTGGAAATGTTCAAAAAGAAATTGGACAACCACCGGCTGGGGGTGATCTAGGCACAGTTATGTCTATGTTATACTATGGATTTTTCCCAAGCTTCTCGGCTTTGCAGGTTACCACGAATACCTTCTTTCTGCTACATGTGTGAAGGTGTTTTTAAGTCTTCCTCAGAGGCATTTGGCTGTCTGCTACAGCTAAGGCTGGGGACTTTGACTGGGGTGTGCCAATGCTCCTGCTGGGACTGAAGTCTGAGGTTCCTGGCTGGGGGGTCTTGCCAGGATCACCATAATGGTGGTCAGGAAGGAATTTTATCTTATAATCAGATTGGTACAGTCTGGGGTGGGGTGAGGTTTGCCTCTCCCTAGGATGCGGGGGCATGACCCTTACCCAGGATTTCTTGAGTATATATTGACAACATTTCATAAAAGTAGGACATTGGCTGCCGTGGTACCCCTCTTTTACCTGTCCCAGGTTAGGGTGTTAGGTTTGTGATGTGGTTGATGGTAGTCTTATGTTCCTAGTAGGCAATCGTCAATCCTTTGGATCATGGTATCCACATAAGAGGTCTAGTCAAATGCCTGATGAATCCATTTGTGGCTGACAAACCCAATTCCAGAGCAACACAGTTTGTTACAAGTTTCACAGATACATAGGTTGTCTAAGTTGGAGTCCAAATTTGCAGCATGGTGCTTTCTTCTTTCTCACTTTGCTTCTATCCTCTGGATCAAAGCCACTTCATGTTGAGCTGCACCCAGTGCCAGACGTTCTCTTCAGACCGGACAGGATTCTGTGTGCTCTTTCCAGCTTTCTACATTGATGTTGAATGAATTCATATCAGTTTTTCACGTCATGGTACCATCATAGAAGGTGACTCTGCTTTCTTGAGCCATCTTGAATCTTACAATACAAACTATTCTTGGGGATACAGTCTTCTCTCATTCCCCTGACATGGCCAGTCCATCACAACCTTTTCTTCTTGATAGTGGATTCTAAGTGTGTCAGTCCCGTGTGCTCCAGTACCTCTGTGTTTGGTATCCTGTCTTCCCACTTTATTTTCAGGATCTTATGCAGACATCTCATGTTGAAGCTATTCAGTCTCTTGGTAGGCCTAGCATGTTGTCCACTTTTCTGAATTGTAAAGCAGGGATGACACTACACAAGTCTCATAGATTTGTATCTTCACCTTAGCTGATAGTTTACTGTTATTTCATGCACATTTCTGTAATAGCCCAAAATTCTTAGCTGCTTTTCCATTTTTTGTTAGGCAGTTCAGTTTGAAGGTTAAGATTCCTGTTAATCATAGAACCCAAGTAGCAAACACTGTCAATGATACCAAGACATTTATCCTCCAGAGTGATGTCAGGTATTGGTTCTTTCACCCCTTTGTACATGATCACAGTCTTCTTTTAACTGCAGGTCTTTGTAGCATGCCAAGTCAGCTTTGCTGACTATCACTTCAGGTGGGTGAAGAAATGGCAATGTGTTTCTACCTGCGCCCTGTCTCCCTATTGACTCACAGTGGGTGCATCTACCCATGCAATTAATTTGCAATTAATCTGCACAGAAAATTCAGGTGCATTAAACTGCCTCTGACAGAAGCAGTTCAGTCCAGGGCTGCTCCTGCTCTGCTCTGCTCCCTTGTAGTAGCCAGGGGGAGCTTCAGGCTCCCATGTGCACCAGCCCTGGGCTGGCAGCAGGCACAGGGGCCAGTCCCAATCCATCTGTGGGGCACAGGGAGCTCTCCTGGCTCTGGGGACAGCTGCCTCCCAGCCTCATGAAAATCGGGATTAGTCCCAATCTAATCTACGTAAGGTGGAAGGAGCTGCCTCTAGAGCAGGACAGCTCCCCCCGCCCCATGGAGATTGGGCCTAGCCAGGCAGCAGATGGGGCCCCCTGCTGCCTGGGTTGACCGGGAGCAATTTGCTCCCAGTCAGAGTCTACACATGAACTTCAATGCATTAGTTAATGTTTCATTTTTCTAGTACCCCTACATATTGATACTGGCAGACAGTACATTAAATTAATGTACAGCAAGTGCTGCGCATGTGTAGATGATGACACTTTACTATGCATTAGTTTAATGAGCTGTAAAGTGTCTTGTGTAGACATGAGTATTGACTGAGACAAGTACTAGAAAACATCACTTCAATGCACTGTAGCACCCATGTAGATACTGACTGGGAGCAATTTCCTCCTGGTCAGCCCAGACAGCAGGGGGCCACAGTTGCTGAGCTCCCAGAAGTGTGGGAGAGCTTTCCTGGAGCAGACGACAGGTCTTAGCCATGTGGAGTTTGGGATTACAGCCCAGCTCAGCAGTGCTGGCTTGGGGCCTCTGCTCCTTGGGGTTGCTCTACCTGCCAAGGCACTTGGCCAGAGGGAGGGCAGCAATGAGCTGGTAACCCCCAACCCATGCTCTGGCTCCTGACTAGTGCCAGGACAAGGCAGGAGCTGAGCAGTTCTGGGACCTGGGGGATCTGTGTCTCCCGCTGGCAGAGGAAGACAGGTCATTTGGGGGTGCTGTGCTCTGGTGTGCTGTGCAGGGACCTGCCAGCCCCGTGCATCTCTCCTGAGGCTCAGATCACACCAGCACCATCATGGATGGGGCTCAGGAGTGACTGGAGAGAAGCTTTGCCTCAGTTCCTCCAGAGGCTGGGAGCAGGGAACTGGAGCAGGCTGTGGGAGGTGGGGTAGCTTGGTTTAGTGCACAAGTGCTGGCTCCTGGGGAGGGGAAGACTGTGGGCTCTGTGCTACAGAGCTGCTTGGAACTCCTTGCTTCAGTCACAAGGGCAGGCGCCAGAGCCATCCAGGGGTATGGCACAGCGGCAACACTTCCCCAGGGGAGGAGCAGACAGATGGGGCAGCACCATGACCCATGGCCACTCTTGCTGGTCCTATGCTAGCTGGGCTCTGCACATCCAACTGGTGTGGGGCTGATCTGGGCTAGGGCAGCAGCACAAATATGTTACAGACCCAACTGAGGCAGGGACTCTGAGAAGCTCCTGTGTAGCATGGAGCCCACAGCCTTCACCTCCCTGGAAGCTAGATCTTGTACGCTATGCCAGTGGTTTTTAAACATTTTTGTACCAGGCCCCATTTATAAACATCAGTGCCCAGTCCCCACCCAGTGCCCCTCACTCCTGACCTGCTGCCCCCCCGCCCCCCAGCTCCCCAGTGTGTGGGACAGGGGGGAGGGAGGGGAGGGAGGAGCATGGGGAGCCCCAAGCAGCCCCTTGCAGGCTGAAACTCTGCCAGCCTGCAAGGGAAAAGCCACAGTTTCCCACATTTTTCTCTTTTAAAGGAGAATCCATTTTTAAAGTTTATTTATGACCTGTTTATATAACCTTGTGACCCACTTTTGAGTTGCGACCCATGGGTTGAGAAATGCTGCACTAAGCTGAGCTACCCCCCCTGCCCCTCCTAACCCAGCCTGGCTCCAAACTCCCTGTCTCAGGAGGGACTGAGGCGAAGCCTCTCTTCAGCGACTCCCAAGCCCCATCTGCGATGGACCTGGTGTGATCAGAGCCTCAGAAGAAATGCACGGGGTTGGCAGGTACACATATGGCACAGCACCCCCAGAAGCCTGGTTCTTCTCTGCCAGTAGGGAGATGTGGATCCACCTGGTCCCAGCACTGCTCAGCTCCTGCCTACCCTTGGCACTGGGCAGGAGCCAGGGTGTGGGCTAGGGGATCCCAGCTCATTGCTCCCCTCCCTCTGACAGAGTGCCCTGGAAGGCAGAGGGAACCTGAGGCACAGAGGCCCCAAGACAGCACCACTGAGCTGGGTTGCATCTTGAGTTCCATGGGGCTGGGAGCTGTTCCCTGTTCTGGGACAGCTACCCCTCTACTCCACAGAGCCCAAGCCCACATGCCTCCAGCCAACCTCAGGCTAGCACCCAGGGGAGCCTTGAGCTCCCCCTGGCTGCTACAGGGAGGCAGAGGAGGGCAGGAGCAGCTAGTTCTAAATTGAATTTCTCTCATCAGGAGCAAATTTGCTCCCATTGCAGGTGCACATTCAAATGCATGCTCAAGGGGATTTAATGCACCTGAATTTTCTGCCAGAAAATTAAGGTGCATTAATTGCACATGTAGACACACCCTTTGCATAGCAGCCACATGAAGCCTTTCCTGCATAGGACTTGCAATCTAATTAGGTCATATGGGACATGGGGGGAACTTTTGTCTCATTACGCCTCTGCACAGCCAGGTAAGGGCCAGTGTCAGTCCTGCCTGAAACCAGAAATGGATTTCATATGAATCAACACTCCCTTTCCTAGAGCAGAGCACTGATTACACCTTGAATTACAGTATGAAATCACATAATTATTTTGAAATTGTTTAATTTAAAATTAAAATGCAATTCCTTTTTTGGAAGGATGCAAAATCAACTTAATCTAAATGCTTATTAATTTTATTTTATTTCCAGTCAGGCTTTCCTTTCATTTCACACTATGAACTATAAAAATGCCCGAGTTTATTTCTTCAGACTTTGATCAGTGCATTACCATGACAACAATGTATTTACTGAAGCTATAATGGTTGGACTTCAGAAAATGTTAACTGGGTCCCTTGAAAATCTATGGGGAAGCTTTTGGTTTCTACACTTTACTATAAATGAAAGAATGGTTCTTGTGACTGCAGAATTTATAGACAAGTGATTTAAATTCACCTTTGAATTATCCCTGCTGTTTTTAACAGTCCAGTGCTTCTAATGTGCTTTTTAAATGCATTTAATATTTTTAATCACATAAAAACCAAGCCAAACTTTTATTTACTAGCTTGCTCGCTTTTTCTCTGACTGAAGTCCACAAATGAAGGAGCTAATGCACCAGTATGACAGGATTTGAAGCACATACACAACAAAGGTTTTTACTTTTACTCCTTAAATTTAAATAATTATTCTCGCTTACAGCTTTCACAACTTGCATAGTGACAAACATTCTAGAATAAGATGTGGGGCTCTGTTCCTACACAACTCTTACTGTAGTGTCTACCTGTAAATGTTTTCAGTCCACGTGCATCACCATTAACAAGGTCAAGCACCTTGAACAAAAGCTCAAGATTTTTTGCTCTTTAGTAAGAGAAGAGGACAGATTTATAGTTCAGGAATAGTTATGCTACTTCTTCCTCCCAAATGTAAATATCTGTAAATACATGTGCCTGCAACAGTTTGCATGCTGACTTTTTATTTCTTCTGCTTGCTAGGAAAATCTGGTCCATTAGTTGTATCTCTAAAGCCAGAAAAATAACTTGATAAGCAACTTGGCAAATTGTTCTTAAGAAGTGATATTTTGCATACATACTGTAAAATATACAGTAATAAAAATACTGTATTATAAAACTTTTAGTGGAGTAATCCATTTAAACAAGTAACTAAGTTCATTTTTATTCTTAAAAAGAAACATGACCATGTGTTCAGAATGAAAGACAAGCTTTAACACTTGATGCTGAACTACGTACTGACAGCAGGACAGCATAATCTGATCTAGTTCACCAAGCAAAAAGCCACTGGGTAATAACAAGATTTCTAAAATCTTATTTCTTAAAATACTTCTTCCTGTTATAAAGGATTTATGAACAGTGAAAGAAAAATGTTGACTGCATGAAACTGCATCACTGTACAATCTATACATTTATACATAAAATGTTTCTTTAATGTCTGTTGATCTGCTTGTAAAAAATGGAGTTAAAAGATCAGAAAACACATTAGAAAGCCTGTTTGATCTTCAGAATTTTGTAATCTCTGGATGGTCTTTGAAATTATTCAAGTTAAAAAGTAGATTCAGATCATTCAAAACACAAACAACTGATATTTCTTCAGATACAAAAATAAAACACGTGACTTAAAAAAAAAAAGATTATTTGTAGTAGTCAATAGTATATAACTGTAGCTTAACAGTTTTTTCCCCTGAAAACTGACCATGAAATGACATTGTGGGAATCAATATTTAGTATT
The DNA here is from genome assembly GCF_001723915.1 of Gavialis gangeticus. Taxonomy (NCBI): domain Eukaryota; kingdom Metazoa; phylum Chordata; order Crocodylia; family Gavialidae; genus Gavialis; species Gavialis gangeticus. Next base: position 150,799,929 of record NW_017729032.1, read on the forward strand.
TCTTGATTACTTATACATCAAAATTGCTCAGATTACAATTTCCTTGCCAAATTTAATCTTTCTAGCCAGTTTTGCTGGAGAACTGTTCTGAAGCAAGTTTGCAAGGCAGTGTTTTATAACAGAGAAGGATTTTTTTTTTCATTTATTTCAAACACTGCTGAATCATTTTTGTTCATTTTTTATTTTAAAATCATCTTCGGACAGATACTAAGCCTAAAAATTTCAGCTTGATAGATGACACTATGAAAAATTGAAAAAGAGAGATAGAATGGAAACCATTATACAACCTTAATTCTAGTAGGTCATAGCTGGCACCTCACCATAGTCTCCCCTCAGATTCCTGTACTTCAATAGGCCAGGTACAGATGTTACACTTTTACCAGTATAAGTAATTGGAAACCAGTCTATACCTGTAACAGAACAGAAGTTCAGCACACACAGGCTGGTTTGAAAGTGGCAGAACCCGGTCTAAGATTTGCACCCCCCCAACAAAGGGCAAATGTGTGTTCTGTTCACTACTGAACTAAACTACGCCGCTTATAGAAAACCATGTAACTTAGATCAATTTTGCCTTGGACTTTTTGAATGTCTGCACCTAGCACAAGAATGAAGTCTTGGTCACAGTGAAGTCAACAATGCTTGGCTTTAACCCTAACTCTGCTTTACACTGCTTGCCCAGTGCAACCTTAACCCCAAAAGATACAGTGATTTAAGAATTCCTTCTTTGTCACGTCAGAAAGCCACCTGCTATGGATCATGAGCCATCCCTCCATCTGGGTACCCACAAAGGACTTGTGGCTAGGGAATAGGGACTCGGAACCTGCAAGCCCTACCAATCATATGCTGCGAAAACATCTTTTGGAGGCTGTTAGCAGCCAGTACAATTTCAGCTGTTTAGCTTTAGATAGCTGTAAACTGTACCAGTTGACAAGCTGGGCTCAAAGTCAGCTTTTCACCCTTAAACTTGTGCCAGGCATTCTGGACATGTGATGTAGGATCTAGCTCATAATGTGCATGTAATTCCACTTCTATTCCATAATACACTGTTGTGTGAGCATGTGTACCTTTTCTGCTATAATGAAGCCTGTATATTTTAATTTAAAAAAAATAAGCATAAACTTCTTAATTCTCCCTCATACTACATGTGCATAGCTAAAGAAGAGTAATCTTACAAGAAAGGGAGCGAACTGTCTTCAATATATTCCACTCTACTATGTCAGGGTATGTCTACACAGTACAATATAGCATTGCCTACAGATAGCCCATTTAGAGCAAGTTGTTTCTTCTCAGACATCAAAACCAGTATAGGTGTATTAATCTTGTGCTCCACTCAAGCTAACTAGCCTTGTTGAAAAGGCTTGTTTGGAGATTCATGCTAGCACAGCTTAGCTCAAGTGTGTCAAACGCACTTTGTCCCTTGGTTTGGCTCTGGACTGTGGGGCTCTTTGCAGGCCGGATCCAGCACAGAGCACAAGGCAATGACAGCACCAGCTCCAGCTTTAACCCAGACCATTTGGTGGCAGCTCCAGCTCCAGTCCCTACCATGAACCATATGCTGAAGCCAGAATGGGAGCTGCAGCTGCTACTGCCAGGTATCCTATGGTCATCACTGAATAAGGTCATCATTGAATAAACCTCACAAGAAGTTGGGAAAAGAGACAAGAGGCAAAAAAACTCTGAAATGGCTAGCAAATCTGAATAAAAATACCAACAGAAGCAATGCTTAAAAGTCAGCTCTATCCAGCACAAGGTACTGTATCATCTCTGGAGAAACATTTTTTTCCTTTAAATCCTACTGCTGATCCAAGCATGAGAATAAAACCAACAATTAAGACTAGTCAACAGACCAGCCACTGGAACTGATTACTCATTTTCTACTTAGGCCTGGTCTACATTTAAGTTTTACTGACATCACTATGTCAGCCGAAGTGTGAAGAAAAATCACACCCCTAACCAGCACAGCTATGCTGGCAAATCATTAGTGTAGATACCATTGCAGGAAATCGTGTAGATAAAAACATCCTATGCCCAACGTAAAACCATTGACACAAAGGAAGAAAAGCCACAGAAACTATAGTATGCCACAAGAATAGAATATGGGGGACCAAGACAGAGGTGGACTGATAAAAATTTTCTTGGCCGATACCACTGGCTGATTATTAATCAGTCATATCAGACGATACCTATCCAATAGCCAATTTACAGGAATGCAGCCTGGCAACACATAGAGTAGTACCCTGCCAGTAAGTCTGTGGTGGGGAAGGGGCATGGGGGAGGGAAGGGGTGTGTGTGTGTGGGGGGGTAGATTTAGGCTCCCACAGTGAAGGAGGGAGTGGGGCAGGGCCAGGCGCTGCCCAGCCAGGGCGGTGAATGCAACCCCAGGTCCAGAATCAGGATGGAGCCATGGGTGGCTTGTCTAGGGGGTGCAAGGGGGTGAGCAGCTCCCTGTCACTGTGCACACCCCCAGAGGAGGCATGGGGGGCATGTACCCCCCCAGATTTGTGCACAGGGCAAGTGTGGGCTACCCACTGTACCTCGGGGTCAGGGGCTACACCAGCCTCTTCCCAGCAGTGGGGCTGGGCGAGGGCAGGGCTCCGAGTGGGTGGGAGCAGGGTGGGCAGTAGCAGCACTGGAAGGGATGGCTATGGGGAATTTTGGGGTGGTTATAACCCACCCTGTAGCCACCCCACCCAGTGCTGCTGCCTCCCACCCCCCACTTGGAGCCCAGCCCTGACCCAGCTCCCCTGCCAGGAAGAGGCTGGCATAGTCCCTAGCCCCGAGCCCACAGCGGGCAGCTCATCCTCTCCCCGTACACAAATCTGTGTAGACATACCCCCTGAGTGCATGAGAAAGGCACACTGGTCACACAGATGAGAGGCTTCCCTGTAAGAGCATGAGTTCACTCTGCACAATACCTTGTCACTAGCTGAGGCAGAAAGAAGCAAAAACAAAGCCCAGGAGCCAAAGTAAGCAGTAAGAAGAAAAAATATTTCTGCTTGGCCCTGATGCATGGGATTATTCAGTTAAATACAACAAAGATACAGTTCAATCTCAAAGAGAAAGGGCAAATAGAAGAAGGAACCTGATTTAAAAAGAGCATCACAACTACCCAATCTAACTTTTCTTACTTGCTCACACAGAGTTCCCTATTGTCTAAACCACAGATGGTCAACCTCCAGCCTGTGGGCCTGATCTGGCATACAGAGCCACATCATCTGGCCCTCAGGGAGCTTCATGGGTCTAGAAATTTGACAGTAGGGGAGCAGTGGCAATTAATACTGCCAGCACAACCCTATCACCAAATTTTCAAGCCCTGCATGGCAGATGACATGACTGCACATGGGGCCAGGGCCACAGCATGATCTAGCACAGGACCTGATCCAGCATGTACGGCTGGGACTAAGGCCAGGGCCAGGGCCGGGGCCAGGGCCAGGGCCAGGGCCAGGCCAGGCCTGGGCCCAATCTGGTACACAGGGCTGGGGCCATACGCCAGACTGGGGCATGTGTGAGGGCCCACACACCAGACAGGGTACCACAAGGCTTTGTACACATGTTTGCGCAGCAGCACCAGCCTTTTTAAAAGCGTCTGGTGCTTCAGCACATGCAGTTGTATAAGTGGCAAAATGCACATCAGCACTGAGAAAATGGCAGCGGTGCTCTTTGAGCGTTACCACCTTGAACGTGTTTTAGTTCAAAAGCACACCACTGCCATTTTCTGTATGCTGATGAACATTTTGCCGCTTATACAACTTTACTTGATGCAGTGTAGTGCGTGTCAGCTCACATGTGTAACAGGCTTGTTTAATTGGATCTCAGGCGCCCTGTGGGACGAAAAGGTATGTGTATAAATTCCCTGCTAGTCTAAAGTAACAGGGTTAAGTTACAGTAGCAAAAGAACTTTCCACACAAGGATATTGCCCAGTATGGTTGACCAGCAGCATTGCGTCAGCAAAGTGCAGGCAAGCCCAAATTTAACAAAAGTGATTATTTTGAAGAATCATTTCTAAACTAGCTCCTTAGAGTCCTGGAAGTACCTTTCTCTCTCTCTACTCCTTGCAAAACATTCATCTTGTTTCACTAGCGTGCAAAAGGAGCTCAGGTCCAAGAAAGAGGGGAAAAGATTATTCTGGCATTAGAATCAATGAGATCCTGCAGATGGAACTATGGAGACTACATTTTTTCCAGAATAAAGTACTACAAAAACAGTAAAAAAATCTAGCTATTTGTGATGTCTGTCTGGCATGGACGAATACTATATGTACTTTGCAAAAATCTTTCACAGCTAATGTAATGCAGTATAATTCTCCAAGGACTTAGCACATAACATCAACATTTATTTGGCTTTCTAAGAATAACTGGTAAATTAACACATGTCACTTGAAATATAATGCAAAAGAAACTCGGAAAATAGTCTTCTATTCTTTTCTATTATTTGAAAAAGAAAATATTAAAAATTTATGAAGATGAATAAACTAATTACCTCTAATTATAATCTTGTCAGTTCAGTCACATTATATACAGTATATGGAAAAATTAAAGGAGAAGGGGCATAAAAGACCACATGAATAAAGGAAGTTGAAAGTTTAGGCCAGCTAGTACCCTCAGGGCCATATCTAGATGAAAAGGTAGCTGCAAAAATTTCTAGCTCACAGAAGCACCATGTCCATCTTCACTATACTCATTTTATTACTTGCCACATGGCACATAATCAAGGAGTTACAACTGCTTTCTTCCCATCCTACTCAACCCTATCTAACAATCAGACTTGGGAATCTAGCCATAATTCAAGGCAGTCCTTAACCATGTTTTTATGTCTACCCTTTTTAATGAAAGCACTGGATTAATTTTAAGCATATGCTTGACTTTAAGTATGGATGTAAAAGTTTTCCTGAATACAGTGGTGTTCCTAAATCTGAGCTGTCCTGAGCATGCTTAGCACATTCCATTATGTTCTTTCCTAGGGAAACAAAATTACAGAAAATGTAGTGTGCCCCAAAGACAAGATGTCTCCCTCAAGACAGCTTTTTTTCCTGGCCCCACCAGCAAGGTCCAAGAGAGAAAAAATTCCTCCCTGGTCCCAGCTAATAACTGGAAAAAGCCCCGAAACATGGGGTTACCAGACACTTTCCCACATTTCTCCCCATTACAAGAGAGCTATCTTTATACCCTGACCCATGGATCACAAGCACAACTCCACAAATCATACATGCCTGAACTCCTTGTCTTTGGGTACCATCTCTTCCCTAAATTTAACCAATTCAATCTTGAAGTAGTTCCTTGTCCACTCCTCCCACAACCCTGCTTACTCCAAAACAAGAGGCCAGGTGGGGAGAACTAGAAAAGTTCTAGAGGCTTTCTCTTCCTCCATTTGAAGATAACTTGCAAGGAACCTAGGATCATTCCTTACTACTTGAAAATCTATGGACTGAGGCAGGACATTTATTCACATGAGCTTTTCCCCCTATAAACTGCACCCCAAATCCAGTGTGCAAAGAAGGTTTTCAGGTCAACCACAACAGGCTGACCTTTCCTCGTATTTGCTTGGTCACTGAAGAACCAAGCAGAATTGTTTGTTGCCTGTGACTAAAAGAACCAAGGCTACTTTTGTCGAACAGAATTGTAGTAATTGTGTTTGGGAGATGAAGCCATTTAACCTGAATTAAAAGGATGAATAACAAATGGTGTACATTTTATGCTGCTTTTTCCAGTACACAGACTATTATAGTGTTAGGGCATAATCACTCTTTTAGTCAAATCATGTTGGTATATATCTACTGTGTGAAGAAATGCAGCTGTCAGTACCAAAAAGTATGATTTTAAAGAGGCATTTATATTTTAAATGTTTTTCTATTAATCATTTAGCTTGAAAATCAGTTTTCTTTCTCTGTCAGTCAAGTCCCTACTAGTCTCAGTGTTTCAAATACAGTTTGAAATAAACAAGATTTTGTGGCAAGGGAGCAGTGACAATGTTAATTGCCTCAGCTGTAGGGCTGGATAGAATGGGCATCACTGTTATAGACCATGCAAATTAAATATGAAAGTCTAAATAATAAAAACTTAAATCCTTAGATTCATTGAAAAAGAATCAATTTTTAAATAAAAACTGAAAAGACTATCTTAATCAAACTTTAAATGTAATTGAGAATAATAAATCTATTGTTCAAAAGCAACTGGCAGTATTTTTTGTAAAAAGAAAAGTGTTTAACTACAAATGACATGACACAAGGATTTATGCATTTTAGGTATTAGCATCACAACATTAACACAATCCTACAGTTTCTGATTAATTTTAGGTTTGCATGAGTAACAGGAAATACTGAACAGTCATCCAAGCAAACATATATTTTCTAAGCTGTAGTACACATTTTCACCCTCTAAAATGCAAGGCCCCAGAAAGTGACTTTTAATCATTGAAACAAATGAAAAGCTCCTTGTGTATTTCAGGATGGACTATACACATTTAATGTTATGCCTTCTAGTTTTACAAATGTATCTGCAGTCACCCAAAAAAATTTTAGTAGTATCTCAGTACATATTATTTAGAATACTTTGTTATTTATTGGAAAGGCATAATACTAACACCATCTATTTCACAAGTATGCTCTAAGTCTTCTGCAAAACAAAGGTATTGATTTGAAAACTTCAAACTTAACTCATTGAAGGCAAAGGCTGTCAACAGGCACCATGGTGACCCCAAACAGTATGTATGAGCTGTGCAGGCAGCAGCTGCTAGTATTCCAGGCTATGAGCTAGAATAACACTTACAAAAACACTTTTTTCCAGCTCTTTTCCCTATCATAGGACAGGAAAAACGACTAAAATCCCCTCTTAGTACCTCATACAATGCTGAAGTCTTGGGCTCAGCACAAAGGTGTGAATTTTGGCCATTAAAAGATTAAGGATCAGAAAACTGTAGCTTTTTCCTCTATTTACAGACTAATTGATACAGAGTTAAATGATTTTTCTAATGCCATAAAACAATGACAGAGCTGGAAAGAAACCCTGCATGGGTTTTTTATGCTTATTACACACCCTTTATATGTTTAGGCACACCTTTTATACAGACTTTACAATTCCAGAAAATGTTTCATTTTTTTCTGAATGAAACACTGTAAAATATTCACATTATCATTTCCAAAATTCAGTTTACTATTTCACTTGCTAGTGAATGATTCAGAGGAGTATTTAAGAGACTGCTTAACATGGGACTAAACACTACAGAACATATTTCTTCAAACAGCTAGTGGAAGTTTCCTGATCCCAGGCCCTGGTTCTCATGGGGGACTTCAACCACTCTGACATCTGCTGGGAGGGCTATACAGCAGTGCACAGGCAATCCAGGAAGCTTTTAGAGAGTGTTGAAGACAACTTCCTGGTGCAAGTGCTGGAGCAGACAACTAGCGGCCATGCTCTTCTTGACCTGCTGCTCACAAACAGGGAAGAATTGGTGGGGAATGTAGTAGTGGATGGCAACTTGGGCAGCAGCAAGGCCAAGATGACTGAGTTCAGGATCCTGAGAAAAGGAAGGATGGAGAGCAGAAGGATCCTGGATGTCAGAAAAGCAGACTTTGACTTGCTAAGGTAACTCCTGGGCAGGATCCCCTGGGAAGCCAGTCTCAAGGGGGAGAGGAGTCCAGGAGATCTGGCTGTAGTGTAAGGAAGCCTTACTGAGAGTGCAGGAACAAACCATCCCAATGTTCAAGAAGACTGGGAACTATGGCAAAAAACCAGCTTGGCTTAGCAGGGAACTCTTCAGTAAACTAAATCACAAAAATGCAGCTTATAAGTGGAAACTTGGACAAACAACTAGGAAGGAATGTAAGAGTATTGCTTGGGCATTCAGGGATGAAGTCAGGAAGGCTGAAGCGCAACTGGAGTTGCAGCTAGCAAGGGATGTGTAGGGTAACAGGTAGGGTTTCTACAAGTACGTCAGTAGCAAGAAGAGAATCAGAGAAAGTGTGGGTCGCTTATGAATGGGGGAGGCAACCTAGTGACAGAGGATGTAGAAAAGGCTAAAGTGCTCAATGCCTTTTTCACCTCCATCTTCACAGGCAAGGCCAGCTCCCAGACTACTGCACCTGGCAGCACAGTTTGGGGAGGAGGTGAGCAGCCAACTGTAGTGAAAGAACAGTTTAGGGATTATTTAGAAAAGCTGGACATATACAAATCCATGGAGCCGGATGGGATGCATCCCAGGATGCTGAGGGAGTTGGCTGATGTGATTGCAGAGCCACTGACCGTCATCTTTGAAAACTCATGGTAATCAGAAGAGGTCCCAGATGATTGGAGAAGGGCACACATAGTGCCCATATCTAAGAAAGGGAAAAAGGAGGATCCAGGGAACTACAGACCAGTCAGCCTCACCTCAGTCCCTGGAAGAATCATGAAGCAGATCCTCATGGAATCCATTTCTAAGCACTTGGAGGAGAAGAAGGTGATTAGGAGTAGTCAGCATGGATTCACCAATGGCAAGTCATACCTGACCAACCTGATAGTCTTCTATGATGAGGTGACTGGCTCTGGGGATGCGGAGAGACCAGTGGATGTGGTATACCTTGATTTTAGTAAGGCTTTTGATACAGTCTCCCATCAGGCAAGCTAAGGAAGTACAGGTTGGATGAACAAACTGTAAGGCAGACAGAAAACTGGCTGGAGCATTGGGCTCAACAGGTAGTGATCAATGGCTTGATGTCCAGTTGGCAGCTGATATCAAGTGGTGTGCCCCAGGGGTCTGTCCTGGGACCGGTTTTGTCCAAAAGCTTCATCAACGACCTGAAAGATGGCATTGAGTGCACCCACAGCAAGTTTGCAGATGACTCCAAGCTGAAGAGAGTAGTAGATATGCTGGAGGGTAGGGCTAGGATTCAGTGTAACCTAGACAAATTGGAGGATTGAGCCAAAAGGAATTTCATGCAGTTCAACAAGGACAAGTGCAAAATCCTGCACTTTGGATGGAACACTTTCATGCACTGGTACCGACTGGGGGCTAACTGGCTGGGCAGCAGCTCTGCTGAAAAAGACCTGGGGGTTGCAGTGGACAATAAGCTGACTATGATCCAGCAGTGTGCCCTTGCTGCCAAGAAGGCTAATGGCACACTGGGCTGCACTGGTAGGTGTGTTGCCAGCAGGTTAAGGGAAGTGATTGTTCCCCTCTATTCAGCACTGGTGAGGCCACATCTGGAGTATTGTGTTCAGTTTTGGGCCCCCCACTACAGAAAGGTTGTGGACAAATTGGAGAGAATCCAGTGCAGAGCAACGGAAATGGTTAGAGGTCTGGGGGACATGACTTATGAGGAGAGGCTGAGGGAACTGGGCTTATTTAGTATGGAGAAGAGAAGACTGAGAGGGGATTTAATAGCAGTCTTTAACTACCTGAAGTAGGGTTCGAAAGAGGACAGAGCTAGATTGTTCTCAGAGGTGGCCGATGACAGAACAAGGAACAATTATCTCAAGTTGCAGCAAGAGAAGTTTAGGTTAGATATTTGGAAGAATTTTCTTACTAGGAGGGTAGTAAAGCACTGGAACAGGTTACCCAGAGAGGTTGCAGACTCTCCATCGTTGGAGGTTTATAAGACCCAGCTAGAAAAGGATTGGCTGGGATGAGCTAGTTGGGGATGGTCCTGCTTTGGGTAGGGGGTTGGACTGATGACCTTCTGAGGTCCCTTCCAACCCTAATTTTCTATGATTCTATGATATGGTAAAAATACATCTCTCTCTAACTCATTAATCTATATACCAACTACATAACTATAATTCAGGAAGTTGAATATTATCACCAGTACATTGAAAGTGTTTAAACAAGCTACAAACCATTCCTTGATTAGTTTGCTGTTGCAACAGAGCCAGATTTTAATCATCCACATAAATGTGAACAGTGGGAACAGGAGAGAGGGAGAAGAGGGGTTTTTCCTACCCTGGGGGTTTTTAAGAGGAGGTTAGATGAACACCTTGCTGGGGTCGTTTGACCCCAGTACTCTTTCCTGCCATGGCAGGGGGTCGGACTAGATGATCTGCTAAGGTCCCTTCCGACCCTAGAAACTATGAAACTATGAGGGAAGAAAAGATGAGAAAAGAGACAAGAAAGGATTGTGAAAGGAAAACGGAATAAGTAGCAATCCCCAAAAATTGGGTGAAAGAAAAAAAGAGGCAGAAGAAAAGGAAGACTGGAAGAGGAATCAGGTAACAGAATGAAGATGAAGAATGAAGAGAAATATAAGGCAACATAAAAGAGATTAACAGAAAAGGGAAGGATAACGAAGAACAAAATTGGCTAGAGAGAAACTTTGTTAAACTATAGGAGTACGATTTTCCAAAGTACTCAGCATTTCCAATGAAATCAATTATTGCCTTCAGATGAAGCAAAGTTAGGTCAATGCTGAATGCTTTTTAGAAATCCAGCCTAAGTGTGCATAGTTCCTTTCTCTTCCTTTCCTGAACAGAGCTTTTCAGGGACCACTCCCAATTTCCAAAATGTAAGGGAACAGAATTTGCACTGATTCACACCCTACCTAAACTCACTGGAGTAAGTCCTAGATCCAGCACAGTGTTTAAGCATGTACTTAAGACTGATCATATAAGTGCAACAGACTGCCAATGTGGGCTCACCAGACTGGCTTGAGATACTTACCCTGGGCTACAAACAGTGCTGGTGAACTCTGAGTGACCCAACGGTGGAGCAGGGGAGCCCTGCCCTGTGGAAAAGGAGAAGCCAGTCAAAAGAAGGGGTTTTCAATCCCCTCATTTGCATGGAAAGGGGATGGCCGGAGTTGGGGGTCCGCCACCCTGAGCCCTAGTTGGCAGGTTTGCAAGCCAGGGAGGGACGGCCAGAGGGGATAAAAGCAGCAGTGGAACTAGCGTGTGGGGGCTGTTGACAGTGACTCTGGGGAACGACTGCAGGAGTCCTAAGAAGAGCTGGGGTGAGCTGATCCAGCAGAGGAAGCAGGGAGACCCCTTCAAAGAGCCTTGAAGGCCCTGGGAGAAGAAGGCAGCAGCAGGTGGCCATGCCTCCAGCCCTGCAGCAGAGAGGGAGCAGCAGACAGGGCTTGGGGCAGAGAGCTGGTGCCCCAAGGCCCCATTGCAGTGTGCTGGATGTACCAGGCGTCCCAGAGGCCAAGGGTGGCAGTCGGTCCCCCACTGCACTGTGGAGAAAAAGCAGCAGCTAGGACCGCAGGCGCCATCCTTATCTGGAGCAGGGAGCTGGTCTGGTGAGATGAGGAAACCCCTCACCTTCCCTGGGGAAGCAGGACAGCAGCAGGCAAGGCACTGGGATCCTGCGGAGCAGCAGAGTGCCTGGACGAGGGTCCCCAGGAGCCCGGGGCGCAGGCCGGAACTTGGAGCAGGACTGGCAAGCCGCGAGGTGTGTGGGGTGCCCGGCCAGTTGTCTGGAGCAGAGATTTACAGCAACAACCCCTGGGAGCTGCCTGTACTGCTGACCCTCTGCCACTG
>NW_017729032.1:150812717-150816176 GCF_001723915.1 Gavialis gangeticus
GCTGGGCAAAGTAGGGGCCTGGGTGGGGCTTGACCCAGCGGGGCTTGACCTGGCCCGGCTCCACGCAGCCGCCTCCTCCCACTCAGTGAGGGGTTAACCCCCTCCCACCATGTGCCCCGCTTGCCTCCGGCTATGCTGGGGGTCGGCGGGGGGCTCGGCGGCTGCTGGAGGGTGTCTGGGGGGCTTCGGGGGAGCAGGGGCGTGGCGGGCTTTCACCCGCGCGTCTCTTGCTAGTCCAGAGCCTAACTGGGGCTTTTTTTGCTGTTGGTGGGCCCTTCTAAACTGCGCACACGCGCAGTGGGCCCGCCATCAGGGGAAGCTGCTCTCAGGCAAGGGGGGGCCCTGCCCAGGATTTGGGGGGCCCTGCCCTACTGGAGGGGGACTGGTGAGTACCCCCTCCTACCTCTCTCTCTCCCTGGGGGACTGGGCCAAGTAGGGGCCTGGGCGGGGCTTGACCTGGCCCGGCTCCACACAGCTGCCTCCTCCCACTCAGCGTTGACTAATGCGTTCTTGTTTGTCTTGTGATTCTGGTTATGCCATTTAAGTTCACTTGTAAATAACCTTTCCTATTATTCTTGTTTTGTAAATAAAGTGTAAATTGTTAAATCAGTTAAGTGTTAGACCTTCTTGGGACCATGAGCTGCTCTGTGGGGAGCAGGGGCTGGCTGGAAAGTACATTGGTGCTGGCTGGAAGCCCTGCCCCACTCTCACCACACCATCCCTGATATTGGGCAGGGGTGGCAACTATTGGGCCACCACCCGGGTTACATTTGCCCCCTTGCATTCAAATGAGGGGACTGAAAACCCCTTCTTTTGATTGGCTTCTCCTTTTCCACAGGGCAGAGTTCCCCTGCTCCACCCTTGGGATTGCATAGAGTTCACTGGCACTGTTTCTAGCCCAGGGTAAGTATCTCAGGCCAATCTGGTGAGCCCATGTTGGCAGTCTGTTACACAAGCAATTCCACTGACTCCAGCAGGACTTCAAGTTAAGAAGGTGCTTAAATACTTTGCTGGATCAGAGCCCATGTTAGCACAGAATTTGATTCTCTGGGTTGTGTTGTGTTGTACTTTGGGACAGGAAAGGGTGCCTTGAGAAAAAAACTTTCCTAATACTAATCTATTTTTGGTCTTGTCAGGACCAAAGGAACTGATATGCCATGAACTTCAACAGCTGATGTTTCTACTTCCTTGCATAGATTATTCCCACTCACAGGACATTGAGGCACATAACCCCCATAAAATAAGCTAGATCGATAGTTATTTATGGGTGTGAACTTTATTTGAACAATTTTGTAAAGCATAAAAGGGAATCTGTACCATTTTGCCTCAGCAAATGGTTATAGCCAACCCAATGAACTCTTCTCTTGCTCTGGGATTTAAAGGTGAAAAGGGCTGTAAAGGTATATCACAAGGGCTATAGATTGTTGCTTATTACTCTTAATTTGGAGCCACTGGATCCAGCCTGCAAACCAGTAGCTTCAACTGTGCTCAGTTATAGGGGAGTTACCTGTACCAATCTACAACTAGGTGGTGTGGAGAAGTGACAGTGGGGAGAAGTAGCAGCAGTGGCCAGGCTCTAGCCTCGGATCTGAGTTGGGACATCTTGGAAAAGTTTGCTGACCACTGACCTAAAAAGCTGTGAATAGGAATTTGGAAAAGCTCCAGATCATAGCTATTTATTTGTTTAGCAAACCTCACTGACATCAGTGGAAGTATTGCCTTGATAAGGACTGCAGGGTTAGGCGCCAAATATTTCCCACACTTGAGTACCAGCAAGGTATTTTATTGTTTAAACAGCTTATACATTTCTGAAGGAATGTAGAGGAGAGGCCATATTTTCCTCTGGTGTAATTGTGTTTGTTGAAATCATATGAGCTATGTCATAGAGAATCATATAAAATCATAGAAAAGTAGGGCTGAAAGGGATATCCAGAGGTCTGTCTAGTCTAACCCCTGCCTGAGACAGGATCACCCCTATCCAAACCATCCTATACAAATCTATAATCTAAATTCTTTTTAAAACTACCATCAAACCTGACACAACACAAGACATAACGCCCTAACCTGCCACAAGTAAGGCAAGGAAAGCACAGCAGCCAACATCCTGCTTCTATAAAAGGTTGTTAATATATACTCAAGAGATCCTAAGTCAATCAACACCAGCTAAGAAACTGGTCCTTGTGCTTAGGAGAAAAATAAAAGATTAAACTCATTATTACCACCTTAAAACTAATCAGATTATGGGTTAAGCATTACAGATATTTTTCAAGAAAATTTCCACTGACTTCAGTGGGAATAAGCAGAATTCAATGGCAGTATACAGAATAATCACAGCTTTTTATTTTTCATTAAAAAAACAACATAATTGTTAAAAAAACAACTTACATGACTCAGCTGGTCTAACTTTATGTTACTCTTCCTAAAATTGTTAAAAATATCAGCATGCTTCAATTGGAAAGAAACTATTGTTTGTAAGATCAACCAGCTGTACATACTACATGACAGAAACACTAGAAACGCTATATAAATGCAGAATATTAAAAAAATCAGTTTTCAGTCCCCTTGAATAGATACCTCTTTTTACCTTTGTAATTGAAGTGGAAACAATAATTAAGAATCTAGATGATGGTCTGATGGAATTACAGCAAGACTTGGTAATGCCTTCTGTGTGCCATACAGAAATAGGGAAAGAGGACTTCCCCATAAATCATAAATTAAAGGAACTGTCATTAGAGGTATAAATGGAACATGGATATGTAAAATGCAAACCCTCTAGTTTAAACTCTTTGAGCATTTGATGGTTTAAGAATCTGGAAAGTGGTAAGGCACATGCTTTGCATACGAGGCATAATGGAGAGAACATATTTGGTTAATATCAGAAAAAAATATATCACTCCCCTGTTTGATAATCTTGCAAGTAGTAAACATTATGATAAAATAAGATGCATTATTCATAACATCTTGCAAGAATTGCAGTTCTGTATAGTGCAAGAGATACTGTTCAATCCAGTTTAAGGCATACTTGTGAAAACTGTCCCACTTAATAAAATCATAGTGTTGTAGGGCTGGAAGGGACCTTGGGAGGCCATCTAGTCCAATCACTTTCAATCACCAAGACCACGGTACAACTGAGGTTTGAAACATCAGGTCGGCCAATTGTATTAGACCGGGGCGGGAATTTATTTTGGGCAGAGGGCTGCTTACTGAGTTTTGGCAAGCCATCAAGGGCTGCATGACAGGCAGCCCAGGGCAGATAAATATTAATTTTCTAAATTTTTTAGGGGCCCTGTGAGCTGGATAGAATGGCCTGGCAGGCCACATCCAGCCCCCGGGCCACGTTTTGCCCACCCCTGTATTAGACTAACCCAGACAACCCAGCAATATTTTTACATAGTTTAACTAAAAAATACTTTACAGTCTGCCTGTTGACTCACACCACAATGGAGAGTGCTCCCATTT
>NW_017729032.1:150821176-150821975 GCF_001723915.1 Gavialis gangeticus
GGCCACATCCAGCCCCCGGGCCACGTTTTGCCCACCCCTGTATTAGACTAACCCAGACAACCCAGCAATATTTTTACATAGTTTAACTAAAAAATACTTTACAGTCTGCCTGTTGACTCACACCACAATGGAGAGTGCTCCCATTTGAAAGGAAGGCCTGAAGTTAATGTCTTACATGGAACCTCAAAGCCTGACATAAGAGGGTATATGATGATCAGATCACTTAATGTATCACAAAATACTATTAAAATTAATTCAAAATTTGGTAGGATTGACATTTGATTTTCTTGTATATCAGGGCTGTCCAACTACTGAGCAGCTACAAGCCACACTGGCAGGGGTCACATACTGCTCAAGCTGCACCAGCATGTGTCACAGGCTCTGTGGACTATACACTGCACAAGGACACCTCCACTATACCATTCATATGAGTACCCTGTCCTCACACTCTGATCCCCAGACCACAGCTCCTGGTCTCCTCCAACCCCATCAGCTGTGATACATCACACTGCTCTGGATAGGAAATAGGAGATGGAAGAGGAGGGAGGGGGAGCTCACTGCAGACAGGGCAATGGGAGGAGTGGTGGCTCGGTGAGAGCCTGGGGTCCATAAATTAACACCCTGCAGGCCACATATGGTCCACAGGATGCCAGTTGGATAGCCTTGTTGTATAATATTCTTTCCAGTGACTGACCCTAACTAGCAAGGTCTAGTTTTTTGTAAGGAAGAAACTTCAAAATATGCAATTTAAATATATAAATTATAGTTTCATAGTTTCATAGATTTAGGGTTGGAAGGG
>NW_017729032.1:150821986-150823628 GCF_001723915.1 Gavialis gangeticus
GTTTGAACTAGCTATTCTGAGGGCGAGTTCGTCCAGTTTGTTTAGAATATTAGTACATTTTCTCTTGAGAGAATAAACCTTAGTGATAGACTTTAAAGGATGGCTGCTGAACTAGAATCTAGAATGCTAAAAAATGTATTTTGTATACTTAATTTTCAACTTGCTTGAATAGTGAATGTAGAGCGCCCAAGACTGTTGAATCATTGGATTATTAATATTATTGTTGCTGTTGTTATTGTTATTATTATTACTATTGCCCCTTAGGCTGAACTGTTTGAAAAAGAGATGTTGAAGCACGCAGTGGAATCAACAGTCAATAAAGTACCCCCTCGTAACTGCTGCGGAGAAGGTTAGTGTGCTGCTTACTGAGTAGTGCAAAACCAGCTAAAACAAGAAATACAAATTTCAGAAGTGGTTTTGGAGCCTTTGTTTTTCCTCAAGTGGCTTCTACATCACTACTCTAACATGGAAAGTATGAAGGCCTCCTGACTTATGGTTTAACAAAGCCCTAACCATATGGATGTGTATCTCAGAATGAGCCTTTTGCCAGGAAACCAACAGTGATGTCAGCACACTATAAATAGTGGTAGACTTTTTAAAAATAATATCACAATACAGAAAATATCATAATCACTTTTATTCTAAAATAGTACCACTTTCCCATCAAGAAGCTGGCAACAATATTAAATCTTCAAATAAAAATGCCAAATTTTGTTCATTACTATAAGCACAATCTAGAATTGAAAAAAATGCTCCCAAATTAGTAAATAAATGGTTTATCACAAATTAGTCAACCAAGTATTGTTGTTTTAAACAATGTCTAATTAATTAGTCAGCAATGCTCACTTTTAGTTCTAAGCCATTCAGTAATGAATCTGTATTCAATTAAAAATCAAATCCTAAAGGGTGTGTGTATGTATGTAAGTATGTGTTCACACACACACATGTCCTTACAGATTTGATTTTTCCCCTTTCTATAACTGTCTGCAAAAGTCCCTCTATTTTGCAAGACTAAAGGTCTGATAACCCAGATAAACTTATATTCTGCAACAGTCATTGTGCCAAACCACTACTGATTTCCCTGGAAGTTATGTCACAAAGCAGAAAGTGAGATTACCTCCAGGATTATTATTACTAGCACACCACAATCGAAGTATAAGACAAGAGATAACAGATGCATACAGGCAGATGGGGGAGTACAAGGAAACAATAAGGCAGTATTAAGCCAGGTTTGCTGGCAGTGGGATCAATGCACTGACTGCCTAACTGTTGCAAAGTTTTGTAGTTCTGAAAGCACAGCGACTTTTAAGGAGGATAATGAATAGCCTCATGGATGTGGGGTGCTCTTCCCAAATGCAACAGGGCAGAATGGGAGAAAACACTCAAGGTCTGCCACAGCCCTTTCAGTAAAGAAACATCCTAATGTTAATTTGGCGAAGTGACTTAAAAAGCTTTACCTGTTCTTTTTCTCTGGACAGAATCATCCTTCATAGTTTCTCTGTGAGCTGATATTATATAAAATTATAGTTTACTGACTTAGGCTTTAATCCTGCAATTTCTAACAGGCAAGAAGTCTTGCATGCATTGACTTCCAAAGGTGTCAAAAAAACCCGCAGCAGTGGGGTGGCGCATGTGGCAGCAG
>NW_017729032.1:150828628-150834487 GCF_001723915.1 Gavialis gangeticus
TACCTGTTCTTTTTCTCTGGACAGAATCATCCTTCATAGTTTCTCTGTGAGCTGATATTATATAAAATTATAGTTTACTGACTTAGGCTTTAATCCTGCAATTTCTAACAGGCAAGAAGTCTTGCATGCATTGACTTCCAAAGGTGTCAAAAAAACCCGCAGCAGTGGGGTGGCGCATGTGGCAGCAGCGTGAACCACTCAAAACTAGAGCCTGGCCAGCTGGAGCTCATACTCCAGCTGCCAGCTGGGTTCCAAATACCCAGATCACCCTAGGAGGCCCCCAGGTAAGGCTGCTGGGGCCAGCCCAGGTTCTGGTCCCAGTTTCTCCTACCCCACCCAGGGAAACTTATCGCACGCCAGAGCCTGCATGCATAAGCGTCCCCTGGGGACAAGTAGCAAAGGCACAACTATGTGCTGCTGCTATTTGTCCCCATGGAAACACACATGCACGCTCATCTGGACATGTCCTTTGAGTCTGTCTGTACCACCTAAGAATCACACTAGGGAACAGTGCTGTGAAGCATGTTGTGTTGTGCATGCATCATTCCTTGAACCAGATGATGTAAGAAGCATGTTAGTACATCACTGGAGGCATGCTGATAAACTCAATTCTCATGGGAGAGTGTAGTGGCACATATGCCATACCACACTCAGGTGGTTGCATAATTTCTCTTTCAGGGGGCTGTATGTGCAAACTGTGCTTCATGGCAGTGCTCCCAAGCATGGGCCTCAGGAGGTGTAGACACATTTACATTGGCTTATCAGTACACAAGTGGATCACAGAACAGGATCATGTGGAATGCCAGACAATTAATCAATCTCAACAAGGCTAACAACTCCCTATGAAATCCAGGACTGTCCCAGTCAAACCAGGATGTATGGTCACCCATATATATGTACACAGCTTCTGGCTCAATCTGTTTACTTGATTACAGCCACTGAATAAGTAGCATATCCAAAGCACCCTGACAGGCACCAGCTATTAAAGGGACTGTGGCAGCGAGCAGAAGGCACAGAAACATCTACACTTGCTTTCTGGCAGCTGCTGGGAGCCAACAGAAGTTTAAATTTAAATCACTTTCACAACATGTCTGTTGCAAGTGTACTGTCAGCTTACAACTTCCATAGAACTGCTTGTGTGAGTAAAGTTATGCACAAAGATAAGTGTTTGCAGGATCTGACAATAGCTTTAGAAAAAAACCCAACAAGTGTTAAAAGAAGTAGGACAAACAGAAAAACAGAAACAAACTAATGGCAATTGCTGTTTTAGCTCAAATGAAAAGTCCCCTGGAGAATCTGAAACCCAATCACTGCAGCACCGTGAACTTGGTTCTGGTGCTTGACAAATATCACTGCATGAAATATGTTATTTGGTCCAGTCCTGCACATGTGCAGGTGAGCATCTTGACTCTTGTGAAAAATCCCTTCAAGAATCTGTAATATCTCCATGCTTTGCAGCTGGGAAGAGCAATTTGGCCAGGGGATAAGCCTAGTGTTAGGAATGAACTCTGAAGAACATTAGCACACACTCAATAGAAACTCGTTAGAGTCTGTAAGCTAAATTCTCCATGCCAATGTGCACTGATCAGGCTCCACCCTCTAACAGTTCCTATACTGTATATCAGTGTATGTTTTTAGGCTATGTCTACACTGCAAACTCATTATGCCTGGCAGAAGAGTGCTCAAACACAGCACCACTGCTTCCAGTCAGCTTCCTAAACCAAAAGCGATGTAGCCCAGCTCTGCATAATGCTGCTGACAGGCTACTTAGCTGTGCTCAGTGACAACCTCCCCTCTCCACCACACACACTGCAGATGGCAAGCTACACAGAACAAGGTAAAATGTGTGAGAGAGCCCTTTCTGGGCACAGTAAGTTTGCAGTATGGGCCTTAGTATGCCTGTTTTACAAGCTTTGTGCTGGCAGAAGCTCCAGCATCAGAAGCAGCTGCCACAGGGAAGCTGCCAAAGGACATATATATACATATATATAGGGTGATGATATTACTTTAAGGAAG
This sequence comes from Gavialis gangeticus, assembly GCF_001723915.1. Lineage (NCBI taxonomy): Eukaryota > Metazoa > Chordata > Crocodylia > Gavialidae > Gavialis > Gavialis gangeticus. The sequence continues at coordinate 150,830,645 of NW_017729032.1, forward strand.
TCCAGGACATTGCCCACCCTCTCCCACCAAGTTAGTGGTGCTGCCCGCCCATCTGCCTGGCACACCATGCTGCTCTGTGAACACCCTGCAGACTGCAACACTGGACTGCACCCTGCACCCCTGTGATTCCAGGACTTCTGTTTTAATTTTCACCAACCGGCTGGAGCCTACAAAATCCAGGACTGTCCACCAAACCAGGATGTATAGTCACCCTACATATATATGTACACAGTTTCTGGCTCAACCTGTTTACTTCATTATAGCTGCTGAACAAGTAGGATACCCAATGCACCCTGGCACGCACTGGTGTTAAAGGGACTGTGGCAGCCAGCAGAAGACACAAGCACATCTACACTTGCTTTCTGGCAGCTGCTGGGAGCCAGCATAAGTTCACAAGAGTTGGTGCAGAAAGAAAGGGCTTTGTCACCCAGATGAGGGGTGAAGGTAGACAGACTCTGCTGGCAGAAATTTTGCTGGCAAAATGATGGTGTGTAGACCAGGCCTTGGTTAACCAGAAAAACAGGTTTCAAATGCACGCATTTTCAATAGATCAGTGGACTACTTCATGAAACTGGAACTGCTAATTATTTAATCTCACTTAATAAAGTAAAATCACCACTGGATACAAATTAGCATTTTAAACATGAGTAAAAGAGATGCATTTGTCCACTTCAAAGGACATTCTGAGTGAACATTTGTTGAATCCAAAAGCTGAAAGTTCATTTTACAGATGTCCATAGCCTTTTTGGCAGTTGATATCTCATAGAAGACTGAAGTTCCTCTGCCAGTTAAAATATTTACAACTACTAATTATTTTTGAATGACTGAATGAAAATAAACAATAATTTTGCAAGCAGTTAAGAAGTATCAAGGAAAGTTTTTGGATTAGCATTCTTGTTAATTGCTAAATCAGTCCAATGACTTTACAGCAAATTAACACTAGACAGAGCTCCATGAAAGAAGTTCTATCTTGTTAGTCGGTAATCTACCTAACACTTTTCTGGTCTGCCGACTAAATGAAAACAAGAAGAAAAGAGACAAACGGTTTCCATGACAGGACAATCTCTGAAAATGACAACCCTGTGGCCTAACTGAAGAATCTTTACTCAAGCAAAACATTAACTTTAGTGGGAGGCTCTGCTTGAATAAGGATTGCAGCTCAGGGCTCATCTACCCAGATCATTATTCAACTTTGTATAAATAAAGCTGTGACTTAGAATGATAAAACTGTACTAAAAATATGTTTTTTATGAAGTGATGGGACCATCCATGTTTCACGAACTCACTTCTCATGTTCAAGACTTAACACTCAGAAATCACTACAAAAGGTGTGTTTCTGAAGGGACAGTAGCAAAAACCCACATTCTTTCTGAAACGTCCCAGTGACACAGATCGTGTAATCTCTGTACAAGGAATGCATTAAAACTAAAACAAATCCTGTCCTGGTGTGAGTAACTCAACGAAATTGGGAATATAAAATGTTCATCCATGCCTAGGATGTCTAGCCAGAAATTGATGGAAGTGTCTGGATTTGCGTGGGAGGCTCTAACTCTGTGTCTATGTGCATAGCACACATGGACACGGGAGATCAGAGCCCAAGTGCTTTTGCTTTGGGGAGGATCTTGGCTACTTCTGGCAGAGACCTGGGGGTCGGCTTCACTGTGGTGACATCCATATGTTATCATGCCAATTAAGTACAATCAAGCTGAACTCTGTTTAAGTGTGTATACACGCAGGTGTGTATGTAATGTGTGTGTGTACACATGCAACATATGCATACACACACACATATATATATTTATATATATATACATACACACACAGCATATACATATATATGCATATACACATATATGTGTATATGTTGTGTGTATGTGTATGTATGCATGTATATGCAACATATACATACATATATATGCATATGTACGTGTGTATACGTGTGTGTATAGTGTGCATACATATATGTACACGTGTACATGCATGGAGTATACATGCAACGTGTGTGCACATACAACTTATACATATATACAAGTACACACATGTCCATATGCATGTAGGCTGTGTACAGTGGAGTCACATCATACGCACATTTAACTTAACGTGAATTCAACTGTACGCGCTCGGTGTATAGTTGAATAACAATTTAAATAGTGTGGGCGATTGTGCCCGCCATTCCACTCAATGAGTGAGCTGTTCCCTCTGCTGTTCCCTCATGATTTTTCCCATGCTGCGCCTCACATACACACACATCACGGGCAGGGCGGGGCTTCCCAATCCTTCCTTTTGCTGTCCCCAGGACAATATATTTTGACTATACACGATTTTCGCCTTACGCGCTGACTTTAGAACCCAACCCCCGTGTAAGATGCAACTCCACTGTGTGTGTGTGTGTGTGTGTGTGTGTGTGTATGTATGTATGTATGTATGTATGTATACACACACACACACACACACGTACATATGTTGCATATATACAGACAAGGTTCTTTGGGTGAATCTGATATCTTTTATTAGACCAACTTAAATAGTTGGAAAATATTTTAAGTTGGTCTAATAAAAGATATCTGATTCACCCAAAGAACCTTGACTGCCTATGTCCTTAGACCAACACGGCTATAACCTACACCCCTGTTGCATATATAGACACATGTACATGTATATGCATACATAAATGTATGAATATGTTGTATACATACATGAAGCATGCATGCAATGTATGTGCACACACAGCACATACATATATACATACACACATGCACATACTTACATATATATGCATGTTGTATGTATTTGCATACTTATGTGTATACAGGTTTCCCTTGCCAATCTCTGGGGTTAGGTTCCTGAAAGTTCCCATGGCTGGCAAAACCAGCAGGGCTGGGGGAGAAGGGGCTGTGTGTGGGGGGTGAGGGTCACCAGCAAGGCTGTGGGGGTGGAGTGAGAGGCCTGAGTAGGGCTAGAGGGGCCGTGGGGGGGGATTTTCCAACTGTACCCCCCTCTTCTCTGAAGCGTGGATACTCAGAACTGTGGTTGGCGAGGGAAACCTGTATACATATATATGCATGTACCTGTTGTGTCCATAAAGTATACACGCAGCGTATGCATGCACAACATATACATTCATACGTATATACATATACACACAACATATATCTACATACGTATGTGTGAATATACACACGCGTGCGTGTGTGTGTGTGTGTGTGTGTGTGTGTATAGAGAGAGAGATCTCAGTGTTTCCCAACCAGTGTCCGCAGCACAAAAGCGTGCTGTCAGAAATGAACAGGTGTGCCGTGGAATTTTGCTATGGCAATGAGCTACAATAGATATGAGGATGGGGAATGCATTAACAGGTGTGCCATGCCAAATTTTTCATTAATGTAAGCGTGCCTTGGGCTGGAAAAGGTTGGGAAACCCTGATACAGACATATGTGTCTATATACACGTATCTAAGTGCATGTACACATGTGCACACATACACATATCTAAGTGCATGTACACAGGTGCACATATACACATATATAAGTGTACATACATATACACGTGCATGTACATGTAGATACATGTGCATAAATACCCACATAGAAGTAAGTGAGTCTAGAAGTATATCTCTGGATAGATAGAGGTCCGTACATAGGTATCTGCTGGCTGCACATACATGAAGCAGAGGCGCAGCGTGTGCACGCACTCAGCCCCCAGCGGCGCCCCTCCAGATGCCCGCTCCCAGAGCCCAGGCAGGCACACCGGCCAGTGGACGCGCAGCCCCGCAGGTAGGCAGCGCCGCGGGTGCCCAGCCCCGCAGCCCCTCCGCGGGGCGCGCGGGCACACGGGGCGCTCCCGGCA
>NW_017729032.1:150834934-150842119 GCF_001723915.1 Gavialis gangeticus
CCCGCCGGCAGCAAGCGGGGGCCTGCGGAGGCGGGAGCCGAGCCGAGCTGAGCCGAGCCGCGCTGCAAAATGGGTCGGGGCTGCCGAGGGCTCCCGCCCGCCTTGCCGCCCGAGCCAGGGGGTGCTGCCGGGCGGGGATGTGGAGCCGGCAGCCTTCCCTGCCTGCCTGCCTCGCCTCGCCTCCCCGCGCACAAGTGCAGGAAATGTTCCACTGACCTACATATTTTTCCAAACATACGTGACCTTTTTTTTTCTCTCTCTCTCTCTGTGGGAGGAGACAGGCGAGGAGCCAAGAAAAGGAGAAGCTTGGAGAGAGGAAGAAAAACACCCAGGGAAGGGGTTCAGCAAAGCCTTCCAGCCCGCAGGAACTTGGCTCTGTTTGAGGGACCCCGAGGGCGCAGTGTTTCCTCACTGTTCCCCCACTCAGTGCCACCAAGAGAGGTAGGGTGTGTGGCAAACTGCCCCTGGCATTTGCCCCTGGTTTCTGCTGCACATGGCCTTGCTGCATTTGCCTGCCCCCCCTCCCCCCACCTGGCAGGCACAAGTTAATAAATAATAGTCAGCCCCTTTCACCTGAGGGGACCCCCCAACATACCCCAAACTGTGAATATTCATTGTGTCAGCTTCACACAGGTTGGCAGGGATGCTAATGTCTCTCCTTCCCTGCCCCTCCTCCCTTTTTTGTAGCACGCAGCAGTTAAGTAAGGTATCTGGGGTAAAGCTGGCTAGGGAGCCCACCCTCCTGCTCACTCTCAGGGCTTTGAGTTCAGCACAAGTCCCTCGGCCTCACAGCTTTGGGTTCAGCACAGGTCCCACACTCTCAGGGCTTTGTGTCCAGCACTGCACCACTAAAAGGGGAAATGTTTCAGCTTTAGCCCACTAAAACCCAACCAGCAGCCTATCTGCAAGGCCAGATTTGCACTTAAATCCCTCCCTCCTAAAGTGAGGCCAGCCTACCAAAAGCAAACCTCCCCCCTCCCTAGTTTTCACTAGCTGAAAACTGCCAACCTGTGACTCATAAATAGCAGAAATATTCTAGTTCCATAGAAGAGGTGGGAATTACCCAGTGGCAGCGGCAGAACAGACTGCCCCCTCTTGCTTCCTTTTTTGTCTCTATCCCAATGGCTGCTGTCTCTCTGTCTGTGAGGTCATTTCAGGCAGGCCCCTGGATAACTGTGAGGTGTTCAAAGCATGGATGGTAGGTCTGGCCTCTCTAAATGTCGTTGTAACTTTGCTATAGATATCAGTGGGAGCATGATTATAGAATCATAAATAAAAGATGAGGGTTGGAAGGGACCTCAGAGGGCACCTAGTCCAATCCCCTGCTTAAAGCAGGACCATCCCCAACTAGATCATCTCAGGGAAATATTTGTCTAGCCAGGGCTTGAAAACCTCCAAGAATGGAGATTCCACCACCTCTCTAGGTAACCTGTTCCAGTGCTTCAGTGAGAAAGTTTTTCCTACTATCCAACCTAAACCACCTTGCTGCAAGGAGAAAAGTAGAGACTGTTGCTCCTTGTTCTGTCATCTGCCACCACTGATCAGACTAGCTCCAGCCTCTTTTGAACTCCCTTCGGGTAGTTAAAGGCTGCTATAAAATCCCCCCTCAGCCTTGTCTTTTGCAGACTAGATAAGCCCAGTCCCCTCAGCCTCCTCTCAGAAGTCATGTGCTGCAGCCCCCGAACCATTTTCATTGCTCTCCAGTGGACTCTCTCCATCTTGTCCACATCCTTTCTATACAGGAGGTGGCAGGCCCTGATCCTATACAAATTATGGATTTATATAGGATGGTTTGGACAGGGATGACCCTGTCTCAGGCAGGTGGTTGGACTAGATGACGTCTGGAGGTTCCTTCTGGCCCTGCTTCTCTATGGTTGTATGACGAGGCCATACAACCTATTGCCTAGGCGGGGTGGCCAACCTTGTGGCTCTTGTGCCACAAGTGTCATATGGGTAGCCAGTGTGTGTGGCATGCAGCAGATGGGGGAAGGGGCAGGCAGTATGGTGGCAAATAGGGCACAAAGCAGAAAGCAGCAGCAAATTGGAGAAGGGGATTGGAGTAGCACTCTGGGAGGGTGCAGGGTTCATTTGTGGCATGCTTGCCACAGAGGTTGGCTTCCACTGGCCTAAAGGAAGGTTCTTACCTACTATAGACATAAACAGTAACGCCTTTTTTGCTTATGCAACTCTACACCCTCAATTAGAGCAAAACCTTACAGAGAGTTCTATTTTTTTTGTAAAGTAGGTCATTCTTTTTATTTCCCACTTGCATTATTTTTGTCTAATACTCCAGAAAAGTAGCCAGTAAGTTATAAGGAAATGTGTTACATCCTAGGAGAAGTTGTTTATTTTTAGGTTTGCTTCTGACTTGCAGTGTTCTTCCATGCTGAGTATTGTTATCTCCTTGACCTGAGCAATAAACCAATTTGGGATCCTGTGGGCAGATTGTGTTAGGAGGAGAAACTGATGATGAAATCAGGTGTTCCTTTTTGAAGCAATTTGTTTCGTAAGGAATGTACAGCTCCTTCTTCCCTGAAGCAAGAGGCAGTAGCTTTGCTCACAGTTCCAAGCTTTCAGCCAGCACTCAACCTAGATGCTGCCACACTCCTACCAGGCTGTATATATAGCACTTTTTGCTGCCTGGGGACAGATCCCAGACTAGTCTACACTACAGACTTTTGCTGATGTAGTTGGTTAAGAGTGTGAAAAAAACACTTCTATCAACAGTATATCTATGCCAGTGAAATGCCTTTGTTATTGCCGCAGAAAAATCCTGTCACCTGGGTAACACAAAGTGGTTTAACTATACAGGCAGAATAACAACTCCTTTTGCTGGTATAAACTGAGTCTCTACTAGAGAATGTGCCAATATAGCAATGGTGGAATTGCAATGGCTTTGCAGTGTAGATCAGTCTTTTCTGCCTTTTGCAGCCATATGAAACTTTCAGAAAACAAGAACTAGCAATACCAATCCACCCACATGTGGTTTTCATGTGTCTTTGCATTTTGGTGGTGATATGTGCCTGTGCTGTGTCCCACGTTTTGGATGAAGTCTACTTTTCTCAGTTACCAGATTCTATGAAGGAGCATGACTATTTATAGCAACTGTTTTAAGAGCAGCTGCAATTATGCCCAACCCGTGACATTACGATATTATGAAAGATTATTTAGCTTCAAATTATTCCAGGCTGCAGTTTCAAACAATAGATTTTTTTTTCACTTTTTAGTCAATCACTTTTGCATCCTATCTTTATACACAGCCCTTACTAATGTTGAAAGTTATGTACTTTTAACCAAATTAAATACAAACTTTAAAAGGATCCTCCCTTCCTTTGTACATAACCCAGAATTTTTTTCCTGTTTGGAAACAGCGATTAAATGATCGTCTGGCAAACTAAAAAGCTTGAAAGAATAAAGCATCAGATACATAGAGATACATTTGTGCCTCTGATGTTATTTTCCTTGTGTTGCACAATATAGTATAGTATATAGTCCTCAGTCTTCGTTAAATCACAAAAATGGGTCTTCTCATGATCACATGCACCATGATTTGCTATTCTAGTTTTTTGAGTACAAATACCAAAGGTGCACCAGAACATGGATGCATGTTTTCAAAATCCACTGAAGAAAATACTTTGTGCAATATATAATCTTTTCCATGTGGTCTTGGGTATGACTGTAAACTGCATCTGACTAGAGGGCTTGGCGGGAACAGTGGTGGGGCTACTGGTGGCAGGGTAACTCCTATAAAATACCACAATGTTGCAAGCTCCAGAGTAAGATGAGTATAGGGTGCCTTGAAACCCTAGCCCCCGCTGCCTTGTGAGTACTTTTTGGTTGGAGAAAGGCCAAGGGACATCATTCTGACAGAAAGGCACCCTGGCTGAGGCATTAGGCAGTCAGCGGCAGCTCTAATCTGTTGCTCTGTGGCCGAAGCTACAACCATTGAAGCACTGAACAGCTGGACTTGGTCTGGCTTTGGACTCTGTTTCAATGGTTGCCTATATATGTATGGTGAGGCTGCTCCAGTGTGCTGTAATTACCCTTCGATCCAGTGCACTGGAGCAGACTCAATTAATCAAGTCTGCTGGAGTATGGTAATTATCATGCTTCAGTGTATCCCTGTGCTGAAAAATGGCAGTGGGGTGCTTTAACTAAAGCTCATTCGCCGCCTTGCTCTTGGAGCCGCTCTAATAAAAGCATCCCAGCTCTGCCTTCCAGAGCACATATATAAAAATGCCCAATGGTCTGAAGGGAGGATGCTAGGTGTAGGGCAGCCTCCACTCCTCCATACTCTTGCCTAGGTGTGCACACTGAAGGTCTTGGTGTGATGGTCTCATAGATCTCTTATGTGTACACCATGATCCAGGGGATCAGTGGTTGCCCAGACTCTTTTCCAAAGGTCAGTCTGTAAGACACAAGTAGTGATATATAAGATTAGACGAAATTAAATTGGACATTTTTCCTTCAAAAAATAAATGAAAAAGAACTGGCTTAGGGTTCATTTTAATTCATAGGCCCTATTATAAATGTAACACTGGATTAGATTGGCAAACTGCAGATCTGCCAAAAGTAGAGCAAAATTTTCCCAGAATTTATTTAATGACTTTTAAAAGTTGTTTAAAAAAACAGTAATGATTCATAAACTAATTAAATCTTGCATGCAGCTAACTATAAATTGTTATCAATTACTTACGGAAATAGTGTTATTATTTAACCTGATACCCTATATACAAACTCCAAAAAATCATCAAACTGTTTAGTAAATAAAAAACTAATCTTATAATAAAATATTAGTAAATTACTTCTAAAACACTGGAACTGTGAACCAAAGTAGCAATCAGTTTTTTCAGTCAAAGGTTGGTGCCAGTACTACTCACATAATGTCAGCATATGAATTTAATTACTAAAAGGTATAAGTAATTTTTTTTAAAGAAAAAATATTGCATGTTCTATGTGATCATTTGAATATAAAACCTATATTTGGAATAGAATTTGTGGGTCTGTATGTAATAAAGGGAAAAATCTCTGATTAATGTAGAGGAAACAAAAAAATGACTTATAGGTCATGGCTCATTGAGTTTGATGAATATAAATTAAAAGACATAAGATGCGTCAATGGAATTCCATTCCAAGTTGAATGGAATTTAAAGCTGTTCTCTTGATATTTTGTGCACATGAAGGAAGCTAGACAAGGATTTGCTTCATTAATACTGCAGTTGTAACGGTGCAAATGATGGGACAGACCATGGACCTCTTGCTTCTCTACACTGCGCATAAGAAAGGGTAGCCAACAAGCATAGATACATCGCAACCAGGTATGCTCCCTTCACTCCAAGTGTGTGGCAGTATAAAGCTCATTTAGAAACTCCATGGGGCACCTCTACACAAGATGCTATGGCACCATAGCGACATGCTATGGTGCCATAGCGTCTGTTGACAAAAAGCACAACGCCGCTGCTATGGTGCCATAACAACGTGCTCCCTCATCATAGTGCGTTGCCATGGCAACGTAGCAGCTAAAAATAGCTGTACGCCACTGGCATGGTGCAGTATGGGCTATTACTGCACCATGGGCGACTGGTGCTGCCTTAGTCGGGGGGGGCATGTACCCCACACCCCAGAGACCAGTCAGTGACCAGCGGGTCCCCCCCATGGTCGATTGCCCTGGTCGGGAAGTGGCCATGGCATTCCCACTTCCCAGTCGGCTCTGGCAGGGGGGCCACCAATGCTCCTGCCTGCCCCCCCGCCTGTTGCCTGAGCAGGGAGCATGGCCTGACAGGGGGTGTACCGGCACTCTTAGTGGGTGCACGTGCACCCCCTATGCATTGCCACTGTACTGCACCATAGATTTCATAGATTTAATAGACATGAGGGGCCTGAAGGGACCTCGTTAGATCATTGAGTCCAGTCCCCCTGCCAAAGGCAGGAAGTCTGCACGGATCAGATGATCCCAGCAAGATAAACATCCAAATGCCTTTTGAATGAGTCCAGAGTAGGTGCTTGCACCACCTCTGTGGGGAGTCTGTTCCAGATGTTGGACACTCGGACTCTAAAGAAGTTTTTCCTTATATCGAGTCTGAATAGGCCTTCTAGAAGTTTGTGGCTGTTACACCTAGTTATTCCTTGGGGAGCCCTGGTGAACAACTGGTCTCCCAGATCCTGGTGCACCCCCCCTTATATACTTATAGGCAGCCACCAAGTCCCCCCTGAGCCTTCTCTTCACCTGTCTGAAGAGTCCCATGTCCCTCAGCCTCTCCTGGTAAGGCTTGCTCTCTTGGCCTTTGATCATATGGGTGATCTTTTAGTATTTCCAAAAGGAAGTACTAAATGAAGGTGCAGTAACAAAGGCCCCGTACAGCCACATGTAGATGCGTCCCGCGTGATTTCTGCTAGTGTTGCTTGTACTTTGACAGAAGAATAGACTCCAGAGTGCTCTTAGAGGATAAGCAGAAGCTGAGGGAGCAAAAGTGTTAAAAAGGTAAACATTAGTGGGGGATGGGAGAAGAAAAGGAGAATGCGGGAGAACTGCAAATGAGCCAAAAAGGATGGAGAAATTCTTCAGCAACTGTAATTAGGGTAGATTTCAGAAGTAATTGCAGTGTTCCAGCATCAGCAGATATTGTAGGCAATATCATTTCAGCAGTGTAACATTGACTCCTCAGCTGCATCTGTGGAGGAGAAGGCAGGGTGTTTAAGCACACAGGGCCTGGTTGGTTTCACTACCCTGATTTTACCCAGGTGTAACTCCACAGAATTGAAGAGATTTCTCCTGCTTACACAAGGGGAAGCATGATCAGAATCATGCCCAGAGTTTTCCAGTGAATGGAATAACATTACTCTTTAAGGCCAAGGACCAAGAGACAGCAATGTGCACTGTAACAAATCTGCGCTGTCTGCCTACTGTTGAACTAAGCCGCACAGTATGTATTTAATGCTACAGCCTTGAAAACTGGCATTATTAATTTAAACACATAAGTAAATATATGCAATTTAAATTGCCATTCCAGTTATGGGCAGTCCATTATGAAGTATTTTTCTATTTTGATAAGTCTATAGACTTCACCTCATTAGCGGGGCGTGCAGTGCACTACAACATCAGCGATCTGGGCAATGGGGTGAAAAGCAACCTGTTTAAATTCGCTTATGATACTAAAATTTGGGGTGAGGTGAGCACGCTAGTAG
>NW_017729032.1:150842926-150848471 GCF_001723915.1 Gavialis gangeticus
AAGGTCCCTTCCGACCCTACTTCTATGATTCTATGATCAGAACATAAATGCCATACTGGGTCAGAAACAGGGCCGTTTAGCCAGTACCTCTCTCTCATAGTGGCAGAGAGTGCTAGAACTAGGATCGCTCCATATTTAAGTATTAGTGAAGGGTAGAAAAAACACACAATAGTAGTGTCAGCAAAGCTCTTACAGACTGGAGATAGAAAACTCAGATCCTCAGCTGTAGATAACAGATTTGGAGCATTAGCTGTCAGACAGAAACTCTACTTCAGGTTCCCCGGGACATCCTCAAGTACTTCCCTTCTATACAAACAGATTGTGTGGGCTTTTTTGTGAGTGAGAGATTTCACCTCAAATTCTTCTGCAGAGATTATACATTAGCAGTTCATGCAGCATCAGAAAATCAATTATCATTAGCACCACATGCAGCTGAAGGGCATGGAGCAATATAGAATTCATTTTGTCCAATTGAAAAAAAAAAATTCTAATACAAGTAAAATATTTTCCAAAGGAGTATTTATAGGCTTTGTGTAGGAAGTAAAGTTTCTGAAGCAAAGGTTATGAAGTCCACCATTCACTGAGGTGAATGAGATGTGAGTTCTCTTTTTTACTGCTGTTGTTGGTCGGATATGGCTATCTGACAGGATAGGTCATTTATATGTTGATACTTCTGTTTTGCCAATAAAAAGATGTCTTTAAAAATGAAAAACTTCATATATTACAGAATGCAAGATGATGATGAGGTATTGTGAAACTTAACTTCTCAAATTCATATTACATTCCAGTTACGTAGATTTAGTAGTGATTATTTTTCACTTAGAATATTTTTTTATTTTAAATTTTTCTACCCAAACTAATCAAATGTATTAGGATTACAATCTAAAAGTTTAAAACTTAAATTGGTTCTGTTGTAGCCCCATTGAAAGAAAACTATGGTTCAAATTTCTGACCCAGAGAAAAATGTTTATTTTTACTCATCTTTAACTCTTTATTTTCCCAATGGACTCCACTCAGAGTATCCAGAAAAAAAATTCTGGGGGCAACACCCAATCATGGAGAATTTCAGCCAGCCAAAGGAAATGTGTCAACATAGTCTTAACATGTGAAAATAGGGTTATAATAAAAAAAGTGTTTGGCAATTTTAACTGCAGTAGGCTCGACAAAGAACCTGTTATTATACTTTAAAACTTCCTTTTGCCAGAGGACTGCAACATTACAAAAACATCCTTCTTCCAAAAAAAAGTACTAACCAAAATAGCAACAGCTGAAACCCACTGCCAAAAAGTCCTGTGGGAAGAAAATTATGGTAATTGAAAAAATATCCTCCTTACTCTTAACAGACTTGCCAGACACTTGTAAAATTTTTAAAATGTATTAAATCACATAATCACTTAGCTTTTGCTTATCCATATAACTAGTAATAGATTCCACTAGTAGGTTTTCTAGTAGGTTTATTATGCAATATTGTGTACCTATATTGTAATCTTCTGTTTTTCAAACTGGGGTATGTGTACCACAGTGGGGAGTATATGTTTAAACTTGGAGAGCGTGCACAAGTAGAATGAATGTGGAAGGTGAGGTGAAAATGCAAGTGGAGGAAAAGAAAGGAAAAAAATGGAGAACTGTACAAAATCTCTTAGGCTGTTAGCGAGGTCACACTGTGTTTGCAGTGACACAACATATTTCTTTATTGTCCATAGCACAGAATCAGATGGGAACACAGCAGCATGACAGGAAAGTCTGAAGGCCACTGTCCAAATCCATTCCAATACTACTGACTAACAACAAACTGATACCTCCATAGATACCTCGTGGTGATGTGACGTTTTCTAATTCCTAGGTAGGCAACATGTACCGATAATTCTAACTGACCAAGACCAAATAAACGTTAAAGTATGGGCTCAGAGCTGAACTCACACACAAATTCTGCTGTCATATACATATATAACTGCAATTTCATGTGATTTCTCTTGAAAACAATGAGTTAATTAATACTCACCATTGGCATACCTAAGGTTAAGTCTGTTGCTGCAAATGGAGTTACACCAAGGAAAAAAATTGTGCCGCTGTGCAAAAGGTCAGACTTTGGCTTTGCCTTTACAAGTCTTCTCGGAAGACATTGGTTTTATTAGCCATGTATTGTAAACTACCCCAGGTGAGTAAGTAATAGTTTTAGTTTGATTTACAATAATGCCAATTTCAGCCCTTCCTGAAAGAAACAGCAGTGACAGCCTGCTTTAAAAAGTTGATGCAAGGTTGGAAAATATATACTGAACTGTTAATGACTTCCAAGAATGGTAAACAGTTTTGATTTTACAACGCATACATGGAACTAAATACTTTTCAACCTTGGATTGCAAATTTCCTACTCCTAGTGCCCTGTCATGGTTCAAATACTTGAAAGTTTTGACTGGCAATGTAGGCTTTTCTTTGGGAGGAGCCTGTTTCCTCTCTTTGATTATTTATTTTTAGAAAGGCAGAAAATAAAGATCTTTTCTGTGGGTTTGTCTGCCCTAGGCAGCTACCATTCAGAATGGAATTTGAATAGCGGTTTGCTGTTCAAACAAATAGTGCTGAGTGCTTTGTGAAAATATAAGAACATGAGAGAGACATAGAAAGGTGGAATGGAGCCATATTCTCCAGCCTTGGAATTAAGGAGGCTTTGGAAAAGACAGGAAAAGAAAGGTAGTGAAGAGAGTTTGGGTAGGGCGGGAAGCAAACATGAAAAATGTCCTCGGGGAATAGAAGAAGGAGTATATGTAGTGTGACATGGCATGGGTAGGAGACAGAAGTCATGGAGGAAGCATTCAGGAAACTAGAGGAGTAATGGAGGTTTGTATAACATCGGACAGAGATGCAGAATCATAACAAGACAACTGGTGCTAGGGCCTCAGCAACATATGGGGGCGGCACTGACTTCTGACTGCTGTTGCCACTGGCATGGTTGTGTGGCTGCAGCAGCAGCAGCTGTTATTTTTCCAAGTCACTGCCCAGCGCTGTTGCCCCTGTTGCCCTGCCTTAGTTACAGTACTGAAGAGATGCAATGTGGCCTAGTTAAGTGTACTTTGTAGTGAGACTTAGGTGGAGAGAGGTAGTTAGCCGTGTTAGTCTGAAGTCAGGCAGAAGACAGGGTAGAGATGCACTTTATAGACTAACTACTTTGGAGATGCATAAGCTTTCATAAGCCGGAGCTCAGTATATCAGATGCTACAAAAGGACACCTGCTTACAGTACCCCTCCGTTATTGATGTTTGACAGATGGAGCAATCCCTACATGAAAGAGTGTGGGGATACTGATCTGACATGAAGTCCAAAAATGCACCCAAGCCTGTGGCAGACCAATTAAACTTTCCCAGATATTCCATCACTGACCTCAGAATAACTGTACTTATACAGCTAAACATTCAAAGCTAACTCAAACCCAAAACTGAAGAGCAAGAAATTATCCACAGACTTGATTGTGTTAAATCTGGTCTAAACAGGGCCTACTGATTCTTATCTCATTACTAATTTTTGTGACCCCTTTGTGCCTATGGGTTTGGTACTTCTTTGCCTCTCTCAGCACTGTCCCTTTTCCCCACTCCTCTCCCCTCCCCTCTATCTAAAGGGTAGATTTAGGTTAGACATCAGAAGGCGCTATTTCACGGTCAGGGCGGCTAGGGTCTGGAACCAACTTCCAAGGGAGGTGGTGCAGGCTCCTACCCTGGGGGTTTTTAAGAAGAGGTTAGATGAACACCTTGCTGGGGTCGTTTGACCCCAGTACTCTTTCCTGCCATGGCAGGGGGTCGGACTAGATGATCTTCTCAGGTCCCTTCCGACCCTAGAAACTGTGAAACTATGAAACTTAAATATTTACAGGTTTAATGGTACGACATTATATAAAACTTATAAACATAATCATATATATCTATATACACATACACACACATACACACACAAACATATATACATATATACACACACACACGTTATTTACAAATATAGGTTTACACAGACAATAACTCTTATTAACTCAGAACTTGGGCATGGACCTTAACCCTCTGTGACCTTCCGGTTAGTATGCAGCGCCTGCCCTTTGACGGGACCCTCCAGGCAGCAGGCAAAGGAACACTCTATGATAAAACACAGGTTAGACAACAAATCAACAGGAAAATTTGGCAGTGATGGGACAGTAATTGAACATACACAATAAGATTACATCAGATGAGATACATGTGCATAAACCAATACAATGGTTTCAGATATAGAACAACTTACAATCCTCTCATAGTACAACAATAAGGGTGCAAGGTTACAACAAGAATCCCAACAACACAAGTAACCAGACCATGACAATGGCACAGCAGCTATGCCCAAAGAAGAAATGGTACTGGGGAAGGATCCCATTACCTAAAAGAACACCATTGCCCTCTCCTAGGCACTCAGCTAGGAGGGGCCCGTAACTATGAAACCACCCTTAAAAAACAGGGGCTTCCCTTTTGATCACCCAAAATGGGAAGGGCCCCTCCTCCCCTATGGAAATCCCTTTCCTGGGTAACTCACAACTCCCAGCAGCTTTGGTGGGCTAGGCTCATCTCTGTGGGTTGGATGAGGGGCATCCTCCCTCGTTAGGGTCGTGGACCTGTCCGGTTGGTACTCACTGCAGGAAGGCCTGAACTGCCTCATACAGCCTCTGGGCTTGTCAGCCCTGTCTCAGCCCTGTGCACCACCCTGTGCCCCAAAGGGTCACCTGCATGGTGCAGGGATGGGGACCTGCACTGCCTCATGCAGCCATGGTGTCCTGTCAGCTGCACTCAGCTCACATCCCCATGCACCACCCTGTGCACCAAAGGGTTACCAGCCTTGTGCAGCTGCAGCGTCCCATCAGCTCCAGTCGGCTCTCTGCCCTGTGCACCAAAGGGGTGCCTGCCTCATGCAGGGATGGAGACCCGCCTTGCCTCGTGCAGCCGTGGCAGTCCCTTCAGCTCTACAGCCCTGTGCACTGATTTGTGTACCAAGGGCTCCCGCCTTGTGCAGAGTTGGGGACTTGTGCTACCCTCTGCAGTCCTGGAGTCCCTTCAGCTCTTTCTTGGCCCTGTGCACTGATCCATGCACTGTTGGACCTCTGCCACTTGCAGGGTCAGGGACTCATGGTGCCTCATGCAGCTGCAGGGGTTCCCCCTCAGCTCTCCAGCCTTGTGCACCAACCTGTGCACTGAGGGCTCCTGCCTTGTGCAGGGTTGGGGATTTGCACTGCCTCATGCAGCTGTCCATCCCTATGCACCAGCCTGGGCACTGAGGGGTCCTGGCCTATGCAGATTTGGGGATCTGCACTGCCGCATGCAGCCTCAGGGTCCCTTCAGCCCTCCAGCCCTGTGCACTGACTCGTGCACTGAGGGCTCCTGCCTCATGCGGGGTTGAGGACCTGTACTGCCTTGTGCAGCCGCTGAGGTCCCATCTACTCTCCAGACCCTCTGTGCACCGATCTGTGCACCAATGCTATGGCTCCCTCCATGGTGGGGCTAGGATGCAGCCGTTTAGCAGAGATGCCTTCTGGGTGCTT
>NW_017729032.1:150853471-150872033 GCF_001723915.1 Gavialis gangeticus
GTGCACTGAGGGCTCCTGCCTCATGCGGGGTTGAGGACCTGTACTGCCTTGTGCAGCCGCTGAGGTCCCATCTACTCTCCAGACCCTCTGTGCACCGATCTGTGCACCAATGCTATGGCTCCCTCCATGGTGGGGCTAGGATGCAGCCGTTTAGCAGAGATGCCTTCTGGGTGCTTCTGGGGCAACTGCTCTGCCCTGCTGGTCAGCTCTACCAGCTCTTCTGCAGCCCTCTTCATCGTCCCTCATCAAAGCCACCCATTTGCTGGGCACATGGGCTTTTATCCCTTCTGGAGGCTCCGCCCCCCCAGATTGGAAACAGACCAGTGGGAAAGACTGAGGGGTTAGTTCCCCCTCAGGTCCTCTTTTTCTCCTTGTGCTTATGTCAGGGTGGGGCAAGACTTCCTCCTGCCTTCTGATTGGTGGGGGAGAGAAATGCCCCATCAATCAGTCTGAGCCATCCGGCTCAAGCCATCAAGCCGGGCTGCCACCGGCCTGCCTGCGACACAAGGATGCATTGCCTGAATTCAGAGAAGAAGGGAAAAGGACTGTGTCCAGTTTCCGAGAAAAAGGAAGTGGATGATGGGTCCCCAAAGAAGTTATATAAAAAGAGATTCTACAAATCTTTAGACCCTCAGCTGTAAATAGGAAAAGAAGAAAATCTATCACTAAGAAAAAGTATTTTCCATGCCATGTTTCAGACATTTCTGCAAAACCACTGCCAGCCAGAGTTAAAGGTAGGAAAGATGAATTACATAAAACCTATTTTCCCATTTCTTTAGGACAGACATCAGACAAAGAGCTGGCTAACTGTTCAAGAGTTAACCTGGCTTGTGACAGGGTAAATCTCCCTGGAAGGAGAGAACATTTGATTAATTACAAAAATGTTCAGGGAATAAATGGCAGCATTGCTATTGAACAATTTTATTTTTTTTCAAACATGGGCAGATACCAATTTCCAAAGAGAAAGTGACCATTTTTATAATCTAGAAAGTAACCAAAATATTCTCATTAATGGTTAAGTTGCAGGCACTCACCCAGTAATGCATTGGTGAAGTTCCCATCTGCTAAGGTAAAATTTTTAGTTTTCTCTTCTTGGTATCACAGGGGACTGAGGTAGACTCTTAACAGACAATATTAAAATGTTACCTAATGAGCTACACATTATTCAAAATGTCAAATTCTTTTGAAGTATCCTTTCCCTTTAGGGGAGAAGAAAGGCACTGATTAGCTTGAAAGGGAGTCCCTGAGTGTACTTAATATAGCCACATGATAAACCTCATAAATTAAGAAACTCTAGAACTCAATCAAAATAGGTCCATGCTTTAACAGAACAAGGCTAGGCCATTTTAATTTGCACAGAGGTGGGTGACTTCTATCTTGTATACAGTGGCAGAATCTGTGGCGCAATCAAGATCTGAAAGTTATCAAACTGAGACACACAACTGGAGAGTAGTATATATGACATATGTCTGAACATGGAGGCCAAGTACAGAAGTTACACTTATTGCATGGTAGGCATGCAGACAGTGCTACACAGCTGTAACCAAATGGATGGTCAGGGTACAAAGAGCACTGTAAAAATGGCAGATCCTACTCTAAGATAACCCTGGATGGATATGGTATCAGATTTCAGTGCTGTAGCTTAGAGGGAGCAGACAGAAGCGACACGTTTTTTCTGATCTGGCCACCAAAAGCAGTCATAGCTGCGACCAAACACAAATGCATGGCTGCAGTCCACTTCAAAAATGGCTGATCCAGTGACAGTCTGAACCCTCACTGCATGAGCTGCACTTCTGTCTTTGCCCAGAGGGCCATAACAAACATGTGTGCCAGATCCCATCATGAGACATTACATCGCATTCTGCCAGCAACCTATGGGGCTTTGCTGCACCCTGCTCCACACCCCACCATGGGGCAGTGGTCTAGCCTCAGTCAGAGCTTGTGTGGTCTGGCCAAACAGTGGACCAGCCCCACCCTTG
Source organism: Gavialis gangeticus (assembly GCF_001723915.1). Classification (NCBI taxonomy): domain Eukaryota; kingdom Metazoa; phylum Chordata; order Crocodylia; family Gavialidae; genus Gavialis; species Gavialis gangeticus. The sequence continues at coordinate 150,855,451 of NW_017729032.1, forward strand.
GGCTGTCACTGACAAGAGTCAACGGAGCCTCTGTTTCCCACCCCACCCTCCTTGTTCTCTCTGGCCAGATTTAAGCCACTGTCTGGTATTGCCCAATGTGTGGATTCCATCTACCTCTTGTGGGTATCTGTAAAGATTGCAGCTTCAAGTTAAGTGCTGTGCTCATCATGGACACCACATTCACACAAGGCGCTGTCCAAGATGTTCATCTTGTGCAGTGTTGTTTTGAAGCATCCATATCCAGATCTTGGTCTGTTCAGCTTGACCCATGCTTCTCTGTCAAGGATGTGCTCAGTGGGAGACTCATTTGGTGTTGCTATAAAATGCTGTAGGAATAGGTTTCAGACTGGATTACTCTGAACAATCATTTTATTTCCATATACCCCATCCTTTACCTAAATTTAGCACAACACACAAGGCTACACTGCCCAGCTTGCCAGGCTCTCTGTGGGACCAGAAACCTGGCAGCAGAGGAGCAGTTAGGGTCTGTCCTTTTATGTCACTTGGTCTAATGTCCAAGACTGCAGGGAATACATTTGTGTGTGTGCAAGTCGTGCAGTCTGTTATGAGTCTCTGAGCACTGTTAAGTACAGTGTCAAGCTTTTTAGTGAAACAACTTCTGGATCATGTAGGAGCACAGTGATCTGCTGGGGTGTATATCATTGCAAGTGCAGTGGTTCTGAGCACCTTGGAGTTGGCCATATTATGCTGGCTAAACATTTCAAGGCAGCTATTGGTGCAGAGACTTTACTGTTGACCTTCTGAATATGATGTTTATAGGTGAGGGAACGGTCTAAAATGACTCCTTGGTAAGTTGAAGTATGCTCATGGGGAAGGATATAGTTGCCCACTCTGATATTCAGTGTGGTCTTGACTTGACAATTGTCCATGTGGAAGACTGACGATATTGATTTATTGATGGTCCTCACTGACCTGGTGCCTTTCAAACAACCCATCCACCCCCAAACCGCCACATCACTGGAATAAAGCAGAGGCACTAGGCTCAGTCTCCTCTACTGTTGTTGAAGGCTTATCAGTCTGTGTTACTGATTGATTGGTTGAGTAGGGTCATAAATCTGGGTAATTGAGAACTGACTACCACATCCCTCAAGGTCACGTTGTTTTTCTGACAGAGTTGAGTGTGTTTATCTGGATCCACCTGACACAAACCCTAACCCAAACAGACCCCAATATATACTGAAAGCTTTTTTTGAGCCCCACAGCCAAGATGTAACCAGCAGGTGAATCTGTGCATCTTTGCTGGTGATCCTTTGGGCGCTGTTTGGCAGAGCAGCTATAAATGAGCACCACAGCAAGTAAGGCACAGCAGAAAACGGGAATTCTCCCTAACAATGCTATTCCCCCTGCTTCCTCCCTCCTTGTCCTCCTAGAGAAGGTTCATGCCTCTGAGCCCTGATGCTTGGGTTTTTCAGCCTCCCCAGCTCCCACAGCAGGGAAATAGAGTCCAGGCGTCTGAGTTTTCACAGCTGGGAGTTGGAACATGGGCGTTCAGTGTCATGGTCAGCACTGGATTGTGAGGAGCTGCATGGCTTTCAGCTGCAAGTGGAGGAAAGTGTCCAAACAGGGGACTCACCAGACTTCCCTCAATGTCTCCCTTGTCTGCAAACTCTGCCTTTGTGTGCAGGAGGCCCAGTTGTGGAGCCCAAGATGCTGGATCCAGGGTTGGCCAGACACATGCAGAGCACCTGAGACATATGCATAGATGGCAGTGGTAAGATAAGGAACAAAGGGGACCCTTGATACGGGGGGTTGGAATGCACAGGTTGGCGACTGCTTGCACCTACAGTGCTACAACACTTGAATATGCTGACCAGGAACACACTGCAAAGGTCCAGTAACCAGGTCTAAAGATGGCCATTTGCTCTCTGAGGGAGGTCGCATATGCTGCTATGGAACTGAGAGAGTTGCAGAACCAGGATAAGGAGTTTATGCTCAGGGTCAAAGCCCTTTTGGGATACAGCTATGACACCCCTGAATGGTGTCACCACTGCATCCCACAGGGAGACGGTTGCCCTCCTGGACCTGAGTGGTGGGGCAGGCTGCTACCCACTCCTCCACAGCATGGAGAACCCCACTCCAGGGACTTTCCCTGGGGCAACGTACCCACGGGGGGTGGTGGTGGGGGTGGACTTGATGGCAGCTGGGGGGGAATGCTCCACACTGTGTATGGATTGGGAGATTCTGGGGATGGGGCAGAACAGGAGATATGGAGCATGAAAGCTGCTACCCCATTGTCCGAGGAGCCAGGAAGGCATCTGCTGGGTGGTGCTGTCACCTAATTTGGAGGTCTTCAAGAGAAGGCTTGACAATCACCTGGTTGGGTTCATCTGACCTCCGTCCTCTTTCCTGCCAGGGGCAGGGGGTTGGACACAATGATCCATTGGGTCCCTTTTGACTCTATAATCTATGAATCTGGTGGGGCCTACTCCAAGGAGTAGCAGTGCAAGAGGGAAGGGGAACCAGGCTGCCTGAGACCTGATGCCAAGGCTGGTATTGACTCAGCCTGCCTTCCAGGGCCAATAAGTTACCCCCCAGCCACTGGCAGTCGCTGGCATAGACACAGGCACAAACACTGTGTGCCCCCAGAGGCTGGGGGGACATAGCGAGCTGCTGCAGGCAGCAGCAGTGCTGTCGGCAGTGGGAGCATGGCAGCAGCGAGCAGTGAGCTCCCCTAGGTGGCCGCAGCGCTACTGGTGGTGGTGGGGTGGGGTGATGCGCTGACTGCAGACACCGCCATCAGTGTCGACCGTGGCCAGCAGCGATCGGGGACTGCCCACAGACACCACCTGTAATATTGGTGGTAAGGGGGGTGGGGTGGCGAGCAGTGATTGCCCAGAGGCGCCACCAGCAGTATCAGTGGTGCTTTTTTCACGGGTGCAGTGCTAATTTCAGGGGATGTAAGTACACCTGCATGCACCCCTATGCATCACCAATGGGCATGGGGCTCCAAAGAAAATGGGGGGGAAGGGAGCTCCACTTGCCCACCAGGCCTAGCCACTATGGGCCTGGGTCCCACTGTGGGGGAGCAGCGCAGCCTCTGTTGGGAATGGCGGAGCCTTGGGCTCTGGTCCAAGATCAGGAGCAGGCAACGTTCCACAGAGTTCCTGTATTATGCACGTGAAAATTTTGTCAGCTGCAACATTTAATTAAAAAAAGAGGGGACAGTTTTGCATGCAGCATTCCTTCTGTTGCCCCAAGGCTCTGTGTTTGTTAATTTCAGCCCCCCATGGATGACCACTTACTCCGCACCTCAACGGCATAACCATCCAGTGCAGGCAGGGTTTTTCCCCACTCAGTGTTAACTGAGAAGAGGGTTTCAAGTTTTGGAGCGGGCAACGCTGCACAGTTTTTGTTTAATAAACACACTGACAGTTTGGCAACGTTGACATTTGATTAAAATGAGGCATGTCTCTTCCTTGCGCCACATTCCTTTGCACCCCAGTGTGTGCCCCTGGCAGGGATTGGGAGGGAGAAGGGAAGCAGGATGGTGCCCAGGCAGCCTGGATTGTGTGCTGTGGTGCCTGCTATGAAAAGCTAGAGGAGCCTGTGGCAGGAGACCTGGCCCAGTGCCAGGGCAAGAGCCCTCTAAGCCCTCATTTTCTACTCCTCTGGGGAGGACTCCCAGTGCGTGAGGGTGAGGCAGTCAGCCAGGGCTTCATGGATCTGAACAGCTTGTCGTGCTGCAGGGCTGCAGCCACACACATGGACAGGGGGCTCACCCTCTCCCCCATCCCTCTTCCATGTGTGTTTGCAGTGCCAGGCCCAGGCCATAGTTGAAATGCTCCTTTTGCCAGTCCAGCTGCCCCCCATAAAGCCTCATGAGTCAGGGCAGCAGGGAATAGGCTGGGCCCCGATGGGACCTGGGAGGGGCGATGACATTGCTGCTGATGAAATTGGGGATCCTGGGAGTGTAGTGTCTGCTCTCCATCGCCCTGAGGAATGGGGAGTTGTGCAAGAGGAGGGTATCATTCTCATTCTCCATGTGCAAGTTGGTTGCCCAGTCATGTCCTGGACACCTGGGTTCTCTGTGTGTGTCTCCTTGTGTGAGTGTCCAGGATGCCTGGGTCCCACGTGTGTGCGGGTGGCGGGGCACATATACTCACATACACACACAGAACCCAGGTGTCTGGGGTATGTGTGCATGCGCACACACATGCGCGTGCACACACACACACACACACACACACACACACACACACGGTGGGTGCAGGGCATGCTGAGTGGGTATGTGGTGGCTTCTGGCTATGAGGATGCATACTGAGTGGGTATGCAGGTAACTTGTGGCCATGAGGTTGTATGCCATGATGAGCTGCTGCTGCAATAGGTCCAGGCAGGCGGCCTTGATGTCTCCACCAGCCAATCAGGGCAACTTAGTTGTTAGGCTCTGCTCGGGAGTCTTTGGCAACCTGGGGAGTCTGCAGGGCATGTTGGGAGGCCTGTGAGACCCCCCGCTAATCTGCTGTACTCAGGCTATGCAGGCAGGCTTAGAGCACCCCCTCCCCACAAGGGCTAACATATATATTTCTTCTTCCTGACCCAAACAGGGGAACTTAGAGTCAAGCTCAAAAGTTAGAGCACTTCCACTGTGGGTTTAAATGCCTCTACTTAGCCTGAAACTCAGAATCAAAATTAAATCTGTATTAAAGATAACAGCACTGTTATTTTTTTTTTAAAAACTGAAGATAAAAGCAGAAGTTGCCCTTAAATACTCATTGAACATAGTTAAGTTTCATTTACATTGACATGAAGGGCCCTTTACAGTGGTCAGGAACTGGATCATCAGGAACTGGATGTTTAGGGAGAGCTCACTCTAGAGGGACTTCCTCAAGGAGAGTAAAAATATCTGGAAATAAAATTAAGAAAGGATATGTAATGTTGTCATTTTCCTGAACAAAACCCTTCTATGTGGTTAGCTATTCTTAAGAAATGAGTCAAAGATTCCACTGAAAGAGCAGAGAACAGCAGATCCGGGATGCCCAGCAGAAAACTATTTCTCTGTTTGTTTTAACTGTCCGTTAAGAACCAAGATATCAAATTGTTATGTTCTTGCAAAAAATTTCTGAAGCCTAGTACTATTGGCACCTTCAGTTTTAGTTTCATTTCCCTTAGGGACAAGAAGATTTCATGTCTGTATATGGGTACTGTAAAACATTATAATTTAGGTTAGGCTTTATCAATGTACAGTTTACATTAAATTAAAGCCTTCACACATGATCCAGTCATAATGCGACGTGTTATCTGATGTGACATTTTAATATATGAGAAAATAAGAAGCATCTATCTTATGGCTGTTGGATGACAACTTGAGATGGAATATTCAGGTGTTCTTTTATATTTTGGGAAAAGCCTAGTTTAATGGCTCTTTTTGGTAATGTACTATTAATGCCTTTTCAATGATAAAAAGTATCAGAAAAAGAAAAAAATATTCTCTTTCTCTTGTTTTTTTATTCTTCAGATATTATTTAAAGCACTTTGGGGAAATGAACTGAGAGAACCTCATATGAATTTAACATAAAATATGTCTAATTTATATTGGTTCTTTGAGTGGTAGTTAGGGGAGAGAATTAAAATGGTCAACAGAAAGATGTAGTTAAAAATTAAATATAGTATATCCAAGACAAGGTTGGTGATGGATATATGAGCTAGTTAAATTAGTATCAGAAAGTACAGCACTAAGTAATGGATGACTTTATTTCATTTTGAACACATATTCTATAGGGCTGTGCAAAGTTTGGCCGGCTGTTTTGTTTTGATGCTGTTTTGACTCATTTTGAGCTTGAAACAATGAAATCAAAACTAAATGAAAGGCTTTGAAACAGCCTCAAACCAAAATGAGGGCAGTTGAAACGTTTTAAAAGTTTCAAAGCTGGGCTTGCCTGCAGGGAAACAGAAAGTAAGGAGAGGGAGGGGGAAGAGGAGGGAGGACTGCTCTGATATTGACTGTGTAGCTGACCAGTGACTGTGATCCTTCCCTGAGGTCACTTCCAATCCCAGTGCTCTGGGGGAGGGATGGGAAAACAGCATAAAAAGCAGCATTGTTTGAACTGAGCTGCTTTCTGCCTTGGGGTCAGTCACTGAGCTGTGTCTTCCAGCAGCTCAGCAGCATCAGACAACAAAGGCTCTCATTTCCTATTTGCTAACCTGTTACTAGCAAGTGGGATTCATCAATATCTTTTCCTTTCTACACACTTTTATTTTATTATCATATTCATTCATTGCTTTCAATTTATTCCTCTCCCAAAATCGTCTTTTTGTTTTTGTTAGTCTATTTTGATTCTTTCCCCCCAGTAAAGAAATCTGTGCTTTCTCTCACAGTGTGTATTCCATTCACTGTGCAGGGAAACACAGCATATATTGCATATTATAATATATAATTTATTCAGGAACACATACTACATACATTTATATATTTTATTCATTACATAAATACATAAATACATACGTACATTACATAAATACACATACATTACAGACAATTATCTAGATATATTACATGAATCAGATTACATTACAGAGGAACACACAGATTTTCCAGCACACCAAGGCAAAGACACTATGATACACACCATAAAGTGAGCTGGAAAGGCAGCTGGCAAGCCTTCTGTTGGGGGGGGCGCAGAAGGGGTAGAAGTAGAGCTGTAAGTTCCCCCTGCCCCCAAACTGAGACGCAGCCTCTTCGCTACAGCAAGCAGGCATGAGGTTTCCAGTTCTACAGGCAGCAAGGAGAGGGAAGCATTGCCACTGCCTGTGCCTGAGTCTGCATCCCCTGCAAGAGCACCAGCCATAACCCCCTACCCACCACCCCACTACCATGACAACAAGCAGTAGCACCAGAATGACAGTCTCCTCCACCCCCATTTCACTTCCCATGCTAAGCCTTCCAGTGCCAGAGGAAGAGCTGGAGCTGGATCTGAATGCCATAGCAAGGGAAATTCTGGGGAAGGAGGGGAAATCATCAGAGTTTGTGCTCCATACCCCTCAAGTTTCCCCTAAAGCCAGGACTCCTTCCCCAGAAGGCACTTTGGAGGAGGTTGAGGTAGAGGTTGTGGAGGCAAGTAGCTCAGCTGAGTCCACTCCTCCTGTTGCTGTGCCTCTGCCTGATGAGGAAGGGGAAAAGGCAGCATCCACACATGCACCCGCACCCCAGAAGCAAGCAGGTAGTGTGGTCTTGGATCATTTTGGGCTGGCAGATAATCTCTCATATGCTATCTGCCTGCACTGGCAAGCCAAATCCAGTTGAAGCAAGGGAACAAAACACACGAGCACCACGGGGATGCTGATGCATCTCTGCAGATGCCACCCCCTTGCCCTTCTTCCTCCTCAGCCTGGCACCAGTGGGAGTGGGCCCCAAAAGAAGTCCTCCTCTCGCTCCAAAGCCCCTGTCCCCTCAAAGCAGAAGCAGGACACCCTGGAACAGTGGGGGAAAGGTGGACCAAAAGGGGGACACATTGCAAAGGTGAGCGAGATCACCCAGACCATTGGGGAGATGCTTGCTGTAGATGGCCAGCCCTTCTCCTTAGTTTAGTAGCCAGGGTTCAGGTAGCTCACGGCTTTTGTGGCCCCCTCATGCCAAGTGTCCTCAGGTACCACCTTCAGCAGGACAGGGGTGCCCTCCCTGTATGAGGCATGCAGGGAGCACTTGAGGGAGGAGCTGTGCAACGCAGGTCTGCAGGTGGCCTTACACTTCACCTCAGAGATTTGGAGCAGCCGCAGTGGAGATCATGCCTACCTCTCCCTCACAGGGCACTGGTATGACCAGACAGGCTGTTGGTGGGCTCTCCTTCAAGCCAAGGTGATGGATGAGTCCCACATGGCAACAGAGATCATGGTGGCCATGAACTGCATGATGCAGGGTTGGCTCCTTGGGCAGGGCAAGCTCACCCATGGGCTCATGGTCACTGACAATGGGGCCAATATGGTCAGGGTGGTCTGTGATGCCAGCTTTGTTGGCATCTGCTGTGTGGCACACAAGTTCCACCTCATTGTCAGGGACACCTTGGAAGGGGACAGGGCTGCCAGTGATGGCACCAGCACCACCAGCAAGCTCATTTTGATATGCAGGAAGGTTGCAGGCTACTTCTACCAGAGGATCAAGGGGGGCAAGATGCTGCAGGACAAACAGGCAGAACTGAACATCCTGCAGCACAAAATCATGCAGGATGTGGAGACTCAGTGGAACTCCACATACCTGATGCTCAAGAGGCTGGTGGAGCAACAGAAGGCCATCCATGAGATGGCCTTGCTCGGGAAGATTGGAATCAGCAGCCCCCTTAACAGAGCTTAGTGGGATACCATCTCTCAGATCTTGGTGGTCCTCAAGCCCTTCCTCAAGGCCACCGAGACCCTCAGCACTGGCAATGCCCACCTTAGCCAGGTGATCCCTGTAGTGAGGGAACTTCAGAGGCAAATGGAGAGCTTCTAGGGGATCAGTGTTCCTGGCTGGGGCAGGCTGCTGTCACCAGATGTGCAGCACTGGTAAGGTGGCTGAAGGAGGACATCAGGAAATGGAATGATCCCTTGATGTTCAGTACGGTCCATGTGCTAACCACCATGTGTAATCTGAGGGTGAAGGGCAGTATATGCAGCAACGAAAGCTTGTATCACTGGATGTAGGTGCTGGTGAAGAGAGTCGGGGAGGCAGAAGGGCGGAGGCAGGGGGGATGCGGAAGAGGGGGATCCACTGTCCTGTGCCTGCACACCATCCACCAGCCAGTCTTCTCCTCCACCACAGGCACTGCCAATGTGGGCCAAAGGCATGGCTTCCATGGTGGGGTCCAGAGGCACCAGACCCCAACATCAGGCAGGTAGTGCTCAGGCCTTGGTGGCTGCCTAGCTCAACAAGGTTGTAGAGCTGCTGCTGTGCAACCCCTTGGCCTACTGGGCAAGCTGCAGCTAGATGTGGCCAGATCTGGCCACAGTTGCCTGGGAACACCTGTCCTGTCCACCAAACGCTACTGGGGTTCCCCAAGCTCCAGGTGCAAATGGAGTGAGTGCCACCCTCCTCACTCTGTCCACACCTATTTCCTTTTTCCTTTTTGTAAAACCATTTAATGCCCCGCTTACAGAGCTGGAGGCAGCTCTCACTGCATCACTAGCCAGCAGGGGAAGAATGTATCCCTGCTGAGCTCCCATGCCAGGATGAACTTGGAGGTATGCGCTGGGGCTATGGGGAAGGAAGAGACACCAGGTCCTGGGCATGACCAATAAAACTGCACTCTGCCAGGGTCAGGTGGCTTGGTGGGACTGTCCCCAGTGCACCCCCTGATGCCTACATTTCCATTTTCACTGATTGGCTTTCTTGCCTGCATTGCATGCCAGCCTCTGGCTTCTTTACTCTTTCTTCCATCCAGGAACAGCACACACACACATCAACTGCAGGTGCTTCCTCAGCCTGACAAAGGGTTTTTCAACCTGAAATCTTGCTATGATATGTTTCTCCAGCTATTCAGCTGGTCTACTAAAAGGTACTAGAATGACCCAAAGAACCTTGTCTGCCAGCGCCATGTCCTTAGACCAACATGGCTACAACCTACACCCCTAGCACCTGTCCTCAGTCAGCTGACTGGAAGGACGCAGGGCCCTGGTCACATCTAAGCCCCAGGGCTGGGGCTGGCAGGGAGACTTCTCTGGCAGCTGCTGGAGAAGAAGCTTCTGCAGGAGGGGAAAGAAGGGCTCTGCCACCATGAATGTGTGCCCCCAGTGGCTGGGGGGGCACAGTGGTGGTGGGAGCGTGGCGGTGGTGGTGGGAGCATGGCAGCAGTAAGCAGGAGCTCCTGCAGATGCTGCCGGCACTTTTGGCAGCAGGAGTGGTGGGAGGGTGGTGAGTGCTGACCAGGTTTAGTGACTACACACAGATGCTGCCAGCAGCATTGACAGCAGCCAGCGGTGATTGCTGACTGCTTGCAGACACCACTGGTGGTGTCCGCAGTGGAGTGGTGAGCAGTGACCACCTGCAGGTGCTGCCAACAGTGTCAGTGGTGCCTTTTTGTAGGGGGTTTACTTCCACACTCAGGGGGTGCATGTCACCCCTGTCTGTTGCAGTTTGGTTGCCTGAGATGCTAGTGCTACCATGCTGTTTACTTACCTGTTGTTATTTAATGAGGTGAACCAGGATGAGGCTTAAGGGAGGAGGAGACCTCATTGGGGTGCACTACTGTGTCGTGTAGAGGCCTCAGTGCCAGTGAGGGCGCGTCTTAACACACACACAAAGTCACACATGGCATGTGTTTTGCTTGTCAGCAGCTTGAGGTGCAGTTTCCTAGAAATCCCTGCACCTATCTCTTTGAAACATGGCAGGATTTGTGGCCTCAGCAGGGGCTACCATGTCTTCTGTTTTCACCCCCCCGTGCTTTCACACTTACAAGTGACATGCGTTTTGCTTTCAAGATTTTGAGGTGCAGTTTCCCAGAACCCCCTGCACCTATCTCCTTGAAACCTCACAGACTTTGTGGCCTCAGAAGGGGCTACCTTCCCGGCTGTTTTCATTTGAATCAGGCAAGAAATAACAAAGTTATAGGCAGTTTTGTGATTCCCCATTATAGCTTATGGGCGAAACATTGGCACAGCATCGAAACAGCAAAACAGTTTTGACAAAACAAAACAGAACAATGCTTTGAAATGAAATGAAATGTAGAAACGAAACACTGTCCCTTCAAAATGGTGAAACAGAAGTCAAAATTAAATCACAGCCCTGATATTCTACATAATCCCAAGGGAAAAACACGTTACATAAGAGGCCAGGTTCTATATGTAAAAATAAAATCAAATTTGCTGTGTATATAGGTTGGCAGTTCAGAAGGATTTGGTCATCTGTGCTTGATTATATGTAAGATTTGCTGAACATGCTTACTTTATTTAATCCAGCTGCCTTAATTTAAAATAATTTACAAGCCAAATTAAAAAGACTTCCAAAAAACAAAAAAACCCCAAACCCCTCCCTTTCCAAGAAAGAAGAAAAGCAAGCAAGCAAGCAAGCAAGCAAGACTTTTTTTGACTTTTTATAGATGCTTATTAGGGGATAGGGGGGAACCATACAGCAAAACAACAAAGGCCACCCTCACAGGGGCCCAGGTGCACAGGACAGAGCCTGGGGCTAGCCTGCAAGACCTGCCCTCACAGACAAAGACAAAAACAAAAACAGTCAGTAACACAGCCATCCACTAGGGCCTGTGCCAGTACCCCAGGAGGAGTGGGGGGGCGGGCAGTGTCACAGTGTGAGGTCCAAATGAGCACCGTCAATGCCTCAGAGCACCTTCTAAATGGCCCAATGTGCCTGGAAGCCAGGAGAACCACATATGAGAACTGCAGTGGCAGGTGTACCTAGACCAAAACCCAGAGAGTCACAGGGCAGCATCAGTGAGCCAACTCCTTCAGCTCTGGAGGGTGGCTGTGTTGGCCTAACCAAGCACAAAGTTGACCAGGCAGATGCACCCGCCTCAGCTGCCAGGCATGAAAAAGAAAACAAATAGGCAATGGCCAAGAGGCCCAAGTCTAGCGCTGCAAGCAAGGTGCCAAGGGTCGGTGCCACTAGACACTGCCACCACGTTGTTTAGGATGAGTGGCAAGAATGAGGGCATGGTGGGCATGAACTGCACATTTGTACAGGGGAGTGCGTCCAGGTGAAACCCTGGCATTGCCATCAGGAGACACAGGAAGAGTCAAGGAAGTACTGGGCCTACCACCCAGGTTGCTATCTGTGGATTGTGATCCAAGAGTCTAGGTGGGATGAGGCAGCCACCCTGCAGGGCTGGCCGGTAAAGTTTGACAATGCAAAAGCGGCCACGGCGTGCCATGGCAATCCCACCAGTGGTCACCATCAGCCAGGTGTACTGACTCACGTCAGCTTGGAAATGGCCAGACGGCAATGAAGTCCACTGCCTCTAAAGCAGTCTGCAGCTGCTGGGCCAAGGATGGATGGGGTTCTGGCCCATTCTGATCAAGCTGCTTACTGATCATGTGAATTATGGTACCCTCATCACCATCAGCTGCTCTCCATAAAAAATCAGTCAGGGTCAAAAAGAGGGTGAGCCGTTCCCTCCCAGCACAGAGATGATAATAAGGAGGAGGCGATGTAGTGCCAACAAGATACAAACAATAAGCAGGCAGTCAGGGATGACCTCTTGGGCAACTGCCAAGTTGGGTGTCAGCTGCGGCAGCAAGAGAATCATGACCCCTGTGCTGAGGCAGGTGCTATGACCCAGGAACTGATGGTCCCACCAGGCGGCATGCCATTTGGTTTGATCAGCTGTGGCAGCATGCGTTTTGTGCAGACAGGTGACATCTAGTTGCCTCTGGTTCAGGAAATCAAAGAGAAATCGAAGAGAGCCATCTGCACCACAGGGGCTCAGCACCTGTTGGCATTGAGAGAGCCAAAGTCTATACAAGCATGCGTGATGGGTGTAGAAAGGGGGACGGGCAAGCCAAAAGAGCAGACAAGAACACCAGAGAGGAGTAAGCATGCAGGACAGGGAAAAATGGGCCTACAGTTGGCCAACCTGTGCATCACTCAGCAAGCGCCCAACATTGCCCGCAAGGTTGCTCAGGTGAAATCTATAATGCTGCATCTCTGGAGTGGAGTGCAGTGCTGCTGCTGAAGCCTTGGTGGAAAACAAGAACATCTCAGGTTCTGGGAACCATTTGCAAATTCTCTGTGCAACCTCCCGGTGGTGCTTGGTTTGATCAAGACACTCAATAAGGCGTTCAACAGAGTAACCACTAGCACAGGGAGGTTCCAGCAGAAGCAGAACAGGTTCTGCCTCTGGGGTGGGTGATATGATGTGAGTTCAGCAACAACACTCTGGACACTGCTGTGTTGAACTAACATTTATTATTATAACTCTCTGGAATCATATCTAGGGTGGATCTTAACAATTGTATCAGTAGATATATGTGGATCTTATACCTGCTCTGCCTCTGACTTGACCCAGTCCAGTCCTGAGGAGGGAGAGGAACCAAGAATGCCTCTGGCTCCTTATGGTAGAGAACAGGGTGTCCCCGGTGCTGCAAAACTGCCACAAAGTCAAGTGAATGATGCAGTGCTGAACATGGGGGCTTTGGCCTTAAAGGGACAGTACAAGGAAAATACAATAAGACACAACACCAGGGACCTCCCCCATGGAAGGGGGCACTGTAGCTGCATTGGGGGATGCCACCTCCCAAGGCAGGACTTCAGTCAACTCATCCTCAGAGGCAGAATCATAATCTGACCCTGAGGAGGAGGAGCTGTACATGTGAGGCCGGTGGCAGAGGGAGTTGCCCCTTCATCAGGAGTCTCAGCATCCTCTGGGGGCCCCTGGGGTGGGGGACATCAGTCTCTGATTTCTTGGGAGGGGCACTCCCAGAGGACCCAACCTCCATGTCAACCTTATCAGGCGCAGGGAGCTGAGATGCAGGGGGAGGGCCGGTGGACCCTCCACCACCGCCTCTGCCCCTAGGTCACCCCTGACCACTACAGGGTTGGGGGTGGGGGTGAGGAGGCAGGCAGAGGCAGGGGGTTCCCGCTCACTAACCTTAGCTCCCCTTGAAATGGTGGGGAGGTCTTGAGGGGATGATGAGGCCTTTTTGGAAGACCCCTTCTGTTTATGGGACTTGCCCTTACCAGCAGGAGAAGCCAAAACCTCCCCTATGTGGGGAGGAAAGGTAGGGGGAGGTCCACCGCTACGGAACAAGTTGACTCAGACGAAGTGGAGAGCTACTGGGAAGAAGGCCCATCCCCACCACTGGATGGGGCTGCTGCACTAGAGGTGGACAAGCCACCACTGGGCACAGCTGCAGGCAGCTCCACTGTGGCCGACATCTTCTTTGGTCGCTGGGTAGCCACATGGGACTTGCTGCCATAACGAAAGCACGAGGTGTCCCCAGTGGTGAGGTAGACCTCATAATGCTGCTCATCAATCAAGAAGGACATGGATTGGGCCAAACCCTGACCCTCCCTGTTAAGAAGCATAAGGAGGCGAATGGACTTAATAGACAAATAGATTAAGTTAGTCCTGCCCCATCCTTGCCCTTCTGTTTCCTACCTCAAGCCCACCCCTCCTAAACCTGACCCTGACAGGTCATATGAGGCTTTGTTAAGTCTGGGTGCATCAGAGATGGGTAATGCAAGTTCTGTATCATTAAGAAGGTCTCTGCATACTGGACACCTGGTTTATTGGTAGCCAGAAACCTGGATGAAGGTTAAGAAATTATTACTAAAGGGGGTGGGAAGGTCTTCAGTTAACAAACATATAAAGTGCAGCCTAGCAATAAATAGTAACTTTTAATTTAAATGGGTTTTTTTTGAGGTGCACATATAATAAAACAGCTTTGGTAATTCTGGAAATGGACCAATTTGAACAAATGAACACATCAAAGAACCTGCTTTCTTTACCCTTTTCCAAACATGCCCCAACCTCCCCCTTCAACCCCTCCCAACCCCCCCCTACAAAGCAAAAAAACAACTCCCCAGCATTTAATATATACTGGTACAGCTAAAACTGTTGAATGTGCAGAATGTTTACCCAACATGGCTGGTCTGAGGAAAAATGAACTTCATGAATAGTGGGTGCCTCACCAACAGCATGTTCCCATTGGAAAAAAGAGGTTTCACTGTTTAAATAATATATGCTATAAAGGCAATATGCCATCTATTCCATCTGTTTAGAGAAATGTGAGGTCTCATGACACACCACTGGAACATTGCAAATAATACTTTTACAGAGCAAGCCAGTTCCTTTGGAATGCTTGTAGGAAGGACAACATGCAACGAAATGAGTAAAACAGCTTTTTTATTTTGCTAATGTATAATCTGCTAAGTTAAGAGAACAGAGGCGTGTTTTGTTCTACATTGAATAACATGCTGAAAAAATGGCAATGAAAGGTTGACTGTATTCTTCAAAAAAAGGAAGGAAATCAAATTTAACAGAGCACTCTGCATATCTCAAGAACACTTTGATGAATTCCACTTTACTAGACACAATGAGACTTATAAGATACCAAGGGAAAATTCGGGAAGTGCAACCAAATATTTTATTAATGAGAAATGGCAGGACTGAATAGGATGCAGGTGCTTATAGATAGTGGATCCTTCTTCTAGGGAATAACACCTAGATTTCATTAAAATTATCCTACATACCCTCTCAAAAAGAGTAAGAAAACTGGACATACTTTGTCTGTAGGGAGGTATTTAATTTTGCAAACCAGAGGATCTTTTCAGCAAACACAGGACAACATTCTCTGTTGGGCCCAGTTTCCATTGGGTACCAGAGATGCAAAGTTGCAAGTGAATCAGTTTAGCTCTCTAATTGTGAACCTATTCCAGGCTTATTTTGGTGTAGATTAGAGCAGTCTACTGGTTCTTCTAATTTATGCCACTGCTGATGGACTCCAAAAGCTATCTGTTTCCTGCGAGTGGTGGGAGAGCAGCTCCCAGTAGTAGGGACAGGCAAGCAGGGGGCACTAACTTTGATTGGTGCAATATTGGTGGCAGCCACTGCTGCCACTACCCAGGGTGCAAACACTGCTTGTAATGCTTCCGGAAGCTCCCTAGCATGCCTTCCCATCCTGGAGCTGCAAGGACACAGCTTGAGAACCAATTGCATTGCTTCTCCACCCCGTAGGGAGACTCAGCTGCTTTGTAGCCCCTTTGCATCAGAGGGAATGGTTCAGAATATTCTTACAGGCAGTGATACAGGAAGGCGCAGAACTGCATGGATATGAAAAGATAAATGCTATGGCTAGAATGGCAACAATTTAGGGAGCTAAGCAAATCCTTCTTCTGCTACCACTTAAGTCCTAGGCCTATCATGATGCTGTCATGATATTTTGCTGTTGTGCTTGTTGAGCAAAATATTATGGATTTCGTTCCTTAGGGCATAAGGAATTAATCTGATGTAATGGAGATCAGAATTTGGTCCTAGATTTCAAAAAACTAACTATAAATCTCTTATAGTGATCAGTCCATTAAAACTTGGGTGTATTTGGGGAAAAAATATTGCACTAGATTCTCAGGTGAGGTATACTGGTATAGTGTCTTTGGTTTCAAGAGATCTATATTCATTTTCATCAACATGGCTGACACACAGAATTCCTTTTGATCACAATGGTCATTGCATTATAGACTAATTGGCAAAAATTAAATTAATCCAAAAATAAAGAAAAAATATTAAATTGGCATAAGTTCAATTAAAAACATCAACATTTTTAAAATATAGCCCATTTTAAATTACATGTAGTCTATATAACTGGGAAGCAGTACTAAAGAAAGAACTTTAGGAATCCAAAGACAACATTTTCTAGCCTTCCTCAAGCCTACTTTAAGAATTGTGCAGCCTGTGTCTGTGTTGGTGCATTCAGATCAAGTTGGCTGCTATGCAAATTACTTGTTTGGCCCATATACATTCCCATATGTGCCTGCAGCCCCATGCATGCAAAACTTCTGGTTGAGAAAGTGGACCAAATTTGAAAATGTGACTTTAGGCATTATTTCAGTATTTTTTTGGTTCTACTTCTGGTTTTGTGTGCGTGTGTGTGTGTGTGTGTGTGTGTGTGTGTGTGTGTGTGTGTGTGTGTGTGTGTGTGTGTGT
>NW_017729032.1:150872200-150886564 GCF_001723915.1 Gavialis gangeticus
GTGTGTGTGTGTGTGTGTGTGTGTGTGTGTGTGTGTGTGTGTGTGTGTGTGTGTGTGTGTGTGTGTATGAACAAAAAGAACAAAGAAACAAACAAACAGTTTAGCAAGGATGTGCACAGAGTTTTGCAAAAGTCAAAGGAAATGTCAATAACTTTTCCCTAAGTCAGTTCTGTGTTGGCAAATCTGCAACATGAGTTTCTGAATTGCAAACAGAATCTCATCAATTTTGAAGTCTATAAAATTCCTTTAATTTCCCAAAAGGACATATATTTTTCTTTATTCTTATTGATCCAATCCCACACACTTTTTCTAGGCAAAACTCCTATTCATTTTAGCGTGCTGTCCCTAAGAATGCATGTCTGACATTTAATTTACAGTTAGATCCTCTGCCACTGCCAGTAAGGATCTAAGAGACACATACTGTAAAGGTGTTGTGCACACATATACATACACTTACACTTAACCTTCTACTAAATATGCCTCAAGAATCAGTATCCTGCCTAAAGAATCACATTTGACTTGCGTACATCTAAAACTACCTTTTAAAGACGGGATAAATACCTTCCAAAAATAGCATCATGCGTTTTTCACAGCAGGTGTCATTCATCAGATATGAGGCTGCATCTATACGTGTTGATAATAATAATTCAGTATGGTATACAATTCTCACTCATTACCAGTACCCCCAGGCTCTGACAGCAAGTAAAGTCAGTAGGGCAGTGCAAAAATGTTTAATCCAATAACAAATATTTAATCCTATAATGTGAGTATTATTTTTAAAAATTATTCTATAAGGAAAAGACTTTGAAGAGCTGGTGTCTTCTTTTACTGCTCCAGCATTATGGTTTTTCTTCCAAGTGAAACAGTATGCTGACCCATGACCCAATCCTACCCCAGAAGATTACTCAAGACACTAGACTTTGGCAATGGGTAGGTCTGTGGCAGGCAATAAGAAGGAACTCGGATCTCAGAGGGTGCATCTACACATGTGATTTAATGTGCATTAGCCTATTTTAATGTATATTAAAGTGTCACAAAAAACTGTGCTCTTAAGCTAATAAGCATTAAAATAGGTTAACACACATTTTTCTAGTACCTCACAGTGGAGGGTGTTTATACACGTGCTCTGGGAATGGGGCAGGGGCAGAGGAGCTTTAATTAGAACGGCTCCAAGAGCAGCTCTAATTAAAGTGCCCAGAGCGTTTCATGTGTCAGAGTCCCCACTCTTCAAAATGGCAGCAGGGTTGCTTTATCTAAAGCTTGCTGAATGAGCTTTAGATAAAGTGTCCACACTGCCATTTTGAAGCACAGGGATGCTGATACATGAGATGCAGGAGGCTGCTGGAGCACGGTATTTGCCATGCTCCAGCAGACTTGATTAATTGGGTCTGCTCTGATGCACTGGAATTACAGTGCACTGGAGCAGCCTCCCTGCTCATGTATAGGCACCTGGAGGTACTAGATTTAATGTGCATTACCTAAAGCAAATTAATGAATGTGTAGACATGCCCAGAGTCACTCTGTGGCAAATTTGTAATATTAACCCACAGTACTTCCTGAGCAGTAGCTCCTGCAGGCTCTGGGATCTAACTGAGAAGGTCTGAACGGCAGATGTAGTTGCAGAGGACACATCTAATTCATTCCTATTTCCAAATTTTCCATTCATTGCTTACAGAGGAAACCCCATAAATTGCTAGCCTGCAGCATTCAACCTGTATTGTTCACAGTATTGAAGATGTTGCTGCACCATAGATCTGTAAACTGGCATAATGATGTTCTTCTTTTTGTTTTCAATTCACTTGATGATGCCCAACATTTTATTGGCTTTTCTGGTTGTTGCTGCACACTAAGCTGATGTTTTTAAATAACTCTACAATGACTCCAAGGTCTCTTTCCAGAGTCTTAATAGCTAGTTCAGAACCCAGCATTTATGTATGTATAGCTGAAGTTATTTTTCCCCAGGTGCATTACCTTGCACTTGTCTGCCATTTTTTGCCCACTCTCTTGGCTTGGTGAGATCTTTCTGCAGCTCCTCTCCATTGGCTTGTACTTGACTACCAAGAATAATTTGGTATGATCTGCAAATTTGGAGATTTTACTCTGCAACCCCATTTCAAGATCACTGACAAAAATGTTGAACAAAATATGACTCAGCACAGATCCCTGTGGGACCCCACTTTTCATAGTATCATAGTACTTAGGGTCAGAAGGGACCTAAACAGATCATCAGGTCTGACCCCCTGCCCCAGGCAGGAATGGGTACCAGGATCATATCACCCCAGCCAAATATCTGTCCAGCCTCCTCTTGAAGACCCCCATGGTAGGAGAGAGCACCACCTCACTTGGGAGCCCATTCCAGAGCCTGGCAACCTTAACTGTAAAGTAATGTCTCCTGATGTCCAGCCTGAACCTTCTCCCTAACAATTTTTTCCCATTATGCCTAGTAACCACAGGTGGTGCCTGGGGGAATAGATCCTCCCTCAATTCCCCCTGGTCCTCCTGGTGAGTTTATAGATGGCCACCAGATCCCCTCTCAGCCTTCTCTTGTGGAGGCTGAATAGGTTCAGGCCCTTTAGCCTCACTTTGTAGGGCCTGCTCTACTGCCCCTTGGCCAGGTGAGTGGCCCTCCTTTGGACCCTCTCAATGCTAGCCACATCCCTCTTGAAGTGTGGCACCCAGAACTGGACTCAGTACTCCAACTGTGGCCTGACCAATGCTGCACAGAGGGGAAGGATCACCTCCCTGGACCTACTTGTGGTGCATCTGTAGATGCACGACAAAGTGTGGTTAGCCTTACTGACTGCTTCCTTGCATTGGTGGCTCATGTCCATCCTGGACTCCATAATGACTTCAAGATCCCTTTCTGTCACTGTGTTGACAAGAAGGGTGTTCCCCAGCCTATAGGGGTATTTCTGGTTCCTTCTCCCTAGATGCAATACCTTGCACTTGTCTGCGTTGCATTCCATCCTATTCTCATCTGCCCACCTCTGTAACCTGTTTAGATCTAGCTGGATTCTGTCCCTCCTTCTAGCGTGCCCACCTCTCCCCACATCTAGGTGTCATCAGCAAATTTGGATAGTGTGCATTCCACACCCACATCCAGATTGCTGATAAAGATGTTGAACAGTACAGGCCCCAGGACCAAGGCCTGGGGGACTCCACTGCCCACATCCCTCCAGGTCAAAAACGACCTGTCCACCACCACGCTTTGGGTTGACCATCTAGCCAATTTGCCACCCATCTGACTGTGTAGGCATCAATGCCACAGTGACCAAGTTTTTTTAAGAAAATGTGGTGGGAAAGCATGTCAAAGGCCTTCTTAAAGTCCAGGAAGATGACATCCACCCTGACACCCTCAACCAGGGACTTTGTGACCTGATCATAAAAAGAAACCAGGTTAGTCAGGCAGGACCTGCCCTCAGTGAACCCATGTTGGTTGTCCCTGAGCATTACCTCCCCTGCTGGGCCGTTGCAGATGTGCTTCTTGATAATTTTCTCAAGGTCTTCCCAAGGACCAAGGTAAGACTGACTGGCCTATAATTGCTGGGGTCCTCTTTTCTCCCCTTCTTGTAAATGGGGACCACATTGGCCTTTTTTCAATCCTCTAGTACCTGGCCAGTGCCCCATGAGCACTCATAGAGCCGTGCCAGGGCCCCACTATGACCCCTGCCAACTCCCTCAGCACCCTCACGTGAAGAGGATCCGGACCTACTGATTTAAACATGTCCAGCCCCTCCAAAAGTTTCCTAACTAGGTCATCTCTGACCCTAGGCATGGCGGTGCCTCCCCTGGGTCCATCCGCAGTTCTGGTGGGGGACATGTCCCAGTCCCTATTCAGGAATATGGAGGGAAAGAGTTCGTTAAAGAGGTCAGCTTTTTCATTTGCTGCATTCACCAGATTGCCAAGTCTATCCTGTAGGGGCCCCACATTACCCGGTACCTTCTTCTTACTTCCTATATATTTGAAAAAGGACTTTTTATTATCCTTAATTCTGGTTGCTAGCCCTAGCTCCATCTCTGCCTTGGCCTTCCTAACAGCCTCCCTGCAGTCATGAGCAACAGAGGTGTAATCCTCCTTGGTGATAGCCCCTTGCTCCCACTGTTTGTATGCTTCCTTTTTTGCCTTCAGGCATCCCTGGATGCCTTTGCTGAGCCATGGGGGCTTCTTAGCACTCCTACTCCCCTTGGTGCACATTGGGACTGACTCCCTTTGAGCTTGGATGATCATCTCCTTGAGGAACAACCACCCATCTTGGACTCCCATCTCATTGAAGCTCCGAGACCCCAATGCCTCAGCTACTAACCTTCTTAGCTTACAGAAGTTGACTCTCCTGAAGTCAAGGACCTCTGCTTTGCTGCTTGATTTCACCACCCTGTGCTGGATAGTAAATTCCAGCAGGCGATGATCACTGTTGCCCAGGTGGTCGAGTACCTGCAGACCCCTCACCAGGTCATCGCCTGTGGCAAGGACCAAGTCCAGCAAGGCATTTTCTCTGGTGGGACTATGCACCTCCTGGGTTAGGTAGAGGTTCTGTATCCCAGGTAGGAACCTCCCTCCCTCCATCCTGAAGAGTGACCTTTTAGCCTTCGCCTTTGCTTTGTATCTTTTAACCAGCTCCGAATCCACAAAAGAACCTTCCTTCCAATCCTGCAGCAGGATTAAAAGCCTTTGGTGAGGGACCTTGTCAAATGCTTTTTGCAAGTTCAAATATATTATGTCCACATGCTTGTTGACACCCTCAAAGAATTCCAGCAGATTGGTGAGGCAGGATTTTCCTTTACAAAAACTTGCATTCCTCATCTACTCTCCTGTGATGTCTTATTTCTTTTTCTGCATTCTCTTGCATACTTTTACCTTTCCCCCAGCATCTTCAAATTAATCTAAATAGTAAGTTCCTTACCACTGTGATATAATAACACAACATTACTTACATAGTTGTCATTATTATGATGATTTATAATATTATTTATAATAATGGTAACAATCATATAACTCCAGCAGCTCAGGGCCCCATTGTATGAAAAACTGCACAAACACACAGTAAGCATTTCTGCCCAAAGTGCTTATGATCCAGTCATGTTGTAGTTGCTTTTTACATGCTCAGTAACTGAAGAGAATAATAGCATGTTACGGTCTTATCCTTCAAGAGTGGCTCCTGAAACATTGTGCCTGGATTTCCTAAAATCCTGGAGAAGTGCAAATGAAAAATTGGGAGGCTGAAAATTACTCAGATATTTGAAGCTATAGGAAAGAAGTGAAGGTAAGTTTGAAACCCACATTTCTGACCTTACATGGCTCCTCACAGAGTAGAGTTGTGAGAGCCCAGAGGATCTAAGATTACCCCAACACCCTTGCCACTTTCCCATTAAAGGAACCCAATCTTCTTTAGCCCTGAGATTCCAGTAGCAGTTGTGGTTTGGCTCTGCCATGCCAGTATATCACGGTGAGAGGAAGTCTTTCTTTCCACTGATACTTCAAGTCACTGAAAAACTTGTCAATTCACAGCTTGTATTGACATGCCATACATTGACATCAGATACATGCTGAGTGCTGACAACAGGATTTAGCTTAAGGTAACCAGGTCTATCAGCAAGAGTTGGGAAAAAAAAGTCTGAAATAGCACAGGCACAAATGGAAAAAATGCTTGTGGTCTCAGCACAATAAGACATGATGACTGCTGAGCTGCACTGTGAGCACAAGTTTAAAGCTGCCTGAAGAAACAAAAGGCTAAAAGTCTGGAAAAGACATTTGCAGTGACAGATGAAGTCACTGAGGTAGTTGTTTTGATAAAGGGAGTGCTCTGAGGGGAGGCAGAGTGATGTTGAACTGATGCTTTGGAAGGGAGAGTCAGCATGTAAAAATGCAAGGAATTTGTTTTCATTCAAGTTATTTGCTCCGTTTCAATGAGAACTTACTATAAAAGCTGTGGTTAAAATCAGGGCAGCTTGAACACAGCTTCTCAATGTGATGGAGGGGGGTAGCTACTTGTTCTTTCTCCCCTGATCTCAGTGAAATCTGCTCACTTAAAAACAGATCACCTCAATTGCCCTATGCAGCCCCTACCATTCACAGTGGAAGAATGAGAAAGTGAAGATGAAACAGGCACCGGGAATCTGCTTTGTACTCTGTCTATGCAAAGGGAAGCAATCGCGCAGGTACCCTCAGGCACAAGGGTACCTACTGAGTGAGGCCAGAAGGAAATGCTTATACGTACATACCACGAACATTGAAAAGGAGCCTTAGCTCTATCTACAGAACTTCTCAACCCTAACAGTGTCAGAGAAAGGATATAAACAGCTCTGGGTTACTCCCCTTTACGGAGAAATAGGGGGATAGGATCACCAGTGACTCCCTTTATCAGGCTTTCCTTGGGAGAGGCAGATAAAGGGCTCTGTCAGGTCCTGAGATGGAAAGAGTCGAGAAGAAAGACTTCTATTATTTTTCGAAGGGCAAAGGAGTTAATAGTGAGAAAAGGAAAGGAGGAAGTTAAAGCGGGAGAGGGAAGAAGATGGAGGGAATAATGTAAAAGGGGTGAGAATGTAAAGCAATGGTGCTCAACTTTTTGGCCCTGTGGGCCAGATGAGTGCCATGGGGCCAGATCGGACCCCATACTCCAAGATCAGGCCTACACTCTGGGATTGGGCCCTGCATGGCCTTCAGTGGCACCTGCACACTGGCATTGGGTCCCATGCCACCTCTGCACACCAGGATCCGGTCCTGGAGCCTCTCACTGGCCCAGCATGCCAAGATTGGGCCCAGGCCTTATACCACCTCTGTCTGGCCCTATGTCCTGGGATTAGGTCCTGCACTGCCTCCACCTTGTCCCATATGCTGGGATGGGACTCTTAGGCCACCACTACCTGCTCTGTTGGCTAGGATCAGGCTTTGTGCTACCCTGCATGCCCAGTCTAGTGCTCAAGGCTATAGCCTGTGGGGCTCCCCATGAACCTGGATCTGGTCTGTGGGCTGGGGATTGAGCACCCCTGGCATAAAGGACTAGAAAGAGGGAATGTCGCAGGGCACTGGAGTGCCTGCTCCTATAAAAGGACAGGTGTTGGTTGCCGAGGCAACCACAGGGGTCAGCTGACCAGGAGGGGCAGGGCCTGGAGTATATAAACAGCTCAGGCTGAGGCCATAGTCAGTTCTCCTCTGGCAGCTGATGGGGTAGGAGCTCTGTTCAAGCAGTGCAGCCTATAGAAGCTGAGGCCTGAATCAGCTCCCGTGTGAGAAGAACAGGTGAAGGAAACCCTGGTAGGGATTTGGGAGAAAGGATAAGCTACCAGATGATGTAGTCGTGTTTTAGCCAGGAGGCTTCGTTTGAGTTATAGCCGGTTGGCTCATGTTATTCTGTTTGTTTGTTGTTTGTTGTTATGCTGGAGGACCGGGTGAGGCTATAAGGGGTTGGAGAAGGCCTCATAGGAGCTCCCCAGTAGCATTCCTGGTGCCAGAGAGGGCACAGCAGTCTGGTGCCAGAAAGGGCACAGTAGTTAGGAGGTGCACTGACCCCAACCCTGACAAGGGGGTTCAGTGGAGCGAGGGCCAGGTAAGGCCGAGGCCGCCTGAGCCCAATTGTGAGAAGCCCCAGTGGGGCATAGGACCCGAGAAAGGGGGTCTGGAGGCCAGGCGCGGCTAAGGCCACCTGAGCCTCAATTGTGGGAAGCCCCAGTGGGGCGCAAGACCCAGAAAGGGGGTCTGGGGGCCAGGCATGGCTATGGCCACCTGAGCCCTGATTGCGTGAGCGCTGAGACAGGCCCCAGTGCAAGCGGCGTGAGCGCGGAGACAGGTCCCAGTGGGCAGTGTTGTGAGGGAAAAGCCCCAGGGAGGGCAATTGTACACAGACTGTGGGGAAAAGGCCCAGGGCGGGCAGCAGCCGCAGGAGAAGCTAGGGACTGCCCGTGAGGATGCATAGACAAATAGCCCAGTGAGGGCGGACAAGAATAAAGCCCCGGAGAGGGGGCGAGCATACAGAGAAGCCCCGGAGAGGGGGCGAGCGTACAGAGGTGGGCCCGGAGGACGTCCGCAAGGGCGTGGGCAATAGTAATTTGACTTAACAATGTCCGGTACATCTGAGAGGTTTGGGGCATGGTATTAGGGGTGGTAGGAGCCACGCACAGCCCATAAGGCTGGGGGCACCAAATCAATCTACACAGAACAGGGGACAGGATAAATAAGAGCACCGTGTCCAAGGGACAAAAGGCAGCCTCCCTTATAATATTTTTGTCATCAAAGACATGGTGGGCGAGAACGAGGGTGCTTGATAGACAACTTGGCATGGTAGGGGGAGCCAGGAGAGATCACGGCCGCTCCTGGGCCCCCGCCTTGTGACAGGGAACAAAAACAAAAATGCATGAAAAATTGAAAGAAGGTGAAGGAAGAGGGAAAGGGAAAGAGAGGAGAGAGCCTTAAAAGAACGAGAAGAAAATTAAGAAAGGGGAAAGAGAAAGGGAAGTCACAACAAAGTAATAAATAGAGAAAGTAGACAAGTGAAGAGAAGGAAAGATAAAGGAGCTAGTGAAAGGCAAAATTAGGAAGGGAAGCTTTCCTTGCTGGTAACAGGACATCATTGTCAGCCATCAGTCTTGGGAGACCAAGGAGATTGTGCCTTTTGTAGGTTACTGGGTACCACCACAGCTTCTTGAGTGGCTGAGGAGTTTGAAGTGTGATAGGCAGACCCTCCGGCAAGTTGCACATACAAATTCAGTTGAACATGCACTGGTATGTTGCGTACTGTTTTGTCTTGCCTGCCTCTGACACCTCTTCTCTAGATCATCATTGACCCACTCCATCTTGAAGCGTGTTAGTGCTCTCAACTATTCCAAATGCAATAGCTCCTTCTGCAGCCACCAAATAAAGGTCACTTCGCACTACAAAATTGCCCTTTTAACACTAACACTTTCCTTCAAGCCTACTCTCCCAACTTAAAATGGTCAGCCCATCTCCACTTCTTTATTTTTTCAGTGCAACAGTAGAGACATGACTTCATGCCTGTTCCAAAAGTTCCACTGGCAAAGCTCTATTAAAGTTCTTGTTTTAATGTTATTTTAACCATCACTGCTCTTGTGAGATGATTATAGAGACATTGGAAACAAGGACAGACAAAAGACATGCAGCCCGGAAGGCAATTAATGGTGAATCATTGTTTAAGGAGTGAGTCATGCTTCTGTGCATACATATGTCAAGCATGTGAGACTGGTGTAGCTTCACTAGATTAATCAGAATCAGTTTTGATTAAGTTTACTCTTCTATTTATGCTCACATAAGAAAACCCAGTTATACACAGCAGCTGTTTAGGCACTCACTCACTCACTGTATCTATCTATCTATGAAGATACTGATATAATCTTAGAGGCATAAATATGTTTTTCCTAAAGGTAGGGCCAAATCTTGGAATGGCTCTTTCTGTATACAGGGGCCTTTGTGGGAATTGTTGTTGTGGGAAGAGTCATCGGGGGGGGAGAATTGGGGCAACTGTCCCAGGCCCTGTGCTCTGGGGGGCCCTGCAGACAGTGCCGTACAGGCCCCAGCAAGGGCACCACCTCTCCATGTGGCCGCCACACGTCCCTGGCTCCATGCTCCAGCCGCTCGCCACCCCCCTGTCTGCACAGGCCCTGCACAGGCTGATATGCCCCGGGCCCCACACACCCTTAGGGACGGCTCTGGCTGTGGGGTTTGTGCCCTGTGGGTTGAATGCCTTGTCATGGGGACCATGTTCTGAGCGAGGGAGATTGCCTTGCTATGGGAAGCTTGCCCTGGAGTGTCTCCTATGGGGATTGCTGTGCTTCTATGGCATGATGCCTTGTGTCAATTTGTTGGCTCCTGAACAAAGGGCAATCTGGGTCTATTTCCCCTCATGTTCTCCCTGTGCCTTTACCCTGATGGTCTTCATCACTGGAACTCCCCACAAACACCGTGAGTTTATTCTCCTTTCCTGTGTGCTGTGGAAGTATTACTGAACACATTTTAATAGCTGCAGAGCTAAGGAAAAGAAATTAAGGTTGCGTGTTTGCTGTGCAGACTGGACCATTGGACTTTCCCTAGTATAACTATAAGCCATTCTCTTTCACATACAGAGAGTGGATCTACACATGCAATTAATGTGAAGCAATAAACATCAGAGCATTTTGGGCCAGAGTAAACTCCTCCTGGCTGCAGCATTTACATGTGCGTCTGGGACAACAGCAATTTGAGCTGGGGTGGAACAGGCCCCTGGCTGGCTGGGCTGATCAGGCACAATTTATGCCTGTGGTCACTGTCTACATGTGTGTTTCAGTACAATAAATTACGGTGCCATAAGATAGTACTGTCCCCAACAGAACTGTTCCCTGAGTTACTTAGTTTACTGTGCCCTAAAACCAGCACATGTATAGACAGTGACGCTTTACTGCACAGGTAATTGGTTTATTCTGCAGTAAAGTACACTGGGTAGATGCACCCAGTTATGCTTCATCCTCCTACAGTAGGACAGATCCTCTGCTGTTGTAAATTTGGGTAGTTTTACTGATGCTACGGGAGCTACACTGACTTATAGAAACTTTACAGAAAGGATCTAAGCTGACACTGCATTTGTGGCACCCTGGGTATTAATACCAGAGTGCCATGCACAGTTACCAGGCCCAGGTAAATTTGCATTACTTTTCAATTTGATTGCCCTGACAAAATAAGCTTATATTTCTATTAGATTCATTCCCTTAAAATTTCTGGAAAACATTGAGAAAAGGTAGACAGAAAAATGATTCCATTTCCTTTTCCTGTAGTAATTATGCAGCAATTATGTCTTTGCTTCATATATTAAATGGTAAGGCATTTGCCAATGGAGAGCCAAATAAAGGTCCTGTGTCCAGCTTATGTGCCTGTGTATCAGTGAGAGCAATTCTTTGTGTGAACACACTGGGCCAGATTCTATTTCACATTTTGGGTATCTATGTGGACTTTATTACACCTTGAAGATCCTTTAATGAATCTGTTTTAGTAAAACACCCTTACGACTGAGTCACAAAAGGCAGCGAGGAGAAAGAGGACCCATTTGCCTTTTGTTTGAATAGGTTTTTTCTGGAACTTGAGCAGTGTCGTATAGAATTATACTCAGGTGCCCATAGCATTTTTCCAATTTTTGAAGAGCTGTTAGCATGCCAAAATTTGGTGGCACAGACAAGGCTCTGAGCGGCTTACCTAAGTTAGGGGGACCCTGGGATGCCTTGAGAGCCTTTCAAAAGTGTCACAGGGTGCCATGAAATGCTAGTGCCATTAGATGTGCAAACAGGGTTCACAAAATAAACCCGGAGATTTCAAAGTTATCCACAGCGTTAAAAACATTCTGACCTGCTGTGATCTTTCTCAGTTCTTTGCAACAGAAGAATTGCTCTATTATTTTTCTGTAGTAAAAAAACAAGGGAGCTGGCATTTTCTGAGGGAAGCTTTCAGTCTAATGAGGTGTTCTTTAAGCCTGAAAAGGTTGAGAACCACTGACCTAAGGAAATCTGTAGAAGAGCAGGGTGCTGGGGTCAGATATGATTCCCAATCCAGTGGCACAGAAGGTTGGTACCGTTCCACTTACTACTGGCAACTGGCCAATGCTTATAAAACATGCTGAACATGAAAAGTGCTTTGTAAATATTAAGTAGCATTTTTGCTTGTCTTCATTGTTAATTCAAATATTTCTCCCTTGGACCTTGCCTTTCATTCAAATAGTAGTTGTTTAAATTTCATAATTATAGTTCACAAAACCAAAGGTAATATTTGATAATTAGACCAGAAAGTAGAGGGAAAAAGTCATTGTTAAAATGAGATTCTGTGATAATATGACTTTTTGGCACGTTATGAATCATTCATTTTAAATATATTTAGTAAGACCATTTAGTAACAACTTTGCTTTCTTTTAGATAACCTCGAGCTTTAGAAAAACTTTGTGCTACATTATATGCAAACAATACATTCCTATTTTAACTGGTATTTCACATGGCATTCATACTGTAGGTTGTAGCAATACCAGTGCTCATCTTCCTGCAGGCAACACTCTGCCTTGTTCTGACAGCCTTTCTTACTGCTTTTGGCTTTTGCATGAAAGAATTACACAAGAAGAGACTCATCACAGCTGTAGGGGTCAAAACTGGGATGTACTTGACATGCCCAAAATTGATGAAGCATTTGTGCTTTTCTTTGTATCAAACAAAGTAGTTCCTTTTTCTACAGGGCTAGAGAGAGCCAGGACTGTGGCCCATCAAAAATTTAAGCATCAACATGAGAGCACTGCCTGCAATATTGTCCTGGTAGGAAAACTGGCCCTCACAAGGGGATAGAGTTTTGATGAGCTTTAATTTTTGGATCCAACAACTCCTTTCAGAGAGAATAAAAACCCCCAAATAAAAATCTATTAACAAGATCAACTCACCATCTAAACTGTAACCAGTGCTGGTAGTTTCATGGATGTTTCACATTCCATATGAAAGGGAATTTTTACTAAATTCTGCGAAGTTACCCCTATGTGTATCTCCTAAAGATTGAACAGATTGCATAAAATCATAGTAAGAATCAGTTCACATATGAAACATTTCTCATCTATCACACAGCACGGAGGCAGTGGCAGTTGATGGCATCAGCAGGAAGAGGCAGGCAGCCAGGACAAGTAAAAGGAGTATGGGAACACAGGGCCAGATTCAGATCTACAAGCCTGCCTCTTTGTGCTGGTGTGGTAGTATGAAGGGATGGGAAAGCAGTCATGCTCCCCTGGTTGGGGTAGTCCTGGGATAAGGAAACTCCTATCTATCTTAGGACAGCTCCTTTGCCATCCCTTCTCTTGGCCCCAAGAGAGCACTACTCCACTCCAATTAATCTCAATTGGTGGGTGGTTTCAGAGAGCTAGAAACAGTCAGTGTAGCGCAGAGCAGCTGTAAGGCTACTGTATATTATACCAGGCCAGACACAGCCCTCAACCAGAATTCAGAAACTGCATTTTATGTCCTTTGCATTTTTACTACCTTCACAGTTGCACTCAGCTTCTTTTCAGCCCCTCTCACTCTGAGCAAGAGCTTTGCCGTATTTAAGGTTCTCCCTTTGTGCTCCTGTATGTGTAGGTATGTGTGTCTGGACATACAGGGCACATCCTGCTGCTACTGAAGTCCACAGCACCACTTTTCACTCCATCAAAAATAACGAAGGGAAACTGTTTCACGCCTGGATGGGCACTATGCTGTATCAAAGCACACACATTTCCTCTTGGGAGAGCTTGAGTCACAAGTAAAAATAAGTCATAAGGTTCATCCTTGTCATGTCAGACACCTGTCCATATGATTAAGCAAAACTTCCCCTTCCCCTTCCCCTTCCCCTTCAGTGTCAGTTTAACCTAACAATCGATATTCACAAAAATATCCAGAACAGGTAGAGTATGAAGCTGCTGCAGGTCAGCTTTAACAGCTTTCTCCTCCCCACATAAACAACACAAACCATGTATTCAGATAAAAGTATGTATCAATTAAAATGCAACTTTCATGTGGGACTTTGATACTATGAGAGGCAGAGTAAGCAGGTGAAAGAGGAAGATGGGATTATCCTAGTGATCCTCTGATTCTAAGGCAGCTGCTGTCCTTATTAGACCCAGACAGTGAGTGACCACAAGAGTTGCATTGGATTACACATCTCAGCTAGTTTTAATCCAGTGACATCAGTGACTGATGCTCAACAGAACGCTGGGAAATTCCTACATTCATGATTTTGTTGTACTGCAATGAGCATTTATATGGTTTCTCTTCTACTCTTTTCCCTTCCCATTTATCCCTCCAGCCCTCAACAAATTCTAGTTGGGAGATAACTCTAGTTTGAGACTAGTTTACTGTTTAGCAGGCATGTTTCAAGTCCTTCAAAATCCATAAACTGACTTGAAGACTGCTACATTTCATGGGGATCTGGCATAGGATTCACCATCCCATTTATGTTATGCTTTAGCATTATTGGAGGACTATAAATCATTCTTCTTCCCATTTGTTTCATAGTTTCTTTCTATGCTAGCAATGTTTGCAGTAGGGTAACTAAAAGTCTGAAGACAGTCCCAAGGAAGGTGGGGTGTCCCAGTTCAAAATGAGGTTACCTCACCACAAGTAATTCACCTCCGTTTTCTTGTGCAGGGACCGGGACTTCCCTGCTGTGATAGAAGCCGGACTTGAGGGGATCGCCTTCAGACCTCAGGTTGGGGAGGACTGGGTTAGAGAGCTTCTGGAGGGGCTGGACGCGTTCAAGTCAGCGGGTCCGGATGCTCTCCACCCCAGGGTGTTGAGGGAGCTAGCTGGGGTTATTGCAGGGCCCCTGGCACGGCTCTATGAGCGATCGTGGTGCTTGGGCCAGGTGCCAGATGATTGGAAGGTAGCAAATGT
>NW_017729032.1:150886853-150888998 GCF_001723915.1 Gavialis gangeticus
AGGCTGGATGCCTACCTGGCTGGACTCATTTGAGTCCCGTTTCTCTTTTTGGGGTTTTTTTTGTTGTTCTCCCACCCTGGCGGGGGGTCGGGCTAGAAGATCTACTAGGTCCCTTCCGACCCTTAATCTATGAATCTATGAATCTATGAATACTAATTTTTACATGAGAGGCTGTCACTATATTGATGTGATTACATTAGGATAAATTTCCCAAATGCATGTAGGGATCAAATATCTTTTCCCTTCCTTTTAGGATTCACCTAGGTATTCAGTATTCCTTTTCTGTGATATTTAGATCACAGACACACACCTATCTATCTATCTATCTATCTATCTATCTATCTATCTATCTATCTATCTATCTACACACACATTTTGGAGAAAGACAAATGCCTTTTCATTGGAAATGCTCTACCTGAGGATCTGGAGATGCTCAAAGTATGTTAAAAATGTTTGGTGTTCAAGGAAAAAAAATCTTAAACAGGTCTTATTTCACAATTGCTGGTTATTATGCATGTTGATTTATGTATACATCCATATCCTCTGCTAGAGTAAACCGGTCCATTACAATTAAGGCATCTACATCCAAAATTGCCACCTAGAATTTCTCAGCTCTGCTGATGCCTAATTCCCTAGGTGCTTTACTTTTTTACTTCACAGTTCCCTAGGCTCCTAGAGTTTTGCTTTCAAGCATGCCCCAAATTTCCTCAGTTTGACAAATGCCTATGCCTGGGTTCCAGAAATTAGGCATTGCCCACCCAAGTCCCTTGACTGGCTAGATCCGGTAAGTTTTCCCAGAGCATGCTTGACATACCTTGAGATGATCAGACTCCCCATGAAATGCAGTGATGGCCATTGTGTTTGTGGAAGAAGAGAAGGTGTTTCTACCCATCATTTGTATAATGGCCCAGTGGTTAAACCAACCATCCAGGGAGTGGGAGAACCCAGCCAGATGGGGTTAAAAGCCACAAATCCCACCCACTTCCTGGGAACCTGTCTTAACTATAAGCCTCCTTTTCTATGTTGGGCAGTTTCTACACTTGCTGTTCAAGCTGTGAAGAAAATAATTCAAGATTCAGAGAGGGAGAGAGAAAGTGCTCAAGAAGGAGCATGACTGCAGCCCAATGAGCAAGGCACTCATTTCGGTTTTGGTCCATGGTCCCAGGACTGATTATGAATTTTACATTAAATCAAAGGTGTAGCAGCCAGGGGCTGTGGCCTGAGTGGCAGCAGTGGCAGGGGCCAGCAGCAGCAACAGTGACTGCCATTCTTGGTGCCTGGGGTCATTTCTCTCTTTGGGCAAGGAAGCTTGAATTATTTCTGCAGTGGCCCAACCTCACCAAGAGGTGTAAAGAGCACACCCACCTAGCCTAGCCTCTAGCATGGTGCTCAGGAGACTCACCTGGGAGGCAGAGCTGTGCTTTTGAACCTCTTCAGGATGAGGAGGGAATAAAAAACATATTTTCCATCCTGGGTGAGTGTTTTAACTCATAGGGTATTATAAAAAAGGTAGGTATATCACCTTCTCCTCCTTCCACCATCTTTTGAAAAAGAAGTGAAAATCCTGGTCAGTTTTTGTAAAGAAAGAATATAGATAAGTACCCCCAGGAGAGGGCTCTGATGGGTGGAACTGAAAAGGATAGTGGCAATCTCGGATAGGGGCAGAATTTCTGACACATGCCTGTGCTCAGTGCTTTCTATTAGTTATCTTACTCTGAGGTCCCTAACTCTCCCCATGCACCATATAGGTAGCCCAGGTATATAATATAGGGTTCTGGATTCCACTCTGGGGCCAGACACCTAAAAATTACTCACTATAGTTAGATAGCTAAGTCTTCTATTGAAACTAGTCTATGAGATAAAATACTGGCCTCACGGATATTAACAAAAAAATTCCCACTGACTTTAACAGAGCTAAAATTTTCCCTCTGGTATGCAACGTCTCTAGGAGTAGCTTTCCAACCTCCCTCACCCCTAGATGACCAGCTGCCCCAGTGAACCTACCTTTCCCAGTCCTGCCTGCCTCATCCCCCCATTCCAACTTCAATCAGCTCCTGGCTCTGGTGAACACTGGTAAAACTGGCACTAGGAGCGGCTTGCAGGTTGGGGGGGGAAGGGGGGGTTGGCAGGCTCGGGGGGTGAGGT
>NW_017729032.1:150889231-150895083 GCF_001723915.1 Gavialis gangeticus
CGGGGGGTGAGGTTGGGGGGGTAGCTGGTCTGTGGGGGAGGTTGTCTATCTGGGTGAGGGACCAGGGACCTAGAAATAGCCCAATGCCGGCGAGACATGTAGGAAAAGTGTAGCCCTGGGGCTGCACTGGGGACTGTAGAGAAATTCAGTTATATCAGTCTAGCCAATCCCATCTAAATTAGATTACCTTTGAGGCATAGTTAAATTAGATTGGGTTGGTCATTTTTAGATCTAACCTTCCTGAACTTCTGTACAGTTCACACGTAGATGCACCTATCTAGGGACTGAAGTGTAAAGTTTGCACCTGTGCAAACTAAGTTAAATTGGGTGGCCATTTTAATGTGATCTAACCTCCCCCTAACCTCCTTGAACATGTGTACTTAGCCTAAGGCTTTCATTTAGCAATGGGCAGTGATGAACTTGTGCACATACTTAAAAATAGGGCATGCTTAAGTGCTTTGCTGAGCCAGGGCTAAAATTATGGTAATTCCAGTTTTGCTTGTCTAAAACATGGCATCTGGTAAGGACTGCCAAGAATCTTGATATAGTAAATGGGGAGTTTATATCCCTAAAAATATAACATGAGACACAATGA
Source organism: Gavialis gangeticus (assembly GCF_001723915.1). NCBI lineage: Eukaryota > Metazoa > Chordata > Crocodylia > Gavialidae > Gavialis > Gavialis gangeticus. The sequence goes on from NW_017729032.1 coordinate 150,889,827, forward strand.
CGAGTAACATACCCAACACAATCTTTATTTCAACACACTATGGGCTGTATCATTGCTCTAGCTGCACAAGGCAACAAAGCCAGCTGGAGAGTCACTTTTCAAGGGGGAATCCCCAGCTGGTAGAGAATTGTTGTAGATGGTTCTGTGTCATCTGCTCAATGGTGCTGTCAAAGTACAAGTTGCAAAGACTTGGGGCTGTTATGTGCTGATGCTTCAGAGATCTTGGGTTTGCAGAATGGTCCCCAGGAGGAGAGTTCTGCCAATGAAAGTGAGAGCAGCTTCATGCCTCTGTAAGTCAGCTTTTGTAATGAACAAACAAGATACCATTTGTCCCAAAAAGGTGGTGGAAAGCTACCTATCTCTCCTGTTCCTTAATGGCCCTGAGGAAAATTTTAATAGTTCCAAATGAAAATTATTTGTTGCCTAGGATCTTAGCTTAGATACATAACATATATCTTTACTGCCCATAAATGCAAAAACACTTTGGGGTGTATAGTACTTTAAGAAGTTAAAAAAATTTCAGACCCACTTTTGGTTAATATGATGGGTATTTCAAATGTAATATTCTTGTTCTGTGCTTGTGCATTATAGGGGAAGTGGCCAACTCCAGATGACAGGACAGATGGAGTTTTATGGTACATAAAAAACTAGGTTCTGGTAATAAGTCATGTGTTACACTTGTACATTCATCTGCACAATTAAGATATTTCCTTTAGCAATTAGTAAAAATAGTTGGAGGAGAATTGGCATCATAGCATTTTGACTTTGCATTGCTGTCATACAGTTTGAAAAACCAATGCTGCTACAGTTGATGAGTTATATTCTTCCTCTAGAAGCCTAGATGGAAAAAACAAATCCTTCTGGTTGCTGCTACAAACTTTCTTGGATATTCAGCAACAGAAACTGTTCCTTTCTGTATAGTAAATCTCCGTTCTATAGCATGCCACGTTACATGTCTCTTCCCCAGAGAATGGGTTCATCATAGTGAAGTTGGTAAACTACCTAACTGAAACGTATCCAACAAATTGCTGTGGAAAGCAGAGCAAAATCTTTCCAATGAGAGTAGGAGCTCTCTTGCCTCCTCCACTTTTTACTGGCTGGAGTTGTGAGGCCTTTTACACCATGTATTTCCATACATGCCCCAAGAACTGGTAGGCATTATCAGAAATAGTAATGCTGGGCTACTTGCTGATGGAGTAAGCTCTTGTTGCTAGGGCAGGTGAAGCCAAAACCATGATCTGATTCATAAATTGAGCACAGGAACCCCACATTTCACTGATTTTGGACTGTGACATATGGGTTTGTTTGGTTTCACATGTAGCCAGTAACTAGAACTGTATGAAATGTTTGCCTAGGACTTGGCAGATTCACTCTGGGGAGATGAATTAAGGGCTATTTTGCAACCTAAATTAATGTAGGATGGACAGACTTCACTTAATCCCATAAACAAAAACACAGTCCATATGAAAGAAGCTTTGCCTTCTCCTCTCTGATAGGAACAAGACTTGTTGTTTAATGCAGTGCTTCATATAAACTGGAAACTCACTGTGTCAACTTGGTAGAACTAATCTGAGAATTTTGATAAAAATGGAGACAACATTTCACTAAAAGGCGTTCTTGTTTTCTAACCAGCTATACTAATTAAGTAGAGAGGAGGGTTGCCATCTGTCTGACCTCTGATCTTCCATTATTGCATAACAATTATAATATCAAAGGCCCAAAATCACACCTGCTGAAGTTAATGAGAATTTTGCAATTGACTTCAATCACAGTAGGATCTGCTCCCAAAACTGAATGAACTCAGGTAACAAAAAACTCTATTTGCAAAATGTCTACGGCCAGAGAGAAAGCACCAGAAGTAATTAGACACTTTAAATATGTGTTGTAAAGGCTGTGCTGCATTAATTGTAATAATTTCTACTTTTAATGGCTCTCTAGTACACCTTTAGCTCACTCATATTGTACTTAACTTTCACACTACAGTGTGAAGTGGCAAGAAGGAAAAAAACCCCTCAGTCCTGTTCAGATTTTGTTGAAATTAGCTTTAAACTTTTACCCAACATAGACTGCAAACTCATTTCTCTGAAATGTTTTCAAAACTAGTTTCTGGTGATCACAAAGCAACCAGGTGGAAACTTTACCATCAGTATACTTGCATACTCTATTGCCCTTCATGGACATTATCTGTTCATAAAGGTCCTTGTATAGTTCATATTCCAGTTTAAATATCTGATTAATTTCAAATAAATTTCTGTATCACATTGTATTAATCTTCTAGCCTTGTTTTAGACAGATGCTGTTGGTTGAAAAGCAGATGCTGTCGGCTGAAAAGCTTTTCATGGAATATAGTACTTAGAGCTTGTTTCTGTGAAATTCTGGTTGCTTCCCATGGAGGGCTGAGAATGCCCAGTTTCCACTACAGTCAGCAGAAGTTGAGGGCTCCTGCCATGTTCTAGTAAATATTATATATATTGCCAGATGTTTTTATATAAGAAAATGAGAAAACTGCCATTTAAAGTAACTTTCTGTTACAGTCACATGATGGTTCTCATTCACATTTAATGCCTCCGGAGCAACCTCTGGGGATTTTGTCAGGCTTTCCAAACTGTATCTGTTTATATATTATTTTCATGAATTTACTATGTATTTGTTGTGATGGGTAACAAATTCCATAGAACTCTGAATGCCCAGTCTGGGGCAAGGGAAGAAAGAGAACTGAGGATGGGTTCATAAGTTTTATAAATTCAGGTATTGCTATTTTAAGAAAGAAGACGTGACACTATTGCTTGCTGATTAATAGCAAATCTGGCACTCAGTGGAAGGTACAAGCAAGTCTAGGAAACCTTTCCAGAGTGGATAGTTCTTTACTTTAGGCTGCAAGGGTTCATATGCCCTAAACCAGTGGTCACCAACCAGTGGATCTTGATCCACCAGTATATCTCGGAGCCTCTTGCGGTAGATCTCAGAGCCTCTGAGTGTCTGCATGCATGCACGTGCATACTCCAGCCCAGCAGGTCAGTCCATGGGGGAGGGAAGGAGCGGGGACTAGATTGAGGCCCCCATGGTAAGTGACAGTGCCACAGAGGCAGGAGCAGGTGTAAGCTGAGGGGGCCCTGGCTGGGTGGGTCTTACCTGTTGGGGAGGCACACCCCTAAATAATTTTTTCTCCCTCTGCCTCAATCCGCCCTCCCCCCACCCTCCCCACAGACTTACCTGCTGGGGGGTGGTGGTGGTGGGGTGTTGGCAGAGGCTCACAGTAGATCTTTGGTTGCTTTTAAATGCTAAATCATATTGATTTGGAAGGACTTATTTGAGGTGACTTTACTGGACTTTTTGAAGGGCTCTTTGTTGGACTTTTTGAAGGGTTCTTGGCTGGAGTCTTTTCAGGAGTCTTGGCTGCAGGTTTTTCTAGAGTCATGTCTGCTTTCTTAAAGAAAAGTCCAAGGAAGTTTGGACAGATATTCTCCAGGGAGATAGGTGACACAGAGAACTTGTTTGGTGGTGTGGTGTCAGATCAGATTAAGTGTTGTAAAATTGAAACTAACGTCATAAAGTTGAAACAGGGCGTCAATTTACAAATGTTGTAAGTGCGAAACGTTGTAACTTGAAACGTTGTAAGTCAAGGACTGCCTGTATTTTTTTACTATGGAAAAATGATGGAGAAATTCTTAAGTTGCAAAGAACTCAGAAAGACCACAACAAGTCAGAATGTTTTTGATACTATGTATTCAAAGCTGAAATCTCTGAGTTATCTTATGAATCACGTTTAGCTATTTGCACATCTAACAGTGCTAATATTGTATAGCATCCTTCATTACTCTTAAGAGGATCTCATGGCACCCCAGGGTGGCATAGCATCCTAGCTGACAGTCACTGGTTTATAACTTTTATACTGTAATAACCATATATCTTACATACTTAAAATACTGTGGATGCTCACATTATCCATGCACATTTTTAATCTCTTTTAAAAATCATGATAGGCCTTGGCTTCCATTTTGTTACTTGAATTCAACAATTTAATTGTGAATTATACAAAAAATATGCCTCCTTTGTTAGAGGAGACTGCTGACTCATTTCTGTGCAAAAGCAGTGCTTCCAGAACATGGTCTTAAGGATGTTATCAACAGTCACAGGCCTACTGAACTGTTATCAGAGCTTGAAGTTTGCAAAGTATTATTTAGGAACTTTTAAGAGAGAGAGACAATAAAGACCACTCTCTAAATTCTGGCTTTAATTTCCCAAAAGGATTCAAAGTGAAAACAAAACAAATCTTAACCGAGGCATTTTTAGCCTACAGCAAACTGGGAGAGGAAAAGATACATCCATCTACTTGGTTAAATATTCTTATCCCAGACCCCCATCCCAGCTCCCATTTTTCTACATGCTGAGCTCAACGTAGCCTTTATATAGGGCCAAAGGCAGTTAACTGATTCCTCAGTCACATCACCTCTGTATTCTGCTTTTAAAAGATACAAGCAGGTACACAGGGTTTTTTGCCTGTACCTCTAGCCTCAGTGTCATGTTAGAGAGTGACAGGAGAGAGACCTGTGTTCCTCTGGGCTAAGTACATATAGTCAAAAAGCCCAAGGCTGAACTGATTCAGTCTTTCCAGGTTAGTCTAAGCTGCAAAGATTGAACCAATAAGCAAATGAACATGCATTCACTTTCAATTCAGGAAATGCAACCACATGTCTGCGGTGGTTCTAGCCAGAAGTCATGGGGCACTAGAGCATGGCTCTCTGGCACGTATCCAGCACAGGCTTTGTGTTTACTTCTTGTTTATGTTGCTCCTGAGGTCTCTGGGATTTGCAGTTCAGAATCATAGCAGCAGGACTCTACAGGGTTGCTCATCACTTCCTCTTCCTGCTTCCAGGTGCCTCTGGGATTTGTAGTCTATAGTTGCAGCCAACTCTATGTAAGGATAGCAAGGCAGCTCCATACTTGGGAAAGGGAAGTTTAATACCCCCCTCTCTGTCCTTAGACCCCAGCAGGGATTTTCCGGGGGGGCGGGATGGGGGGGGTGGCAGTGAGCCTGCCAGTTAGGCCAGTAAGCAGAGGGGTGAGGCCGGCCCTGCTCTCTGGAGCAGACAACCCAGCTCAGCCCAGCCCAGGGCTGTACAATGCTGGGATGCTGGGGGACTCTGATTTAACTTGAACCAGGAAGTGGTCTGGGACAGAAGTTTCATAAACCAGGTTGACCTAAATCAGTTAAGTCTGATACTATATTCAGCCAGGTTTATCTTAAACCAGTTTC
>NW_017729032.1:150895219-150895929 GCF_001723915.1 Gavialis gangeticus
AAACTGGTTTATGTGCACTGAACTTCTATTCTGTTACAGGTTTAAATCAGTTTCTGATCACTTAAACCAGTTTATGTGTAGCTTCTGTCCCTAGCCCTAGAGACCTCTTGGCTGAGCTTCCCACACTTCACTGTTGCCATTCTCAGGAAGCTTCTCTCAGTCCCTTTGCGAACAAGAAAATGGCTTTTGGTTCAATAGAAAAGTGTCTGGGGATATTTTCTAGCCCTTGACTCGCAGAGCTCTTGCAGAGCTAACCTGTGCTTTACACAAAACACATCAATAAACCACAGCGATAGTACTGGTAAACAATATCCTTCTTCAATTCAGTGGAATTAGAAAGCAAGTGAAAAGGCAGAAAAAGAACATTCCCTGGACCTGTCCCTTTTCATAGAATCATAGAATCAATGAGTCGGAAGGGACCTAGATAGATCATCTAGTCCGACCCCCTGCCATGGGCAGGAAGGAGCACTGGGGGTGGCAGGGGTCATAAGACCCCAGCCAGGTGCCTATCCAGTCTCTTCTTGAAGATTTCCAGGGAAGGTGAGAGCACTACCTCTCTGGGAAGCATATTCCAGGCTCTGGCCACCCTTACAGTGAAGTAGTTCTTCCTAATATCTAACCTAAACCTATCCTCCCTCAGCTTGTGGCCATTGTTGCTGGTGACTACAAGGGGGGCCCTGGTGAACAGACTTTCCCCGAGTCCCTGCTGC
>NW_017729032.1:150897110-150905956 GCF_001723915.1 Gavialis gangeticus
GATCTTACTACTTGCAAGCAGGAGAGCAAGCTCCTTCTGCTTGTTCCCCATGCTTCTTGCATTAGTGAAGAGACACCTTAATCCCCCCGAGAGAGCCCTCGGCACCCCCCCTTCCTGAGAGACAACTGTTCCCTTGGTATATACCTGAGCTCTTACCTGGGCAGGTCCTACACCTGGCTGAGTTTTCTCTTGCTCCTGTGGATCCCCATCCCCCGACAAACTTAGTTTAAAGCCCGCCGGAGGAGGTCAACTAGCCTGTAAGAAAACAAACTTTTGGCTAATATGTATAGATGGAGCAGGTTCATGAGATCTTTTCCCTTGCCAATTTCTACTCTGGAAACTAGTTGCTCAGTATAGAACTTTTAGGGCAGAATTATGTTTCACTTTATGTGCTTGAATGACAATTACCTCGTTGCCTAGTTGACATTTTTGGCGCTTGGATGCAGTTAGCAATCCTGTTCCATGTGGAGTGTAGGCACATGGTTACTGAGCATGTGCTGTAGGCTGCATGTTGCCTGGGCAGATACACAGCTTCATATACATGTATTCTGGGTGAATGTGAGTTGCACAACTCAGCAAAAAACAATGAGTAGCAGGTGTTAGACACCAGAGGAGAAGGGCTCTTTTGATCCTGCTTTGAGCAGGGGGTTGGACAAGATGACCCCCAAAGTCCCTTCCAACCCTTTTTTTTATGATTGTAGTAGCTGAACCTCTGAACCTTGCACTTACTATTCATTGGATAAAATGGATCAAAAGCAGGGGAAAGTTTCTCCCCAGTAGGAGCAAGGATCCAGGCTATAACTCGGGACTTTCACACTTCAAGAGCAGCATTCATCTCATACCTTTTGGCTAGCATATTTCCTCCTGGGCCCACATGTCTTCCTTTCTTGGCTGCCCAGGGGCCCCTCCTCCAGGAGGGTTGGAGAGGGTACTGGTTAATGTCTAACTTATAGCCTGTGGTTAGAGGACTATCCTAGGCAATCAGACAATGGCGTTCAAACTCCATCTGGGTATGGGGGTATAGAACCTGCTTTCCTGCTCCTCGGGTATATATCATAACTACTTAGCACATGGAACAGAATGTGAAACTGTGCAAAAGTCCCTGAAGTGGCAGGTATGTGGCTGGGTAGCTGCCATTTAGTTCTGTAAAGTGAAGTAGGGTTCTGCCTGTAATGTCTAGCCAATCACAGCTCTGGGGTCCCAGAATGAAGACTCATGAACTGCAGATGTGCAACCATGTAAGTAAAGCAGTAGTTGGTATAACAGAAACAAAAAAATATGACTAGGGGGTCTACCTGAATTGTAGGGGGGACTTACCAATTTTTGCAAGTTGATCATGGTGTAAAGTTCTAATTCTGGGGACATTTCATGGCAGCCCTCTGCTGATTGGTGGAGAAGCCCTTTGTGGGGAGGATGGATAAGTGGGTGGCTACTATCTTGACTGTTGGCTGCCCTTTGTGTGGCCCTGCCCCTCAGCACTGATTGGCAGAGAGGCCCTGTGGGGGGAAGAGGGATGAGGGGCAATGCCATCTTGCCTGCTGACCTTCATGCTACCCCAGAAGCTAGCGCCTTCCCCTATTGGCAGCAAGGACTGCTGGATTCCACTGGTGAACCAGCATGTTTCTTTTATTACATTTTTTATTGTTGATTTTGTGGACAATCCTGGATTTTTCTGTTACATTTGTGAAACTGTGAATTAAGTAGGTCCGTATACATGACTCTTGCAATTGCATTCAGAAGAACGTCAATAGGAGAATAGAAATCTCCATATTTCTCTCTCTCTCTTGCCACAAAGACAGGGGTTGTCCCTATGGTCTCTAAGAATGGTACTGTGGCATTAATTTAGTTTTCAGTATTGTATTCATCATGTGGAGTCTTGAGGATGGAAAATGATCAATAGAGGGACAAGACGTACTTGAGAAATCACGGTCATCATCATTTGTAGCTCTATCAGAAATTCTGCCAAGTGCTTTTTGCCTTAATTCAGCCCTGGATCCTAATTCTCTCTGTAATTAGTAATTATAGTACATATTGAAAAAAAACATAGAGGAAACAAATTAAAGTGAAGTGAATGTGTATCATTCACATCAAGATATTCAGAATTTACCATTTCTGTTTTATTTTTCATAAAAAGGACAAACTGATTTATTTTAAATTGCCCCTTGATGCGAAAGGTCTGTGAATCTGCATAGAAAGCAGTTATGAAAGCTTGATTACTTTTTGTAAGAATAGTTTCAAACTCTTAAGATATATCCTATGTTCTGGTTTCAACTGAGAAACTTCACCTTTCATTATTCTTAAGTATTATAAAGTGAGAGGTGAGCAATTGAAAGTTCCTCATTTGTATCCAAGCTGTGGTTCAATCTATGTCAGAGGAGCATAACAAATATAAAGGGGTTTGTTTTTCCCCCTCATGGGAAATCTGATTCAGGAATGTATTTTGCAATCTGCAGAGAAGTGAGCAAAAATAATTTTCGTTAAGGTTAAGGAATATGCAAATGCTCCCTGAAAAAAAAGAAAAAAGAAAACAACACAGAGATGATCATGGATTCTGGCAGAAGACTTCGGGAGTTCTCTTTGAAGCCTGACAACAGGAATCTGTGCCCAGATTTATTCCAGGCTTTAATCTATGAAAACTAAATTAAGGGATAATGAAAAAAGATACTGCTACTGTTACTCATGGCTGGACTGATTACCTTCACATTGTAGGGAGTGCCTATCTCTAATAAAATTACTTTATTAGGTGTGTCCCACTGTACCCTGGATGGTACATGTGGATATTTAGGGCAAAATTCTGTTTCATCTAGTAGACAACCACATTGAAGCTTGTGACTGATTCTGAGTAACCTGACTAGGGTATAGAAAAGATTCTATTACCCTCTCTGGGCACTCCCCAGTATAGGTGTAAGGACACATCTATGCATCTCCAGGTGGTCTCTTGGACCTTGTTTTTTCTTACTTTGATTTCATTTTTACTTCTGGGTACAGATATACAAGAACCAAAAACATCAATCCTGAAGAGCCATGTATTAAAACACCACAGGGACAAATGCAGGGCATTTCTCAAGATAATTCAGAAGTGGACTCTAGTGGTTAAAGCTACAGGGGCCACTTACAGAAGGACTTCACACTCTTCAGTGGCCAAGTCTACATGAGATGCTGACTGCACAGTTGCTTGTCCTGCAACACCACTGCACAGTAGTAACAAGCTACTGTCCAATATAATGAGCTACTGCACAGTCACCATCACCAAGAAGCCATGGGGGGACACTACCATGCAATAATGCCAGTTACTACTGAGTCATTTAGTACTTGTGTATGCAAGTGCTAAATGACTGTGCAGTAACAATTGTGCAGTCTGTGTCTTGTGTGCTTATGGCTGCTGTGTGCATATGGCCAGAGTGCCACAGCGATCTTCACAGTGGATCTGTGCAGCTCACTCTGATGGGGAGAATATTGACAGTCTCAAGAGAGCTCCACTGAGCTAATACTCCATGTGAGATGAGCACTGAGCACTTCCTATTCTACAGCTATGGCTATAGTCCTGCTGGGTATGAGTTGAAGATGATGCTTTAGACAAGGCAAAATACATTTATTTCACATAGCTTCTGACACCACCTGAGCGTGCCTCAGATTTTACATTTTCAGAAGGGGATGATGAAGTTTACTTGCTGAGTAAAGAGCTTTGAAATCTCTTGATGCAAAGTGCTGTATTTGAGCTATGGGTACAGAGAACTATCAAAATCATCCCCAAAAGTGAATGGTAGGGGTTAAAGCTGCAGGGGTCAATTACAGAGCTGCTAGTTGATCATTGTAAAACCTCCTTTCATTTATCTGAATGGTGGGTGAGAGACAAGACGTGTTATTTGCTGCACTCTTGCATTTCTTCAGCCTTCTAAGCACCTGACCTGGAATCATGTTTTGAAAACAAGTTATCATCTCTGTAAGAGGGCACCTGACATGGTGTGTTTTACAGGGGGAAAAGGGGACAAACCACCTGGTGTGGCAAGAAGAGAATTTACCTGTACTAGGACCAGGGCCAGAAAAGTGGAACAATGGGGAGCACTGGGAACCCAGGTGACCTCAGTGAAGTCCCACAAAGGCTCTGGCAGAGCTGCATGTGGGAGCAGAGCCAGAGCGAATTGGCTCTTGGGGGAGGAGCCGAAGGATAAAAGGGACTTGTGGGGAGAAGGCAGATTGCTCCCAGGGCAGGGGCCAGCCAAGAGACCGGAACCAAGACAAGAGGAAAGACTGGAGTAGCAACCCGATGGACCCTGGAGATGCAGGTACCTACCAAGCATCAAGGAGAGGAAGCAGCAAGTGTGAAGAGGAGGTGAACAGCTGTCCAGGCAACTGCTGTACCGAAGAGGGGTTTCACCTGTGGGAAACAAAAGCGGGAGAAGCCGGAGTGAGGAGCTGTGAGAAAGGGAAGACAAGTTTTCCTCCCATCCAGAGGGAACCCAGGAAAGGGGACTCCACACCAGGTGGCAGTACAGCAGGCATCTGCCTAAGCTGTGAGAGACTTACAGAGACTAGGACCCTGAGGCAATAAGGGCCACCCATTAAGGCTCAAACCCAGCAGGGGAATGCCATCACACTAGAAGTAACCAAACCAAGACAGGGAAGAGACAGTGAGGTGCTTGTGACCGTGAAAACTATCCGAAGGGAGAGAAGGAAAGAGTTCCCGGAGTCACACCAAAGTCCGGGGCACTACAGGTCAGGTCAGGGTGAAGGGGGAGGTAGGAGCCTTGAGAAGAGACCCGTCATTACCCCGAAGCGTATTAAGAAGACCACCTCCCAACCTTGATGTTCTTTCTCAAGATTTTTATTTTCCATCAAGGTGTGGCAGGCGAGTACAAGAAGGACAGCAAGACCAGCCACTGGGTAATGACTGCAACACCCACAGTAACAGCATGACTTCCACAATCTCACTTAGAGTGCCATGCTTTTAAAACCATGAATGCCTCAGACTAGGCCTGAAATCTCATTCTGGAGAACTCGTCAAGTCAGATTTACAACACACATATGTAAAAACCATACAGTTGAATAAAAGAAATGCGGCTACTTTCCTGAGCCACAGCTGGGTAACATATTGCCAGAGGAAAAGAAAAAAAACAACCCCAAAAACATGGAGATTGTGAAATATTGTCCTCAGTCCTTAACTTCAGGCTTTCTGTCCCAGCCAAGACAATATTCAGTTCTCAGCAGTCAATATTTATAATTCATGATATTTCAGCTAATATTTATATTGATTTTGATGTACTTGAAAGCAGCCTAGTTTATATCTTGACTGACCAAAGATATTTAAAACAGAATAAGATCTCTACTGTTTTGTACTATTGTTGAGATACAGATTTGCTGGCAGTCAGTGTTTTAATTTACAAATAGAAAGAAATACATTCACGTTTGACCAAATCTTGTATCCCTGTAGAAGAAAACCCTCCACATTCTTATCAAAGTGTAGAACAACAAGGCATGCAAACAGTAAAAATGAAAGAGTCGAATTAAATCAAGACCAACTGTCATTGGCTGCTCAGGTACCTGGAGCACACACCATTTTGGTGCCTTGAATTACAAATTTAAAAGCAGGTAAAATCCTTGCTAAACTTTCAACATATTTTACATTTCCCTCTAATTATAGACTGACTCTCTGTAAGCAGAAATATTTTCATAATGCTATTGATAGTGGAATACTACTTTCTACTTGCACAATAGAGCTTCTTAACATTGATTCTCATTACAAAGATGAGACCTCTGAGATGTGCCAGATGAATTTGAGTGACCTCTGCTCCCAATTCTATTTTATGATCATACTTTGGTTTCTTTGGAACTTAAAGGAACTAACACATGCTGAACTTTCAAATGTCTGATTAGTTTAATCAGTGCAAAATCTTTATGGGATTCTACACATTTATTCTGAGAAGGAGCCAATGCAAAATGACTATATGCAATATGCTAATTATTTAAAAGTATCTGGCAAGTTTGACTGCTTGCCTTATTCATCTGCAATCAAGTCCAACAAAATAAAAAGACAGAAGGGGACAAGCAGCCAGCCAGAAAAATAATTTCCAATGGCTTGCTAAAGACCTTTCTGATACACACATTAAATTAATATAAAAATATGGAACTTGTTTGGACACACTTTTGATTTATCACATTGTTATTGTAGGGCTCACACTAATATTTGGCTTGCACCCTAACATAAGCTGAAGATTGTAGTCTTTGGTAAAAGCAACACTAAATGCTTACAGCATTTCTTTTGCTAATTTGTTTTATTTAACAGAATTGTTCAATTATTTAAGAAGTCAAACTATTTTCAGTCCTATTGCATTTGTTATCTCAGCCTTTGAAACTGTCTGCCAGTCTTTGTGCTTCCTGGTTTCTCCTTGTGGTCTGATAATATCAGACAGACATCAAAACTCTGCCTCTAGAAGTCTTTGTTGTTTCCTTCTAGACTGCAAAACCATAAGTATTGTACTTTCCCATCCCTAATTCCCTGATCTAGCTGGAATTAGAAGTTTGTCAAGCTTCTGGTAGAAGAAAGAAACAGAACCCTATATGACCCAATGGTCTACTATTTAATAAGGAGTATTAATGGGCTCTAAGTAGAGCCCTATCTACCCCTTTTTTAAGCAGGTCTTCAGGGCTTTTTGGACTCAGTCACCTCTTGTTAGACTCAAGGCATCCCTCACAAAATGTCAGCTCTCAGCTTTCACTCATTTTTTGGCTACAGAAAAATAATTAGATCATTTTTTCTGTTATAAAGAACTTAGAAAGACCACAACAGGTTGGGTTGGTTTGGAGACTATGGACTTCTATTTGAAATCTCTGTGTTTATCTTGTAAATAATGTACAGAGGTCTGCAGACCAACAATTCTAATATTGCATAGTACTCTGGTTGAGAATCACTGGCTTAAGACATAAGCTGAGGAAATGGTGTGCTCTAATATGATTACAGACCTTTTCTCTGCTTGTCAGTTGAGTTCCAGTATATATGAGTGAAAGTTTTTCTGTTGTTCCAAGTTCTTCCTTCCCTGTACAGGTTGTGGTTATAATGAAGAGGTTTTCCATCTGCAGACTCCATTTTGACATTACTCCAGTCCTTCTTTTTCCTAAGTAACTATTATTTTGTTGTTTTCTGTTGTCTTCCTATAGCACTCAACTGGTTTGCAGCCTCAATGCCTTTTCAGTATGTTCCTGTAAGTACCTGTGCATGAGATAGTCAAGAAAGGGCAAAGCTCCTGCTCACTGGGGATTGGGCAAGGTTTACATCTCCTGGAGTCTGGACCATAACCACATATTTAGGCAGCTCTAGATCAGTGGTACCTGGATGAGGGTTGAGACACCACAGCCACGAGCACTGGGGGACCCTGCAGGGGAAGGGCTGCACAGGCAGTGGCATGGGGGGACTCAGCTGGGACTGCCCTGGAAGAAGGGGCTCTGCTGCCTTCCCTAGGAGCAAGCAGCGGAGCCACCTCCCCACCCTCTGCCCCAGGCATTTCCCTGTCTGCATCCCCCTACTCCCAGCTGCAGGTGGGGCTGGGGTGGGGGGCCTGCCCAGCCTGGTGCAGGCCCTGGTGCCTGATGCACAGGCAGCGCCTTGCAAGGTGAGACCATGGCAGCAGGAGCAGGATGGGATGCATAGAGCCAGCTGCCACCCTCCCAATGCTGCCTTACTGCCTAGCTGTAACTCTACATGTGACTGTTGGTGGCAGAAACTGCCTGCCTGGGCAGACAGACAGTGGTCCAAGAGGGGGGCTTGTGCCACGACCTGGCAGCCAACCCTTTGCGGACCGGTGGTTGGGGGGAAACCTTTGCTCTAAATCCCAGATTATCTCTCAAAGGGTAGGATGTTTCATTATGGGACTTTGTCTCCCGCCCTAGTCCCCAGTAGAATTCAAAGAACTACTTTATAGGAGCAAGAGATAAAAGCAGGGTTCTTTTTAAGAGCCTGGTTTCCTTAAGATATTAGACTTATGGGGAGCATCCCCACATGTGGGAACATATGTTTCCCTGGGACTAGTAGCAGCAGCATACCTTCAAATTTGAATCTAGTAGGGGTGAACCAACAGAGATTTTTGGGGCCAATACCAATAGCCGATTTTTAAGGAGGCATTTCTGCCAATGCCAATCTGATTTCCAATATGCAGCTTGGCAGCATGAAAAGTTGTGTGCAGTTGGGAAGTTTGTTGTGGGGGAAGGGGAGATGGAGGGAAGGGGCATGGTGGGGCAGATCAAGGCTCCCGCAGTGAGGAAGGGAGTAGGGTAGGGCCTGGGGCTGCCCATCTGGGGTGGGGCAGGGTGCGGGACAAAGTCATGGGTCATCCAGGGAGCATAGGGAGGGGTGGAGTGGCTCCCACCACTACACACACCTTGGGAGGGCATGGGGCGGATGTGTCCCTGGATCTCTCTGGGGCGGGGTGGGCTGCTGCTATGGGCTGGGGCTGAGGCTGCACCAGGATCTTCCTGATGGGGAGCTGAGCCAGGTTGTGCTTGGAGCAGGTGGTAGCAGCACTGGGAGGGGGCTATGGGGGAAGGGCTGCAGACACTCCAAAATTCACTGTAGCCCCCCCATTCCCCCTTCCAGCGCCACCATTGCCTGCCCTGAGCATAGTCCAGCCCAGCCCCTGCCAGGAAAAACAACTGCTGCTGTGGGCTGGGGCTGTGCCAGGCTCTCCTGCGGTGTGCATAGTGGTGAGAACTGCCCATGCCATCCCCACAGCCCCCAGATGAGCTGTGGCTTGATCCTGAGCCCTGCCCCACCCTAGCTGGGCAGCACCTGCCCTAGCCCCAGCCCAGCCCCTGCCCCACTCCCTTCCTCACCACGGGGGGCCTTGATCTGCCCC
>NW_017729032.1:150906288-150910175 GCF_001723915.1 Gavialis gangeticus
CCCCACTCCACCCCCCCCCTTCCACCACAACAGACTTACCAGCTGCATGCAGCTCTCCATGCTGCCAGACTATGCTCCTTGCCACCTATGTCCTGTGCTGAAGCTGTGCATGCACGGGCCATTTACTGGCCACTTAGGGCCAATTTCCAGTGCAGTCAATTTTCCTTATATCAGTGCTGATCTGATATCAAACCAATGTATTGGTGCACCTCTAAAATCCAGAGACAAACTTTCACCACATCAAGAGTTTCAGGTCTGTGGTTCTACTTTTGATTCATCCTTGCTTTGAATGAATCAAGCATCTCTAATGTCTGGAGTTCAGGCAGTATTATTTCTGTCCAGACAATGCAATCAGAACAATTTCCATAGGTGGATAGTTGATTCTCTCTTGGCTGAGCTTACTGTGTAGATCTGACCCAGGAGAAATGACATCTTCAAGCTTTTTCACCTACCCTGCTAGCGGCATTTAAAAAAAATACCAAAATAAAATGGATTTCTAGCATTCATTTGGATTTCTAGATTAATAATGATATTCTAAACAGAGCTGGTGCAAATACTATTAATAGAATAAGTAATACTATTGTAATACTATCATACAATTATTTTAATATTTAAAGAATAATTACTGCTATTTAAATGGTCTATCAATTTTCTTGCTTTCAGATGCTCACGCTACCAAATTCTAACAATTTAGGCTGGAATTTTTCATGCCCACTGCCTGCCCAGTCTGCTTGGTTTTTTTTTTCCTTTGGCAAATTTCAGCTAAAATAGTTCAGCTGCTTCTGAGAACATGACCAGAGAAAAATATATTGTTTTGATTATGTCCCAAAATGGAAGACCTCTAGTACTTGCATGCCCTGGAGTGGGAATCACAATTTGGCAAGGGAGTGGATTTTGAACTAGGGCTCTGTCTTTTTCTGTCACTTGGAAAATCTGTGCAAATTTGACCAAATTATTCAGAATAAATTTTTTTTTGGGGGGGAGAGGGGGGGAAAGTATTGTGTGCATACTTAGGGGAGACTTGTGAGAGCTTTGCAGCTTGCTTCATTTACGCACCAAGCATGCTTCAGCCTGGGGCTGTGCAGGACACACTAAGCAACCGTGCTTTCCAATTGATATATGCCAGGTTGTGTCATGCCTGGGCCCAGGCATCATAAGAGATAGCAGAGGAGTAACTGCCCAGTAGTGTGCCTTGGGCAGCACTGTTCTCCTGCCATCTGCACCTTCCCTGCAGTGGTGGTGGTGCTGCACAGTGGAGGAGTGATCAGAGGTTTGCTG
This sequence comes from Gavialis gangeticus, assembly GCF_001723915.1. NCBI lineage: Eukaryota > Metazoa > Chordata > Crocodylia > Gavialidae > Gavialis > Gavialis gangeticus. The sequence goes on from NW_017729032.1 coordinate 150,907,567, forward strand.
CTGCAGGGAGAAGATGTCCTCCCCTTTTTTGCCACTGACATGAGCTAAGTACGGACATTCAAAAAGCTGGAGCCTGAATTGATTCAATCTTTGCAGATTGGTCTAACTTGTGTAGACTGAACCAAGAAGCAAGTGAATAAACAGTCACTTTTGATTCTGGAAATGCAGCCACATGCCTGCAGTGGCTCAAGCTAGAAGCTGGGAGGCTTTAGAGCAAGCCCTACCTTCTCTTCATCAGTGACATGGCCAGGCCCCAGAAGGCTAAGTATGATTGGGGAAGGGTTTAAACCCCCACCCTGTCCTTCACAGTCCCCAGCCAGGGTGTGCCTGGATGGGAAGGAGGGCAGCAGCTCTTGCCAGGCATCCCCAGCCCCCCCACTTCTGTTCACTGCAGAAGCACTCGAGCTTCCCCCTTCCCTTGGTGGGCACTACTGAATTCACCTGGATTGAGAGATTTTACTATACACTGCACTTGGAAATTTTGTTGAACACTATACTTAGAAATTGGAGGCTGCTTGAATTTAGAGCTGTTGCAGATTGCAAAATGCATTCCAGGGGTTTGAAGCCTCAGTCACATAAACTTGCCAAACTGGTTTTGCAAGGGAGAGAGCACAGATTAAGTTAGAATTCAGGACTTTCCCCCCTTTATGGATTGACTTGATATGGCAGGCTTGGTGAGAAAAGGGCTACCCAAACTAGAAAAGTGGGTGAGATAAGAAAAACAGGTCCAGGTTTTTGGAGTAAGGATATATTCTGTGGATCAGATGTGTTTGTACAATTTTGTGACCAGTGGTACTTTCAGATTGTCTCTGGGCATAAAACCTGGGCAAATAAAAAGACAAAGAAATGAGTTGCTCTGGAAGGGTTACTATCAACATGAAAAGCTTTGATACAATAAAAGGAACAGCTGGAACAGCTGTTAAAGACAGTGAAAGAAGAATTGAGAAGCTGAAGCACCACGTCCCCCTCCGCTCCTGCTGCTTGAGCAGCAACCTGAAGTTGGCGGGGGGCGGGGGCAGCAAAGGAGGAGCAGCCAGGCAGACTCCAGCTGGAGTGCCATGCCAGTGGGAGAGGGGATGGAATGGGGGATTAACTCCCCAACCTTCCCACTGGGCTACCAGGGAGCAGGGTTTCCAACCCCACCCCCTTCTCAGCCAGCCGGAGCAGTGATAGTGCTCCAGCTAGAAAGGAGGGGGTGGGACGAACCCTGCTCCACTGGAGCAGATAGCACAGCCCAGCACAGCCCAGGGCTGCAAAGCATCCTGGGATGTTGGGGGACTGTGAGTTAACTTAAACTAGGAAAGGGTCTGGGACAGAAGCTCCGTAAACCAGTTTGATGTAAATCAGTTAAATCTGATTCAAACGCGTTCATCTTAAACCAGTTTTGGCCATGTTGAAAGTGGTTTATACACACTGAACTTATGCTCTGTTACAGGTTTAAACTGGCTTCTGATCACTTAAACTGGTTTATGTGTAACTTCTGTCCCTAGTCATGATGTCAAGTGGGCAAAGAACCCCAGTTCTTGGCAGCAGCACAAGGGGTTGACATCTCTCCCCCAACTCCTGCAGCAGTGAACCTCTGGCTGCTCCTCCACTACATGCTGCTGCAAGTTCCCTTCCATCCCTGCTGCTGGAGCAAGAAAGCTCTAGGGTATGAGAGAGGATGAGGTTTCCCACACCCATAGGTAGAGTCTGGGGCTCATGCAACACTTGTCTGCCCAACATTATGCTATTGACTAAAAGCAGGGAGTGCATCTTTCCTGTGCTCTCAGGGCACCTATACACATGATGGACCTCTGCTCTGACATGTGCTAACTAGCATGCATTGAGGCAGACTTAATGAATCAAGTCTGCTGGCATGTGCTAATTATTATGTTCCAGCAGCCTCCACATCATGTGTATTCAACGTCTTATGTATCAGTGTCCCCCCTTTCCAAAGGGCAGTGTGGGTGCTTTAACTGAAGCTTATTGAACAAGCTTTAGTTAAAGTGCCTCTATGGCCATTTTGAAGTGCAGGACACTGAATACACATGATGCTGCAGGAATTTTAATTAAAGAGGCTCTCAGAGCCTCTCTGATTAACTCCACTCCCCACCTCCACCCCAGAGCATGTGTATAGATGCCCTAAGTGACCAATCTGCTTGACCAGGCAGCACAGAAGAGAGATCTACCTAAATAGATGAGACAGACTGGGGTGGGGGTGGAGGTGGGAGAGAGAGGGAGGCATCAGGTGGGGTTAGTTTGGGATAAGGGCCTGAAGCAGTGTCACAAATCAAGTCACTTTTGAAGGGCAGCTTTGCTGCAGTCTCCCTCTCCTAATGACCCTCCTGAAGCCAGCCCTGCTATGGCTTCACAAGGGGTAACCCTCTGTTTCAAGACCCTGGCTCCTCTTTGTCCCTGACTTCCCCAGTGACCTGTTGCACCCTTGCCTCTGAGATCTGCTTCCTTTTGGTCATCCCCTAGGAAGGGAAGGTGTTTTTTCTTCAAAAAAGGGGGAGGGGGTGACAGAGTGCTGACATCCCAAACAGCACAGGAGACTGTGCTTCAAAACAGGCAGTCTTTATTGTGCCACTGCAGTTCCCTCGGTCTTTCCTCAGACTCTGTTCTGT
>NW_017729032.1:150915175-150931122 GCF_001723915.1 Gavialis gangeticus
TTCCTTTTGGTCATCCCCTAGGAAGGGAAGGTGTTTTTTCTTCAAAAAAGGGGGAGGGGGTGACAGAGTGCTGACATCCCAAACAGCACAGGAGACTGTGCTTCAAAACAGGCAGTCTTTATTGTGCCACTGCAGTTCCCTCGGTCTTTCCTCAGACTCTGTTCTGTCCTCCCTGGGAATAGTTTTTCCACTCTTCTCTCCCACCTCCATCCGAGGACTTTCTCTGTGTCCTCCCTGGGACTACCCATTTCCCCCCTCTTCTTTCAGAGCCTCACCTTTTCTCTGTTACAAAACTATAGTATTACCCCAAGAACTTAACACTTACCCAATAAAATTAAACAAAGTCACAGGGAGAGGGCATCCAGTTGGAATGAGTCTGCTGGAGCGTTGTAATTACTGTGCTCCAGCAGCCTCCTTCATGTCATGTATCAGCGTCCCCGCACTCCAAAATGGTGTTGGGGGCACTTGAACTAAAGCTCGTTTAACACTCTGGTCTCTAGTTAAAGTGCTCCCCCACTCCTGGAGCACGTGTAAAAGTGTCCTTAGTGCTGTGCAGTGAGTGGGGTAACTGATTCTGCCTCTCAGCACATCTAACTGGCCTGCATGTATATGTAGTGAGGATGAAAAAGAAAACATAGTATTTTAAATGAAACATTTTTGAATAACCTGAATATATACTGTAAAGTATATCGTGATTTTGATTAATCCAATCTCCATTGAGATCCATCTGACAAAAACATTCAATGGAAGTACAGCTTCTTAGAGGCCAGAAGGCTGATGATCTGATAGGACTGAACAAATCTGCATTGTCTGGTAACACTTTCACCGGACAGTGAAGTCTGGAACATCAAAGAGGTTGCTACATAGTGATTTCAGTTTAGAAGGAGTTGTTTTCCTTACATTGGCTGGAAGAAAGGGATGATCAAAGTTGAATCTTTGAGGATGCATAGTAGTGGTTGTAGAATATGACTGATCTTTCTATTCTGGGCTGGATTACTAAGGATGGGATCTCTAATAAGTTTAATAGTGCTTTCCAAAGTTTGTTCCAATTAATTAAACTGATCAAAACTATCAAAAAGTCACTTACTTCTGAGTCTGAATCCTTTATACTATGCAAATGTAGCTACACTACTTCTGTTTTTAAGAGATACTAGGCATATCTAAACATGCAATTAATACATCTGAATTTTCTGCACAGAAAATTTGGGCACATTAAGCTGTGCCCCTTTATGCACCTGAACATGCACCTGTTGGAAGCAAATTTACTCCTGATGGGAACAGTTCAGTCTAGGGCTGCTCCTGCCCTGATGTGCCCCTCTGCAGCAGCCAGGGGGAGCTCCAAGCTTCCTTGGATGCCAGGCTCAGCCTGGCAGGGGGCATGGGGATTGATCCCTATCTCCATGGGGTGGGGGAGAACTGTCCCAATTGTCGGGCAGCTGCCTCCTAGCCCGATGGAGATCAGGACCTGTCTCAATCTCCACTTGGTTGGGAGAGCTGTCTCATGGAGGTCAGGACCCATCCTGATCTCCATGGGGTTGGGAGAGAGCTGCCCAGCAGCTGGCATAGTTCTCTCAGCCCTGTGAAGATTAGGACAGCTCTGCTTGCCCTCTGTGGCCCCCTGCTGTCTAGTCTGACTGCGAGCAATTTGCTTCCAGTTAGCATCTACATGCGTGCTTTGGCGCATTAGTTAATGCACTGATTTCTAGTTCCTCTATCTACAGGTACTAGAAAATGGCACATTAGACTAATTTATTATGCAGTAATTGCTGTGCACATGTAGACAGTGATGCTTTACTGCACATGACATTAGTCTAATGGATAGTAAAGCATTTCATGTAGACACATTGACTGGGTATGTGGAGCAGCGCAGCACATTACAGCGTGGTACTTCCTGGCATGGGAAGTGAGCAGTTAGAGATATGGCTCGAGATGCAAAGAGGGACATGAGAAGTGAGATGGGGAATAGGAGCCAGTAGGGAAGAGGCACATCAGAATAGAGTTGATGTGAGTCTGGAGAAGAGACAGATTAGATGAGGGGCTGGGACAAGAGAACTGGAATGAGGTAAGACTGGGGACCAGAAGCCAGGGGATTGGGAATGGCTGAATAGGTGGACAAAGATACTGGACATGGGAGGAGGGGAGAAAGGTTGGTACTAGGTAAGCAAAGAAACAGGAATGATCATTGGAAGCATGAGGAGTGGAGACAAAAGGCTGCATATTCAAATAATCTGGAAGAATTCTCCTAGGTTTGTTCTCTTGGTAGAAAAACTTACCCAGAGATTCCTGAACAGAATTTGAATATTAATCCCTTGAAGAGCCTTTGAAGAACTGAGCACTTGCACTCCTGACACTGCACAGCCAAGGGGCCCTAGTGCACACATCTCAGAATGCTGCCTGGCAACAGATGGCGGCAGTGCATAGGGCAGCCCTGATTAGCTGACTCTGACTGCCTACCTCTCCCTTGAGTACCATGTGGGGATTGCAGAGGAAGTGTGTTCTATTCCCTGCTTGGCTGGAGCAGGAGAGTCCAACAAGTGACACATTGTCTCTTGGGGGCGAGGGGGGAAGAAGTACCTTGAGATGCTGAAGGACTGTCACTTCTCTTAGAAGAGAATGTGTACAGACATTCACTCTCCCAGGAGAAATTCCCCTGGGAGTGACTTAAGCCCAGTTACCCATAGGTTATTTTCTCCTGGAGCAACCATTTTTACTCTGGGAGAAAAATTCTGAAGACCTGTACACTCATGGCTTGTCCTGTTATAGCAGCCACTCTCCTAGGAGAAACTATTTGTACATGGTCTAGTACCTTTAATTTCATGATCACATACTATATTTCCACAGGGCCCCTGCCTTACTTAGTGCAGAATCAGTTACCCCACTCACTGCACAGCACTAAGGCTGGACCTGCTCTAGGAAATAATTAGGAGTTGTATAGAAAAGGACCCTTGCTTCATTTGTTGGAATGTGTGTAATGGATTAGAAGAGAAGCAAAACGTATCAGCTGAGGTAATGTTTTTTATAGGACCAAGGCGTATAGTTTGGAGAGCTAGAAGATAAGTTTTCACTCTCTTTTATCAGGTCTGTGAAAGAAGAAGCTACGGCCCAAGGTAAGTGAAAATTAGAACAATTGCCTTAGTTTAACTTAATTATGATTATGAATCTAGCCACTTGTAAGGGAAGTGTTCAAAGACAGGAGCTTCAGGAAGATCTCGATTAAGGCAGTTGAATGAGCTGTATTCTATGCCTACCTTTGCCACACAGGTCACTTCTGAGGCTGGGGAAGTCACTTAAACCAAACTTTTCATACATTATTACCATGTGTTCCTCATTTTCTGGACTGACTTGAGAAGTGTTGAGTGCTCACAGCTACAACAGAAATCTTTCGAGTTGTGTTTTTGAACAGATAAATAATTGTGTATACTATATAAGCTAAGTTCTTTGAAAAATCAAGTCCTTGGTGTCTAAAAGTGGGTGCCTAAATTGAGTGAATACTGGTGGCTTTAATGTCTAGTGCCAGCTCCCTATCTATAAAATGGAAATAATTTCACTCCCCACTTCACTGGGGGGTGAAAATTAATTAACATTTATGAAGCATTGAAATACTGTAATAAGAGCAACGTGGAAAAGCCCGTAAGGAAATTAATACCTCTGTCTTCAGAACATGGTTTGAAAATTGTGCAGTCAACAAAGCACAGGCTGAACAATGAAAAGAAAAGAAATATTGAATAGTGTTGCAGAGCACTTAGGTGCCTTGCTACTTTGAAGAGTAGAAACTGGGGAGCCCCAGCTGCTGGTTACCAGGGCGACCACAGTGAGCTAGTGGCCCACACCTGCCAGAGGTCAGCTGACTGGAAGGGGCAGGGCCTGGCTCACATAGAAACCCCAGGGCTGAGGCCAGGATGGCAGTTCCCTGCTAGCAGCCAAGGGGAAAGAAGCTGGCCTAGAGCAGGCAAAAGGGGAGAGGCCTGACTGCAGGTACAGCCTCTGATACTGGTGAGGGACGAAACACCCCTGGTATGGCTTGAATGGTGTTATAGCCAGGCAGCTTGGATTTATGTTATAGCCCAGGGGCTTGTGTTTTTGTTTGCTGTTTAAGACTGGTGGTTTGGGTGAAGCCATTAGGGGATGGAGAAGGCCGCATAGGGGACCCATGGCAGTGTGGGGACCCCAGTGCCAGAGAGGGTGCAACATTTGAGGGTGCACCGACCCCGGCGCCAGAGAGGGTGCAACATTTGAGGGTGCACCGACCCCGGCGCTAGAGAGGACGCAGCATTTGGGGGTGCACCAACCCCAGTGCCAGAGAGAGTGCAGCACTTTGCAGGGCTGTCGAAAGTGCAGGTGCCAGAGAGGACGTAGCACTTTGCAGGGCTGCGGAGAGCCCGAGCGCCAGTGAAGGCGTAGTGCGAGACAGGGCTATGGAGAGCCTGAGGAGGACCAGGGGGCCAAACTGTAACAAGGCCCAGACCGAACAACGTCAGTTCCATCTGTGAGGCTTGGGGCGTGGTAAAGGGGTGGTTGGAGCCACACATAGCTCATAGCCTCCCTAATATATATATTTACCAACAAAGACATGGCAGATGAGAATTGAGGGTGCCCATTGGGTCAACTTGGCATGGTAAGGGAGCCTTGGGGAGATCACGGTCATCCTGCAGGACCCTGTGCCATGACAAATAGTTTCTTTTTAAATGAACAGAGTCCATCCTGCAAAGGAATGAATCAGTGGTCTATGGAAAAAAATGTGTTCATATAATTAAATTTAATTATAATAATTCATCATGATATATACTTATAATGGTGCCAAAGTCAACCTGCACAGTTGGCATTTCCTAACTTTTGACTGCTTGACTTTGCAACTTTAGAATGCTTTTTTAAACACTGTTTTTAATGTATATACACATGTGCACGGATAGGATCACAGAAAGCAGGGCTGGAAAGTACCTCAGGAAGTCATCTCATTCATCCCTCAGCTCATGGCAGGATCATCTCTATCTAAACCATCCCAGTCAAGTGTTTGTCTAACCTGATCTTAAAGACTCCCAAGGATGGAGATTCCACAGCCTCTCTGTGTAGTCTGGTCCAACTTTTGACCACCCTCATGCTGAGAAAGTTCTTCCTAATATCCAAACTAAATTTCCCCTTCTGCAAATTGCTCATTGTTTTATCCCCTGCAGCCACAGAGAATACTCTTAACTCAGCAGTTAGTTAAGGTTTTCTGGTGGCAGGCTGGAATGACCCAGCTTGGATCTGAGACAGGCCAACACTAGGACCTGGCCACCTTCTCCCCATGGCCTGGCTGCAGCACAGGAGAAGCTTCCTACTGCACAGTTGCAGTGTAAATAAAACTCCCTGACCAGGGTGCAGATGAGAAGTCCTCCACTGCCAAATGCTGTGGAAGCCCCCAAATGTCACATGCCATCAAAGTCCCCTGCTCTGTGGGCTGGATCCATTGGCTCTGCAGGCTGTATCTGGCCTGTAGGTAATAGGGTTGCCAACTCTCAGTTTATCTCCATTCTCTTTATAATCACCCTGTAAGTATGTGAAGACTCTTACTAGATCTGCCCTCAGTCTTCTCATCTCCAGGCTATGTAACAACAATGCACTCAACAGTTTCTTGTACACGATCTAGTAAAGATGTGTCTAACTCACCCTGGGTTCCAGGCTATATCTGTCCTGCGGAATAGGGTAGCAGTGGTGGTACTAGCACAGGTGGCAGCAGGGACAGCAGACAGAGGTGCTACTGGTAGGAACTGCAGTGGCTGTGGCAAGACTGGTGGCAGTAGGTCAAGTGGCTACAGATGAGAGGGTTGTCTTGGCACAGCTCTTGTTCATCTTCCTACTGCTGATGGCCATGCCCCCTAGGCCTCAGAGGCCCTGGTTTCTACAACAGGACACATCCACAATGTTTGTAACCTGCTGGTAGAGTGGCAAGCTGGATAAAGTGGTCTGCGGGCTCGATTTGACCAGTGGGCCATATGTTTGACATCCCTAAGTACACTAAGACATACGAGATGTAGTCAAATACTGTGCATACTTATCATATGCACTGCAATCCATACTTATCATATGAACTGAAAACTGATTTCTGCTTAGTATGCTTTTATACATACACAGCCTTGACACTGTATGTAATATGTGCCATTGCTCCATGTATGGTAGAAATACACTATATGCAAGTAATCCAATACCTCTTTGCATCACCTCATTTTATTTCTGGTTCTGAGATAGTTAAAAATGCAGAGCCAGATTGTCAATGGATGTAAATCAATGTAGCTGCATTGTAGTCAATGGAGCAACACCAATCTGCCCCAGCTGAGAATCTGATCCTCACAGTTTCATTCCCACATGTAGATAAATTCTCTCTCCATCTGCTTCATTCTCAACGGATAAGCAAAAGCACCTTGGGGTCCAATCCTGTGAGTGCTGAATCCCTTCAATTCCCAGTGACATCAATGAGCACTGCAGGAAGGATTCAGCACCTTGAATGATCCGTGAGTGAATCTGGTTTCTAAACCTGTGCTTGGAATTGCAAACAGGCAATAGATATTATTGAACTTTTGTTTTTATGATAATGTCCCCTTTGTCTACACTTCATTTGAGGATGAGGGAGATAGGCAGGATTGTGTTATCTCTCATCCTCAGCTTGCTGCACTGCACGGTGGTGTCATTTTTCAAACAAAGCTTGAAGACTTGCTATATCTGGTGATCCTGATTTCTTACTTTTTACTTTCTCAGCTCACCTCCCCCATGCAACAGAGATGAAAACATCAATATCTGTTCTGGGTTTCCAAAGTGTGTAATTTGTTATTAATTTGGGGGACAAACAGTTATCTGACATTTCATGTAATATTTCTTTATCACCATCCATCAAACCCAAGTTAACTTACAGGGAGGCTCAGTGTCAGAGCTAGTAACTCCACAAGTTTGTTCAAACAATGAAGTTGTGACTAACTCTGCGTGATAAGATATCCCCTAAACTACCCTCCATTGCCCTTTTCATATTTTATTCATGTAAAATTATAATGCATTCATTTGAAAGTCATTCTTTTTATTTCTAAAGCTGAACAACTCAGGTCAGGAAAACTATTATTAGGAACATGTTTATTTATAACAACTAGTTTAGCATTAAGCAATGAGTTATGACAGGCTGGGCATTTCGGGAGTATTATTGTATGCCTTGGGTAAATTCAGAGGCACAATGCTGAAGGCAAAGGGGCCTTTCACCACCCAAGACATGCAGCAGGCCTCCAAAAATGAACTGCCACTAGCCTCTCATTGCTGTTATGGAAATGAAGCACTAGAAACAGAGAAATCTGGACCTGCACTGGTGCTTGCTGATGTGCGTATCATACTGCTGATAGCCTGTTGGACAATCCCAATGACTCTTGCCTGCACTAGCAATTCCACAACACTAAGGGCCGTGTGTAGATGAAACAAGGGGCATGTGTGCGTGACACTTTAAAGCGGGTTAAATGCTTTTGCACTGCCTTAATGGTGTGGATGTTTGCATGTGTCGGCAGCATATTGCGCATTAATTCCAGCTGCTGTAGCACATTTGGTGGCATAATGCTCCTTAAATGACTTTGGGGTGCAACAAACTAAAACACCTCTAAGGTGTTTTAGTTTGCTGCCCTACAGCCATGGAGCGAAGCACCAGGCTCTGTGCACCTCAGGGGCTGCGCAGCCAGCCTGTGCAGGCAGCCTGGAAACAGCCGGGGCAGGCAGGCTCCACGGAGCAGTGAGCCTGATCTTTTTTTTTCCCCCCCACCCTGGAGCCTGCCTGCAGGGGGACCCTGGTCCTTCTCTCTGTGGCTGCAATGTCCCCCAAGACCACCCGAGCCGGGTGCCTGAGGGCGAGTGCTGCCTGGGAAGGGGGCTGCTGCTGCTGCAGAGGGAAGCACCAGCCCCCCTAGCCCCCCAGGGACCACTCTGCCTCCCGGCAACTCATCCTCCCCTCCCTGCCACTGGAGAGGCAGGTAAAACATGGGTGTACACAACACAGGGGTTTACTTTGCCCTAAATTGAAGCAGTGTTTTTAAAAACCTCAGTGCCTTCAATTTAGGGTGAAATAAACCCCTGTTTCCTCTACACACTCCCAAGGAGAGCACTTTAGTGACTCATTTAAAACCAGGGCCACTCTCAGGTTTTAGGAGAGTTGGAACAACAGTTAAAAGCAGGGCTTCCTGCTGCTCCAGGTTTTTAACAGCTATCCCTCCCTTTTCGCCACTACCTGTTTTCTTCTTTGCATTGTTCAATGTCTCCTTGTATCTTAAAACCAATTAATTCCATTTTATGCCTAGTTTTATGGGGTTTTGCTTTTTTTTTTTTTTACAAAAGCTGTTAAAGTGCATACATTATAAATACTTTTCAAATTAGTTTTTATTTAGTTTTATATAGCCAGCTGCTTCTAGGTCAGGAGGCACCTGAGATAAGGCAGGCAGAAAATTGACTGACTAAGAGGAAGGGAGAGAGGAGCAGGCCACATACTAACCTGCAGAACAAGGGGGCCTGGTGATCACAGAGGGTTCTTCCCATTATGAAAATGTTGAAAATACTTTTCAACATTTACTCCAAGATTTCTTGGAGTCTCAGACCAGCAGAGACTCCCTATGCCTGCCAAAGGGTGCGCTTGAAAGCTTGCCAAGAACTTTTTTCCAACTAATATTTATTAGTTGGTCTAATAAAAAAGATCCCATCACATCTACCCAAAGAACCTTGCCTAAAAATACTTTAGTGAGTTGTTTATCACTCAGGCTCCAGTGCTGTGTGGCAGAGAGCAACAGCTGCTTCAAGGCAACTCAGTTCCCTGATGGATTAGGATGTTTCCTCTTTTCTGTGGTCCTCACTGGGGGCCTGTCACAGACTTCCCACTCCTTCTGTACAACAAGAAACCATCACTTGTGATATAGTTGCTTCCATAAATGCACAGATTCTAAGCACGTCACTCTCCCCCCACCACTTTCTCTTCTCTAGGGAAGAGATCCTGCATGGCAGAGCTGTTTAGGGATAATGCAAGGGACACGCTGAACCTTGAGTCATACAGCTGAGGGGTTCAATCAAGTGGCCAGGGCCAGAATAATGGGGTCTCAATTCTGGGGTATATTTTTTTTAGGTTGTAAGGAAGGGTACTTATTCCATCCTATACAGGGGCTGGAGATGGGCTCTTTCTTTTCCCCAGGAAGCTCTGGGGGAAGGTCCTGTTTACACGGAAGAGCAGAGGATTCAGCAACCACAGGTCAGGAGACACATCAGCCACCTTGTGTTTTTTGTCTGCTCCTCTCTCCTCTCTTTTGACATGAAACAGGCTCAGGATGCAGGGAAAAGAAATATGAAGTGACTGGTACTAGAGGGCAATCACGCTGGCTTCTTCTGCGGTTGCTTGCAGCAAACGTCAAGCAGCATATTTAGAAAACCAAAACTGCTTGGCAGAATTGGGAGGAGTTCTTCAAACCACATATTTCTATAACCAAAAAAAAAAAAAAAAGGAGAAGAAAAAGAAAAGCTTAAAAAACCCAAATATTTTCTTCAGGTTTTTGTTTTTCAAAATTTTAAAGACATGTTGGACAAAAATTGGAAAATGAAAACATTATACATCTTTTTCAGCTTGTGGTTATTCCTCCCTCCACCTTTTTAGTGGGAGAATGAAAACAAAGAAAGGGGAAAGCAAATTATGAAACTGTTAAAAGTGAAGTATTAAAAAAAAAGCAGATCAAAATTTTGAAAACAAACTTTTTTTAAATAAAAGTCTACATTTTTTTGAACAAACAATCATTATTTCAAAATGATTTAGAAAGTTTTGAATTTGGGGGAAGTTCTCACCTCCTATGTTTTACATTGCTTACCTCTCACAATAGGATGGGATTAGATTGCCACCCCCCTTTGCTTTTAGGGTTAGGTTAGGTCTATTTCTCCTCCCTCTCTGCGGACAGAGCCATTATGATGACTCAGTTAAAGTTTCAGTTAACTTGTTAAGCAGCCAGCTGAAAGGAAGGTAGTGCCAAATGGCAGCAGTCCAGTTACTTCTGCTTCACCTTGTTCTGCACCTTTGGAGCTGTGAAGTGGTTTGGGAGTTTCTCTGGAATCAGGGATTGCTTGCTGTGGGTTTCCAGAGGCCATAGGTAATGATAAGATGGACCATAACTTAAAACTCTAAGGGAAAACCACTGTGAACGTTTCACCTTAGCACTTCAGTTTACTTTTCCAGACTATTCTCATGAGGGAAAGGGCCAAGAGCTTACTATAAAATGAAAGCAAACCAAGATGACATTTATGTTGCTACAGCTAGGGGCATGTCTACACATGGCATATTAGAGGTACTAAACTTAATGTACAGTAGCAAAGGCACATTAATGCACATGTAGATAAGTCTGCTCTTACTTTAGGCCTGAGCTTAATTGTCCTGTCTTGGTTAACTCCTAATTCAGGACAGCACTTAAGTCCGTCCTTCAGGAGGGGCTTAAGTTAAATACATGCTTAATTCTGAGCCTAAATGGAGATGCTTCCCTGGAGTCTTTCATAGTAAAATCAAAAGAATAAGCATTTTCAATTACATTTATAATAATAATTTTAAAAATATACTCCACTGTAGGTTTGGCCAAAGAGGAGAGAATATTTCATTAAAATATAATGCTTTAAAAAAATTCAAAATTTCTTTAAAATGTCAAAAGCAAAACACCTTTGGTAGCTTTACCCAGAAGTCATGGAGGATGACAGTGTGAATCATTAAGTAAATGTAACAGCATGCACATTTGATTAAAAAGAAATGACTGGTAGATATTTTGAGACAAGTTATTATGGTGCAGCATGGGCAACTGGTACCTCCTGACTCTGGGGAGGGCACCAGCATCCGATCGCCAACCAGGGGAAGGGGGACAGGTGTTCCCCAGTGGTTCATCGCTGACCCTGGAAGTGCCAGCAGCAAAACCAGAAGTGCTGCCAGTAAAACTGGAAGTGCCGCCTGTACGTCTCGGGGGGGCGCCAGCCGGTGCTTCTCATTCCCCGGCTGGCGAGGGCCAATCTCAGGGGGGCATGTCCCCTCTATGCGTCGCCTATGTGATGCAGCAAATCAGGTAAATATTTATTTGAACTGACCAAACTAGGAATCTGATCCAAAGCTAATAGTTGATGACTATCTTTAGGGTTGTGGGGGCACGTCTACATGTGCATTTACTGCACATTAAATTTAATGTTCAGTAAGCAGATTTAGGCCAGCGCCTACACGTTCAGGTGTTAAAGCACAGTAATGCGGTGTGTGGACTGACTTGGGGGTAAAGTTAGTCCCAAGTCAGTCCACATACACTCTGTTAGCGCGCAGTAACATTTCTACACATGCATTACTGTGTAGGAACTAACTGGGTGTAAATTTGCTACCTGCATCGTGCAAATAGCAAATTTACGCCCAAGTTGATATAAGTTGCCATAGTTACTGCACAGTACAGGTGTGCATGTGTAGACGCATGCCCATACTGCACAGTAATATTTGGTTACTGTGCAGTAACTTAGGTTACTGCGCAGTAAATGTGCATGTGTAGACGTGTTCTGGGTGTTCAAATACAGCCCAACAAGTGATAGATACCTCAGTAGCTGGTGCACTGCAGAGAGCTGTACTGGTTGTATGCTACTGTCTCCCCCTAACTTGTTTCAGCTGTCAACTTGCATTAAAATAACTTCAAATTGCATTTAAAAATTGAATGCTTACCTAACATTTTTTTTTCTTGTATAAGCAATTACAATTTTTAGGTGCCCAACTTGAGGCATCCTACAGGACCTTAACTTCAGCACTTTCTAAAAATCAGGACTCTAACAAATGTTCTCAAAGGGAGCAACCCAAAACTGGAAATGCTCCTAAATCACTAGTTACTTTTGAAAATACTGGAAATAAAACACTCAAGCTTGTGGCAAACCATGAGCACAAGACATATAAAAAATCCAAATTTTGGGGTAATTAAATTACATGACTTGCAACAGCAGTACCAAAAGGATCATCAGCAGATTTAAGCATCTGCTGGCATAGGAAGAAAGCAGAATCAATGCTGAAACTAGTGAAAAGAAAACCATTACGCAGGATTTTGCACACTGTCCTTTAGCATTTGGAGATAAGAGGCTTTTAGAGCTAGAGGACAGTGTTCCCTGCCTTCTTGCTAAATATGTTTATATGAAATAATTTGGCAGAGTTGTGGGTATTGGTTACAAATTTTGCAGTCATTACTAAAGCCCAGGTCTTCCTCCTAATGAACTAAATGGGACTGTTTCCTGAGTAAGATCTGAGGAAATACATGACTTGAAAATTTAAAAATTAAGCCTCACAGTATTGCTCTGTTTAATATCCCACAGGGCTTAAATGATTTGCCCAAAGTCACACAGTGAATCGGGGAATGAGCCAGGAGTAGAACACAGGACTTCTGGCATTCAGTCTTGTTTTACTAGATACATGTTTGCAGATGTTAATGGTAATTCACAGAAGCAAGAAAATGCAAACGAAATCTTCCTCTGGCTTCTTAGTATGTCTAAGTATAGCTTCACAGCACACATACAGGGCCAACTTATTCTGCTTTTTTGATGCATGTTCTTCCATTGGTTTAAATGGAATTTTACAACTGAGGAAGGTGGCAGGATTTGATTTCTGATGTGCAGTATCCAACAGGCAATTTGAACCCTGCAATACCGATACACAACAGAAAGAAGAGAATGAGTAGTAGCCCTAATTTCACTTCTAGGTTTGGGGGTTTCAGTCAAACTTAGTACATAAACTAGAGCTGAATGTGTATTAGTAATAGATACCTAGTTAGTTAAAATGCAAAAGGAAAATAATGCTACTAGGTATCACCTGGCACCAAACAAAGGAGAGGTTAAATCAAAACAGATCATACTTTTAGGAACAGATAGATTATTTTCTGGTTCTAATCTGTCAGCTGACTCAGATAGAAAGGCTGTGAACAGATTTTTGCCCTTAGGGCAATGCACAAAGTTTTATGGAGGAACAAAAGTTGAGCATATAGATGTCCTTGCTGCTTGTTGCTCCATAAATGCCCCAAAATGTTTGTGTGACAATACCTGTTTATCCTCCTTTATTGCAGTGGATGTCTGTATGGTTATGGTGCATCAGCTGAATATACTGTCAGAGTGGCGGTACTTCTTACCTCCCTGAGACACAGGACCCCAGGAGTGGAGACCCTCTCCCCAATCCTTGGGTCCTCTGTGCCAGGGGCAGTGTGTACAGCTCAGCTGGTTTGCAGACATGTTTTTTTAGACATCCTTGACACATAGGGACACCAGCAATGGGGAGATGATTTGATTCTGGGGGCTGGGGATGTCAGAAAACTGGGTGTAGCCTGGCTGCACCTGTGATTTTTAAAAGTGTCTGCACTTTGGGGCCAGGCCAGCCATCAGCTGCCTGTGGCAATGGGGAGGAGGGAGGTGGAGCAACAGGGGACTTATGGGGTTTACAGTCCCATTGCTGGGGACTTTAAACCTCATACCTAGCAGATGTGGCCATGCTGCTGGGGTGCAGGGATCAGAGACTCCTTGTGGGATTTAAAGTCTCCTGTGGCGATCCTGTGACCCCCCTGCATCCTGGCAGCCTGACCAGAGCTGCTGGCTGTGGAGTTTTGACAATCAGCTGGCTGTCAGCACTGCCTGGACTGCCTTGATCTCCAACCAGACATGGGGCTGTCCTAGCCAGGCCAACAATCAGCTGATTGTCATCTTACCACAAGGAGCCTTACTCTTTATACCTGCTTTGAAAGGTGGATATAACAATCTCCATTGTGAGGTGCATGACAGCACAACTGGTGGTACAATAACTACAATGGCTCTTTATAGCTGAAGAGAGAGGAAGACCAATTCTAAGCCAGTTGAATAGGTGAAGCCCTGATGACACCAAGCTTGCAGCATAGGGGGAGCTGAAAGAGTATGGATGGTGTGAATGAAAGAGGGAATGCAGCAGACAGCTAAAAGAAGGTCAAACAAAATGTGAAAGGAAATTCGGTGTTTCAGATAACAACAGATAACAGCAAAGATACAAACTCCCTGAGAAGTGAGTGGAGTGGAAGAGAGTGAAAAGCTCAAACTTATTACAGTTCTCTGTTTCTTTCTAAAAAAACCCTGCCACAGAATTAAATTTAAAAAAAGGAAAAGAAAAAACACACTAAGAGGATCCCCCCCGCTTTTGAACTGCAACAAAGAAGCAACCTGAAAAATCTTACCAGGAAAAACTTCCAAGACTTCACTCTTCACTTCTCTTTTCCTAGACACTGGGTGTGGGGACAATACTGAAAGCCACCAGAGAAGCACCCGGCTGCTGCCTTCATACATTGAATGCTATTTTAGGACTTCTAAATTGAGCCAAATTGTCCAAACCCAGTTGGTAGAAATTGGCTTATGCTGTGTGAAAAAAAAAAGGTCTGGATTTAATTTTTAAAATAATATTAGCTTAATGATTTTATTTGGAGGGAAGGAAAATTATGTTTATTTTACAGACTTTACACTCTCAGTGCTTAAAAAAGAAAAGACGATGATGATACCGATACCACAGGTAAAGCAACCAGCACCTTTTCTATTATGGAAGCACTAGCCAAAGCAATTTTTTTATTTACACATAAATGAAAACTAGAACTTGGTGCTTAATAATTATGGCTGTTTGCAGATGTGGAAAAAAAACAACAGATAATGGCGCTTTACTTTAAACTTGGTGTGTTCCCACCCCAAGCCCAGCACATGCCCAGAGGAGGCAGTGTGTTAACTGCACCTGGCTTTCCCAATGTCTGTAGAGATCAGGCAGTAGTGGGGCTTTTTTGGTGCTTTTATCTAATAGCTGACTGAATCAGCTTTAGTTAAATGCGCCAAAAAGCGCCACTGAAGTGCCTAATCTATATAGACACTGCAGAGATGGGTTGAAGTAACGTGCTGCTGCTTCTGGTAGAGCACATTTTTTTTCCCCCCTTGTCTGTCAGTGCCTTATGTTCCAAGGACTAAGTCCTATGCTTTGAAACGCAAGCACTCTTTGCAATATACTCAATTTTTCAAAGCCAGCTTTGGCTGTTGTGCCCACTATTTATTATTGCTGTTGAGTTGGCCAAGTGTGAATTCAATCTGGTAACCATTAGAAACGCATGTGATCTTATTGAAGCTATTGAACAACTCATGTGGGTAAGAACTGCTCCCATGACTAGGGCTGCATGATAGGGCTCTTTGTGATCTTGGGCCAAATCCCACAGTCCCTCTGAAGTTAACTGTTAGGACTGCTCATATGAATAAGGCAAGCAGCATTCATCTGTGTTTGTGCATTGTAAGACCACGTTTTAAATAAGTGCTTTCGTGACTGCCTATAAGTAACAAAGGTGTTTTTTTTTAAATGCCTATTCTGTATTTAGAGCCTCTGTCAAAGGGCAGAATGACTGCTTGGAGACAGCATTTCACTCTGTAAGATAAAAAGTATGTAAACCCTGCTTAATTTGTTATAATAATGTCTTAATTTATTAGTTACATGAAACTCACACAGTGTTAACACATATAAAGGGTCCCAGCTTGCAACTGAGGGATTGCAAACATAGCTGATCATAGACTTTACTTTTGCAAGTCATCCAATCGACATGACTGGGGCTACTCATATTAGTTAATAAAGATAGATTTTAGTGATTGACAGTTAAAAAAGGGGAAAAAACAGCCAACAAACAGCCAATTAACCAAAACAAAGTCTCTGTAAAATCCCTGGAACCAAATTTTTAGGAGGGCAAGTTTAGGTTGGAGCATGTTCTGTTTTTGCTGTGAGGAAAGAAGACTGAGGGTTCAGCACAAGGAGGCAGAGCATCTGTGACCAGCTCTGTCTACATGCAGTGCTGGATAAGTCACTCAGATCCAGGCTTTGCTACAGTTCTAACAGTGCTGACATAGCTGCTGAGGGTTTCCCAAATTTTGGCATGATTTTTCTTTTTTTTTTTTTTGTTTGTTGC
>NW_017729032.1:150931132-150935506 GCF_001723915.1 Gavialis gangeticus
TTGGAGCATGTTCTGTTTTTGCTGTGAGGAAAGAAGACTGAGGGTTCAGCACAAGGAGGCAGAGCATCTGTGACCAGCTCTGTCTACATGCAGTGCTGGATAAGTCACTCAGATCCAGGCTTTGCTACAGTTCTAACAGTGCTGACATAGCTGCTGAGGGTTTCCCAAATTTTGGCATGATTTTTCTTTTTTTTTTTTTGTTTGTTGCATGAGCAGGACAACTTGTCTATAGCAACGTGTTAAGAAATCATATTGCAGTCAATGTCATGGCTTAGTTATGATAAAATTACAGTTTCTTCAAAAGAAAATGAGCACTATTGAGTGTGAATACTGTAGAATGTATTATTACACAGACTTTTTTACATTGGCTCTTTAAGATTCTGTTAAGCACCTAGAGTTGCAGATAATTTAAGTCAAAAAGGGGAAAAAATTGTGTGGGTTGAATCACATTTGTGCATAAGCTCTGCCAAATTAGATCTAATTATTGGTCCATCGAGTTGGTATTCAGCAAACATCAGCCACAATTCCTTGATACTACAGAGGAGGAGAAGAAACCAAAACCTGCTGTCAACATGGGTACAATTTTCAGCTGTGCCTAGACAAATAAGAAATCTACATTCCATTTTCATAACTATAATTTTTTTATCCTTTTCTGAAAGCAATGCAAGAAATTGGGTAGACACTCTTAAGGCAGGATGCATTGTTTAGTTTGTTTTATAATACACCAGTTCCAAAATGACTTATGTTAAACAGATATAAACCATCCAGCACTGAAATAAAAGTAATTATTCAGGTAAAAGTATGATAGGATCTGATGCACGATCCGCACAATCACGCCTCCTGCCATGCCACATGTCAGATATTATCACACCTTATTGCTGGTGCAGGGGCATCTTATCCCAGGCTCCCCCTGCACTGGCAAGTAGCAAGCTCCTGGATCTGTGAATGCCGCAGCTGATAAGACTTGAAGCTGGGGCAGCGCTCCATGAATTGCTGTGGATGTAAGTCCTGTCAGCTGATGGGACTCCCAGCCATGGCAGCACTGCAGGACTTTCAGCTATGGCAGTGTATGGTGGCCCCCTATGGCTAGGAGCCCTGTCAGCATGGGCTACATGTTCAAAAGAAAGCTGGATAGAAACCAGCTATAATGTTCTTACACATTTTTCAGCTCTAACTTTACAGCTGGATGGAACTTTTTATTGTGTCATAGTTACTTTGCATATGTAGTTTGTCTAAATGAACCGTGCAATTAATCAGTTGCTTATGTAATACATGTAACATGAAGAGGGAGCCATAGTCTTTTGCATTGCTTTAGTCAAATGGGTTTAAATTTGCATATTAGTTAAACTGGGTCAGCCCTTTGTGTAGGGACTTACAAGCCTAAGTGCCTTTGGCTTTCCATGGGACATTTCGATAGCGTAACGGAACTATTGTAGCTATGATCAGGGACAGATCTGGGGATGGTGCAGTTTCAGTCCCTTTGATTCATGGATTCCTGGTCCACCCAAAGTTTAAAGCCAACTGCCTGGCAGCAGCAGCAGCACTTCTATTCAGGCAGCAGTGAGGGAGTCAATTGACGTTATGGCTCATTATCATCTACCTGATTCCCTCTAAACTTCTCATTCCATAGGTGTTAATGACCCTTCTTCCTTTTTAATGGTCTTTAATGATTTCACTACTCAAGCTATTCTTACTTCTGCAATTCTGCTGTCTGTTAGCTGCTCCTAGTAACATAGCTTCCATTTCACAGCCCTGTAGACTGCTTATTTTAACTCTAACAAGAAACATTAACTCAGGTGTGGAAATATCAACTCAGGTGAACATTAGCTCAGGTGTGGAAATAACTTTCAATGAAGCATTACCTGCACTGTCAAGATGCTCAAGAGGGCTTGATTTTGTTTTATGAATCTGAAGGAGACATCCATTTAACTATAATGACTACAGCATTATTACAGAATCAACCAGCATCTTCTGATTATTTTTGCCTTGTGTGTTGTAGTTTTATGTATAATGTATGATATAGCAAATTAATATACATTCTAAGTTTTTTTTCTCTTCGGTCTTAAATTGATAGCAAAATCTGTAGCTCTAGATCCCTTGTTTATTAGCTTATAGTTTCTTTTTAACTGGAGAAAAATTTGTTGTGTTACATGTGATGATGCACCACACCATCTGCACACCATCTGCACCCCGCTTTTCTAAATCCTAGATCCGCCCATGGCCGTGATGGTTCAATAATTATGCAAGAGGCAAGATTTCTTAAGGTGATAACTTTTACTGGATCAGCTGCATAGCTGGAATAGTTTTGCATTCAGAAGCTTGTCTATCTCTACCCCAATTATGCAGTTTGGTGCAAGAAAAGATATGACCCTAAGAAATCTTTGCCTCTCACACAATAGGACATTTGACATTTCTACTCTGTGCATGCAGTGTGCATGGGTGGGAATCTATAATGTAGATACTTTGGGTCACAGGCCCATCCTATCTATGCCCTGCCCAAAGGGGCCCCAATCCAGATCAGGCTCCCCAGAGACTATGTAATAAAATAATTAATAATGACAACAGCAGCAATTAAGTTAAAATTCCCCCTTTTTCACTGATGCTTAGTCACTCATGTGTTAAAAGGTTATATTTTATTAATATATATTATTTAGTGTAGTCTTATTCTGCCTATAGCTACAGACCTACTTACTGGTCATCTATGTCTGATGATGAGATTTACTGAGCACTAGCAGCTTCTATTGATGTGACTAGTTGCCCTACTTATATCAGTACCCATATGCCTGCAGTCTATGAGCAAGCACACATCTCTAGTTCTATTTTTATGTCCTTTTATTCCTCTCTTCCATGTATTTACTGAATAAAAATTCACGCATGCCTTTAGGATCCCTTTCAATCCAAGCAGTATTAACTGGGAAGACAGAATTTTTGGAGCTACCACATTTTGGTCTTTATCTTCTAATCAGAACAATTTTTTTGGAAAAAATATATAGCACAATTGGAACGTGTTTGGGAGGAGGAGGGGGAAAGGCGAGTATGTGAACCTTTTTCTCCCCAGCTCACTTATTTATTTATATATTTATTTTATAAATAGTGTTCAACCTCCAGGCACCAACAACAGGAACAGCTGGAAAGGCTAAAACAATCTTAGTCTGCATGGTCTAAAAAAAGTCACAATGGCAGGAACTAAAGTAAGTATGAAAAAATCAGGATGGGGCCAGATATCCCCCAAATATTTTGGAAAGTCTTTAACCCTTGCACTCCTGGTCAGCTTTTGGCTGTTTTGAGGTGCTGTTTTTTTTAATCAAGCTTCAGTCACTTCCTCCCTTACCAATGCGATACCACAGCTGGCAAAGCAAACAAAACTCTAGCTTGCATCTACCGATGCATCTCAAGCAAGACCCAGGACGTTATCCTCTTGCTGTACTCAGCCTTGGTGAGGCTGCAGCTGGAGTACTGCATCCAATTCTGGGCTCCACAATTTAGGAAGGATGTGGAGAAGCTTGAAAGAGTCCAGAGGAGAGCCATGCATATGACCAGAGGGCAACAGAACAGGCCTTATGAAGACAGGCTGAGAGCCATGGGACTCTTCATCCTGGAAAAGCGCAGGCTTGTGACTTGTGACTTGTTGGCAGGCTATAAGTACATAAGGGGTGTGCATCAGGAGCTGGGGGAATGCCTGTTCACCAGAGCACCCCAAGGGATGACAGAATCCAGTGGTCCTAAACTCCTGCAAGACTGTTTTAGGCTGGACATAAGGAAAAACTTCTTTACTGTCCGAGCCCCAAGGCCTGGAATAGATTCCCCCCATAGGTGGTGCAAGCACCTTCTCTGGGCACTTATAAGAAACATTTGGGCACTTATCTTGCTGGCATCCTTTGACCTTAGCTGACTTCCTGCTCCTTGGGCAGGGGCTGGACCCGATGATCTTATGAGGTCCCTTCCAGCCCTCATGTCTATGAAATCTTTCACTGCTGGAAACTCTCTCTGTACTAAGCATGGTCCCCTTTATGTGCCAGTGACTGATTTGTCCATGAGGTCTCACAAATGATCACTAGGGATTGCTGACTAGGTGGGAGCAAATTTTTACAGGAATTGGAGGGCCATCAGGTAAGGAGACAACTGGGCTAAAGTATATATTCAGCTGGTAGACAGAGAACCTGCAGCATGAAGATGAGAGTGTGAGAAAACAGAGAGCAACCTTTGGCAGTGTCGCAGAGCATTTAGGTGCCCTGTGCCTGAAAACAGAAACGGCTCAGGAGAGACCCTTAGTGGTGAGAAGGGGGAGGCGCCAGTCACCAGGGCAGCACAGGTGCTAGTAGCTAGGGCAACCGGTGAAACCAGCTGACAGGAAGGGGCAGGGCTTAGCCCTTA
>NW_017729032.1:150940506-150943605 GCF_001723915.1 Gavialis gangeticus
GCCCCATCCCCAGAGCTAGGGGGCAGCGAGGAGCCCCAGAGCGAAGGGGGGCAGCAAGGAGCCCCAGGGAGGTAAAGGAGAGGGCCAAATCACAGCAGGGCCCAGGTCAAAATCCTGTCGGTACCATCTGCGAGGCTTGGGCTGTGGTGTAGGGGAGGAAAAGGAGCCGCAGATAGCGCCCCTTGGCACCAGGGTGTATAAAGTGGGCAGCCTCCGGCTAATTACATCACTCAATCAATTAAGATCAAGGCGTGGCAGGCGAGTAAGCAGGCAGCTAGCCCGTAACAGGAGGGCGGAGTCACCACTAGAAAGACTCCAGTAGCGATACTCCTGTCACAGGCAGGTTGCAGGTTGCTCAAACTGTTAGGAGAGTGGTCCCATTTTGTGGCAGATCAGTGAAGGAGGTAAGGCCCTTCCTTCTCAAATCTTAGGTCACAGAACAACATTATCTTTTGAAAAACCTGTGTGTTAGGTTTCTTTTGAATGTGCAGATAAGTGACAAAATTCCATGCACATTTATGGGGCACAATCAAGTGAAGGAAATATTTCCAGAAGGCAAAACCTGAGCCTTTGTGGGTCTAAGAGGAAGGAAGGACCTTGAGGCTTAATCCTTTCTCCGTCCCATACTTTAAACCAGTGGTTCTCAACCTTTTTTGTACCAGGACCCATTTGTAAACATCAATGGGCAGTCCCAATGCAATGCCCCTCATTCCTGACCCGCTGCCCCCCACCCCCAGCTCCCAGTGTGTGGGAGGCATGGGGGCCCCAAGCAGCCCTATACAGGCTTGAACCGTGCCAGTCTGCTAGGGAAAAGCCACAGTTTCCCATGTTTTTCTCCTTTAAAGGAGAATCCATTTTTAAAGTTTGTTCTTGACCCTTCCATATATTCTTACAGGTTGAGAAATGCTACTTTAAGCCACCATTGGGTTTGGTAAGGCTCTTCAGTGCATAAAAAACACAGGTTGGGGCCTGAGGACTGTAATGGCTGCCCATATATCCTTAGAGAGAAACAGCAGAGATAATGTCTGCCCAGTTACTCTTTCAGTCTGTCCAGACAATGATTGTACAATAACCCATAGCAGAACTGAAGAAGAGATTTCAAGTGGATGCCAGACTTTTTCACTTAGAGTGGCAACTCTGAAAAAGGAAGCATCTGGCACATTTGTTCAGACCAAGAAAATTAGGTCATACAGGAAAGTATTTGATGCCCTTCCCAAGGAACATAACACTAAGAATGCATGTAGCTAGCATGGCAGAATTCTCCTCTTCACCCCTATTTCATATCATCATGTCTTGTATTGTTCTCAGAAATTGTACTATTTTTAGATTCTATTGAGCCGAACATCATAGCTTTTATCAACTATCATCTTCCTCCTGCCAGTAATAGGAGCTTAAAAGCAAAGAGCTTTGTTAAAAGGATTCAAGGTCAACTACTTTGGTGCATTATATTATAACTGGGTGTTTTTAACAGAGGCTTTTTCAAAACATGTTACCTTAGACTGAGTGGGTGGGGGGGTGTTGTTTTTGTTGGGTTTTTTTAAATGAATGTCCTTTTCCTGGTTTGCAGCATTTCTCATGTGTCCATCACTTTCTGTCTCTTTTTCAGGAGATTTGAGAAGTTGAGGAATATGCTAATGAAGCAGTTGCTAAGCCAAGTCAAATGACAGCAGAGTAATTAATTAAAATTAGGCCATGGTTTTTAAGTGCTTTCCAGGTGCTTGCTATCTTCCCAGCAGAAAGAAATGTATTAAGCACATTTATTTTCCTGCTAGAAAGATCACAGAATTTTGGTGGCTTTGGACAATAACTCAGTTCTGAGCTGGCCTTTAGGGTCTGAAAAGCTTTGGTGCCACCTGATTTTCGGAAGCTAGGAACATCAAGGCTAATTAACCTTCTGTCTCCAAGGGGAGCAGTGGAGTAAGTCAGATGCTATTGCCAGATTCTTTCATTGAGCCAATAAGAGTATCATGTCCTTCATCTTCTTCCAGAATGGCAGGTTGCAGAATAGCAGCTTGACTCAACAGGAGAAAAGAGAAAGAACAAGACTTCTACAAAGTGCTGTGCACTCCTTCTTTGCTGCCACAACTTCTTTTGTCTTCCTTGGAAGCTGTGGGTGCTTCTCCTCTCCCAGGAGCAGGGTTGATAACCCCAGAGAAGATTCGAAATTTTGATTTTTTCAGAGGGAAAAAGACTGAATGAAAAATTTTAAGCTTCTGTAATTATTATCCCCATCAACAAAAGATGGGAAAACAGAGATGAAAAGGTTCAGTGCCATAGTTAATGCCACAGAAGATTTTGCTGTGAGAGGTGGGATTAGAATCCAGGAATGTCCCTTGATCTCTGTCCATTGCTTTGTGTTCCAGGTTGTATTACTTCCTGCACTACTGCTCTGCTAGTCTTCATTTTCAGAGCAGAAGCACTGGCTCTGTTTCTGGCAGCTGGCTAGGAGGGAGCTTGTGGCAGGCCTGCTGCCATCACTGGAAGCCTGGGTGGCACCAGTCGTCACCACTCTGAGCAGACCTCTAGTACACCCAAACACCAGGCTGAGTTCATGATATCCAGTAAGAGGCTGTGGAAAATCTTGCTTCTCTAACAGGCATTTCCCACCTTGTTCATTTCCAAGGCTGTCTCCACAGAGAAGCAAGCCAGAAACTTAATTTTAAATGAAAGCTGAGGCTATAGAATAAAAACATAGAATCATAGAAAATTAGGGCTGGAAGGGACCTCAGGAGGTCATCTAGTCCAACCCCTGCTCAAGGTAGGACCATCAACCTGGAGGGAAGTGGGCAGTGGAGTCCTCCAGGGCTCAGTTCTTGGGTCTGCACTGTTAAATTTCTTTATTAGTGACTTGGATGTTGCGGTGAAGAGCACCCTGTTTAAATTCACAGACGACACCAAGATTTGGGGTGAGGTGGGCATGCTAGAAGGGAGGGACAGAGTACAGCAGGACCTGGACAGGTTACAGGGGTGGGCAAATGAAAATAGGATGGGATTCAATACTGACAAGTGCAGCATGCACTTGGGCAGTAAGAACCAGCAGCATACCTACAGGCTGGGGAACTCCTCTCTCAAAAGCACACTGGCAGAAAGAGATCTTGG
>NW_017729032.1:150943813-150964694 GCF_001723915.1 Gavialis gangeticus
GAGAGGGTCCAAAGGAGGGCCATTCGCATGATCCGGGGACAGCAGGGCAGGCCCTACGAGGAGAGGCTAAGGGACCTTAACCTGTTCAGCCATCACAAGAGAAGGCTGAGGTGGGACCTGGCGGCCATCTATAAACTTACTGGGGGGGACCAGCGGGGTTTGGGAGAGACCTTGTTCCCCCGAGCGCCTCTTGGAGTAACAAGGAATAATGGCCATAAGTTGCTAGAGAGTAGGTTTAGACTAGACATTAGAAGGCACTACTTCAGTCAGGGTGGCTAGGATCTGGAACCAACTTCCAAGGGAAGTGGTGATGGCTCCTACCCTGGGGGTCTTTAAGAGGAGGCTTGCTGTTTACCTGGCTGGGGTCATTTGAGCCTAGTTTTCTCTCCTGCCCAGGGCAGGAGGTCAGACTAGAAGATTTACAAGGTCCTTTCTGACCCTACATCTATGAATGTATGAATCCACAACTAGATCATCCCAGCCAAGGCTTTATCTAACCAGGCCTTAAAAACCTCCAAGGATGGAGCTGCTACTGCCTCTCTGGGTAATCTGTTCCAGTACTTTACTGCCCTCTGCATAATAGAGTTTTTCCTCATATCTAACTTAAACTTCCTTTGCTGCAACTTGAGATGGTTGCTCCTTGTTCTGTCATCTGCCACCATTGAGAACAGCCTAGCTCCATCCTTTTTGGAACTACACTTCAGGAACTTGAAGGTTATTACTAAATCCATCCTCAGCTTTCTCTTCTCCATATTCAAGTAGCCTAGTTCTGTCAGATTCTCCTCAGCCCTCTAACCATTTTTACTGACCTCTTCTGGACTCTCTCCAATTTATCCACATCCTTTCTGTAGTGGGGGGCCCAAAAATGGACACAGTACTCCAGATGTGGCCTCACCAGTCCAGAATAGAGGGCAAGAATCACTTCTCTCAATCTGCTGGCAACACCCTGATTAATGTAGCCCAGTATGCCATTAGTTTCTCCATAAGCACACTGTAGGCTCATATTCAGCATTTTGTCCACTGTAACAGTAAGATCCTTTTCTGCTGCTTAGCCAGTCAGCTCCCAACCTGTACCCAGGCATGGGATTGTTCTGTCCTAAGTACAGGATTTTGCACTTGTCCCAAGTGAACTTCCTGAGATTTTTTGTAGTCTAATCCTTCAGTTTGTCTAAGTCTCTCTGAATCCTAGCCCTACCCTATCTACTATTCCACACAACCTGGTTTAATTTACAAACTTGCTGAGGGTGCACTCCCATCCTATCTTCCAGATTGTTAATGAAGATATTGAACAAAACCAGCCCTAGGACCAACTCGTGGGGCACTCCACTTGATACCGGCTGCCAGCTAGACATTGAGTCATTGATTACTACCTTTTGAGCCTGATGATCCAGCCAATTTTCTATCCATCTTACAGTCCACTCATTCAACCCGGACTTCCTTAGCTTGCTTGCAAGAATTTAGCCTTGCTAAAGTCAAGGTATATCACATCCATTGCTCTCCCCACATCCACAAAGCCAATAATC
The DNA here is from genome assembly GCF_001723915.1 of Gavialis gangeticus. Taxonomy (NCBI): domain Eukaryota; kingdom Metazoa; phylum Chordata; order Crocodylia; family Gavialidae; genus Gavialis; species Gavialis gangeticus. Next base: position 150,945,337 of record NW_017729032.1, read on the forward strand.
TCATCACAGAAGGCAATCAGGTTGGTCAGGCATGACTTGCCCTTGGTGAATCCATGCTGGCTGTTCCTACCTACTTCTCCTCTAAGCACTTAGAAATGGATTGTTTGAGGACCTGTGCCAAGATTTCTCCAGGGATTGAGGTGAGGCTGACTAGTCTGTAGTTCCCTGAATCCTTCTTCTTCCCTTGCTTAAAGATGGACACTATATTGCCCTTTTCCAGTGGTCCAGGACCTCTCCTGACTGCCATGCATTTTCAAAGACAATGGCCAGCAGCTCTGCAATCACATCAACCAACTCCCTCAGCATCCTTGAGTGCATCATGTCTGGTCGCATGGATTTGTACATGTCCAGCTTTCCTAAATGTCTTTAACCTGTTCTTTTACCACTGATGGCTGCTCACCTCCTCCCCAAACTGTGCTGCCAGGTGCAGTAGTCTGGAAGCTGACCTTGCCTGTGAAAAGCTGAGGTTAAAAAGGCATTGAGTACTTACTAGCCTTTCTTGAATCATCTGCCATTTGCTAATTAGCCCTGATGTTTCCAGCTTCCAAACATCAGGAGCAGAGGTTGGCACCACAGCTTTGTAAACCCTGAAGGCCAGCTCAGAACTGAGGTACTGTCCAAAGCCACCAAAATTCCTTTGTGACTTTTCTAGCAGGAAAATTAATGTGCTCAATGCCTTTTTTTCTGACTGGGAGACATCAAGTACCTGGAAAGCACTTAAAAACCATAGCCTAATTCTAATGAATTACTCTGCTATCATTCGAGTGGCTTAGCCAGTCACAATCTAGGGTTACTTAAATACCACTTTATAGCATAAAATAATGTAACCTGAATGTATGAGCAAAGACTGCATTTAGCATTGCTTTTAATTTTCAAAGTACTTTGCAAGCAAAAGCCAATGAATCCTAAGTGACCTTTAGAATTACTCCCATAAACATACCAAAGTGGTGAATAGGCCTTGCCTGGAGCCTTGTCACAATTTTTCGTGGAATTAGTATGAAAATTTAGTATGACCACGTCTGCCGCTTTCTGAATCATTCAGGCCCCACCCTCAACTCCTTAAAAAGGTTTTGCCGCCTTCATAAACCACAAGTGCCGTGCTGCTTCCTATTTAAAGAGCCTCAACGCTGAATTGTAGTTTGAAATTATATTTTTAGAGTGTATTAATATGGAGTATCAGACATAAAATATGGCTAAACAGCTTGATTCTTCCCAATCTTCTGCCTATATCTCCTTTCCATACCAGAGCTGCCATAGTTTGTGGCTCTTCTCCTCTGCTCAGTTGGACTGTTTCATTTTTATACTCCCTAAAATAAATTGCTCCGATTTCTTGTTCTGACAAATGCTCTGAACTTTACTGGGAATGTAAACATCCATTTTACTCAGTCTATTCTAGGCCTTGTGCTTTTAGCAATATAGTTTATTTCATTCAGGGAATGGGTATAAGCTAGACTGGCAAAAACACATTTCTTGCTAGTAGGAGCTGCTGCTTTCAGGCTTTTGCTAGTATTAAAACATCATTAAAAATCACACCCATAAATGACATTATTATTATACCAGAAAAAGTTTCTATTGTAAGTTTGGCACTGGGTGGAAATTTAGTATTTTGCTGTGCATATACTTTATACATGACTAAACAAGATGTGATAAGCACAAATCCAAGAGTAAACTGCATTTTGTTTCTTGTTAAATGTTTTTTTCCTATGTGTGAAGTGCCCAGTTTTTAGGTAGCACAACAAGATTTTACTTTCTTCTCCTTGCCAGAAATGTTCAGGTGTACTGAACAGGTGTCTATTGACACCTGTTCAGGTAGGTGCCATTTGTTCTGAAGGGCAAGTGAAAGTGCTCCAGGGCGCCCCCTTTAGGCAGTCCTTGACAGAAACAGGGGCGGATTACGGGGTGATGGTTCCATTGGCAGTAAGAGTGCCCCTTGAGAGCCAGGGGCAGCATGGCACAGGGGGGTACCCATGCCAGGGACATGCATGGGGTGGCAGATGACCATGAAAGCTTGGCAGGGCTGCCTGATGCCAATCCAGGAGCACCCGTGGGTCTGACTGTGCTGTGATGTCATGCCCCCATACCCACACAGCAACAAAAAATGCCTGGAGGCTACACTTCATGGTGGGGAGTGCATACCTCCTCCTCTCCAGCCAGGCCAGGGCCAAAGGCTAGGGGTGGGTGTGGGGCTTCTTGTGTACAGCTGCGGCTTCAAGGGGAAGTATTTTGGGAGTGAGGGGATTAGTGGTTTGCCAGCACCCCCTGCTGTAATTAAATACCAAAGATCAACGGGGTGGGTTGTAAAGTGGCACTGGCTGCTGTAATTTACTGTGAATTGCGTACTGAGCTTTATTAGATTTAAAAGCTATCACTTGTGTACAGCGATGGAACAAATTAAAACATACTGTGTCAATTTTAATAAACCTGTTTAATTTAGTGAGGATTAAATCCCCATTATGTGTACAAGTGCCCTAAAGCACTATAAAAGTCTATACTGGGAACATGCTAGTGGCTCACTCATAGTTCAGTATTGTCCAGCTGGACTGCTGGATTGGTACAAGGCTATAATTCCAGTTTACAAGGTCCCAAACTTTAGAAATTCAAATGGGTTAGAGATTTCATAGCCAACCAGCAGCCAAACAGAATGCCATAGTGCAAGGCAATTTTGTCTTGCAATGTCTTCCTGTGTGTACATGACAGAGGGAGTATGGTTGTGAAAGAGGGATTTATACATGAGTAAAGAGATTGACAAAAAGGGAACTTTATTCCCCATTTAACGTAAAGTAAACTCTGGACAAATAGAGATTAGGTAGGCCAAATTATTAATAGCTGCCTCTCATTAAATGAATTAAAGGATGTGACATCACTGTTTGTTTATATAAAAGTTCCCTCGGGGAATGTCATGACTTAGAGAAGCCAGAGAACGCTGATGTATTAATAATTACTCTGTGGGGAAAAAATAAAAAAAATCAGATAATAAAAAGGTGTAGTCCAGTTACAGCTTTTTCTGTTGGTGCCTTCCTTGTGGAGAGTTTTCAACAATGATGATAATTTAAATAATAGCAAGATCTGTTACATACATCTCTAAGCAACAAGAAAGGACATTTTCAGATTCAATAAGAGTCTGTTTATCATATAATGTGTGTGCAATTTATTGACAAGTAAGGAAAACTTGTTCACAGGTAGGAGAATCCTGGTTGGTTTATCAAATACAACCTAATACAGCATTTAAACAAAAAAGGAAAAAAGTATCTATCTAAATCCTGTGATATTTCCACATGCAATTTATACCAATTTAAAAAATAAAGTTAAGCAGACCCTGCACAGTAGGTGTGAAAAGCTATGCCTAGAGATGAACAAAAACTGGATGCTTTTTCCTGTGGGAAGTTCTGAGCTTTTGAAATTTTGCTTTATTTTGAACTAGAATAAAAAGTCAAAATCTCTTAATTTATTTGCAGAACAAAATAGTACAAAATATTCTGTTTCAAACTTACTGGCATATTTCAATTTACCAAAATGTTTTTTTTTTATGTGGTTGAAATGTTTCATTTCGAAAGGTCCAGATGTTTAGGTTTGATTTTTATCTCTTTGATTTTTGTTATAGCATAATAGAATAGAATACTAATCATAGACAAAATGTCATACTATATTTATTCCAACATAAGAGCAAGTAATACAGTTGAAGTATTCTGACCTTAGGGAAATGAAGTATCTAGGTAATTTTGCATAAAATATTGGCAAAATCGACAGACTTTAACAAAATATTTTCAGTTCTGGTGAATCAGCATTTTCCAATGGAAAATGGTTCTGTTCAGAAAATTTTGACTAATTCTTGCTGAATCTTATCAACCAAAGTTAAGAAGTTCGGTGACAACAACATATTTCAGCCCTGTGTATAAAAGATTTTTTTCTGTTGCTATGGAAAATTTATTTCCTTGTAGAATAAGTTTATTTTGTTGTTTGCCTCCAGGACTTGTTCTTTTTCTATCTCCTCTCTCTCTCATCTCAGAAACAGTAAATACAGAAAGAAAAAAACGGAAAAAGTACACAGATCTTCAAAGAATGGACAAGATTGCATCATTCTAATTCTGAAGCACACAATGATCTAGCAGAAAAATCCAATAAGCTTTCACAAATATTCCTGAAATTAATATTCTGTGCTTGTATACAAATCTCTACTAGAGGATGTGCATCTGACTTTATATACCGAATTTGAGTGTGCACAAAATGCACATATTTGTTAGTGCCTATATGAATATTTTGTTCTTATGTTTTTTGTTATAAATCCCACTATGGTCTGGGGGGCACATGATGTATCATGCATGTTTTCTTGAGTTTGATTTACTGATATGGTACGTGTAGTCTCTACAGATAGGTAGCATCAGGCTGTATTTAGCTGTATCACTCTTATGTTTATATGCACTGTAGTATTTGATATCAAATGGATTTCTTATATGTTATAGTAGGGCCAGGACTGCACAATATGATAATAACTTTCAAGTCATAAACAGTGAATTCCTTTGGCACCTAGGAGAGGCTCAAAGCCTAAGTGACTAAAGAGCAGTAATCACTAAAGGCATAGACAGAAATGCAGCTCTCTGATCTAACTCATGGCACTTCACAGGAAGCACCATGAGTTGTTAAACCATCCCTCCTGACCCAACAGATGTTAGTTGCCTTTCTGCAGCCTCTTCCCCTGGTCCTGCCCACCCCGCTCTCCCATCCCTGGTGATGTCTCAGGAGGGGAGGGGGAAAAAGCAGGGGAGGGAGGTCCATACTGGGGTTTGCCCAGCTGTGCTGGTGTGGTGGTGGTAGTGGTGGTGGGGGGGGATGGGAGCCCCTCCCTTCAGGGGAGCTCCACTCAATCCATCCCCGCTCCATCAAGGCTGGGCAAACCCCAGAATGGACCTCTATCCCCTGCCTTGTTCCCCTCCTGTCCTGAGATAGCACAGGATATGGGGCTGGGCTGCTTCAGCCTAGCCACTGGAACAAACAGAAGTTAATAAAGGTGCTCTGCTTTGAAGTGCCTTCTTTTGAACCCTCATATAATGAGGGGTAATTTGCCACATGATCAGAGTGCTCTGCAGCTGTGCTCTTCTGTTTGGGCATAGCTGTAAAGCACTTTCAAGGGGGCAGTCACTGGACAAATGTAATTTCTGTTTGCACCTTAAGAATTAGCATCTGACAGGAGAGTTTTAAGTCACAAATAAGCACTTCCAGACAATGACAAACTTACATTTAAAAGAAGAAACTCTAATATGAATCTTTCCTGGAAAAAGGAAGAACATTTCTCATTGTGGGGGAAATTAAGCGAGAGGCAGTATCTTCAGGATACTGGATTAGCAATCTTCATGTCTGAAAGGGTGGAAGTAATTAGACCAGGAAAGATTTCTGCTCTGGTAAACATTCACCTGGGGTGCAAGGGGGAGGGCAGGAAGCTGTGTGGACTCCCTGAAAATCTGACGGGTGATGTATGTAAATGGTCAGATAAAAAAATTATACTTAAGCCTTGCCTCTCTAGTCTTCCTGGGTACAGGGAAAGCTGCAGTCCTCAGCCAGCAGGCTGAGTAAAGCAGACTGACAGAAGACATTGCAGGAAGTTCTGATAGAGAGGTCAGAGACAGAAACTGCTTTTTAATCTATTGAGCTAGGAAGGAACTGTATTCTGGATTTAAAATACTGGGTAAGAACAAGTTATTGTTCTGATAACTTCTTGTGTTTGTTTACTGATTTCTTAGGTTTACTCTTGTTTTTATAATAGAGATTTTGTGGTCTTTTTAAACTCACTTACTGTAAGTGATAACTGTGATTACAGAGTGTTTGACCATCCAGGGAGGCCTCTTTTCTGGAAGGGGGATTATCCATCTTTTCTGAGTGCATGACTGAACAAGAGTGTGATTCTTTTAGCTGGCAGAATCTCCCCTGTTAAGACCTGGCAAAGCCTGGGTGAGACAGGTATATCTGAGGCACCACAGATCATGAAGGTGACTTCTGGAGCATCTCAGTCTGTCCTCAGTGGTCAAACAGCAGATGGCACAGAGGGGTTTGGAGCAGAGGGGCACCTCCGAAGTTGTGAGGGCACCCTAGCAATGCATCTCAAAGGTGCATCCTGACCATAATCACAGTTGGGGCATATCACAACTTTGATGACAGGTTTGCTCAATGTGTCCATTAGTTTTACCCTCTTCCGTTTCCCCCCTTAGACATATTTTATGGCCTAACATGCAAGCATTGTGAAAACAGCCAAGAGTATAAGTGCAGTCATCCACAAATGGAAGCTTTTTGCATGCTTGCAAAATCTTAGAAAAGAAGACAATAAAGAGCGAGGTCTGGCATTCCACACCTTTGTAAAGATTTGGGGGGTTTTGATGTGCAATATACACTGCACAGTTTTATCAGGGCTGGGATTAACTGCTCAAAACCCCCAAGAAACAGAAGCAGAAAGCATCACAAGGTTTCAGTTTGGGCCTACCTCTAAACCCTCATGATAATTTCTCTCTCCTGACTTTTTTTTGTTTCTTTATTCAGAAATAAGTAGAAAGGCAGCTGGATTGGCTGTTGTGCCAAGAGTTTCAGAAGGCATCAGATCTTTCTTTAATTACTTTTTCACTCTCCCTCTAGTTTATGTTAAAAACAGTGTAGTTGAGTGTGTAAAAGTTGCACAGGCTTCAGTGCAAATGTGCTTCAGGGACCCTTTAAACTGTCAGGTTACATCACGTAAGCTGAAGAGATCATATTCAAACAATTGTAAAACTATTTTCTTGCCCGAAAGAGCACACCATGATGCCATTTAGCTGGAACCTGAAGCTATTGGTATCCTGCTGTGATATCATGTGCAGCAAGCCCATGTGATTGTTCTCCTGAGGCATTTGTTACATGCATCTTGTTAACCCTAGTTCAGTCAAAATAACTACATTCTCTACTGCTTGACCTATTTTATCATAATGTAGCCCTTGAATACAGTGCATTTCAGTCGCAATAAACTATTCAACCAGAAATCATTTTCTGGCAAAAATAACATGGGAACTTTTACTGGAGCCACAAGACTTTGAAAATACAGTATTATTAACCCCACTGTATCATCTTAGTAATTTATGCACCTTTCAGAACTGACCTAGTATTTAAACATACAGAACAGAAGAGGCTGTAATTAATCCTAGATTGAAATCACTTTTTTTCTTAATGTCCCAATCTTGTTTAGTCTTTGGGAAAAAAAAGAGTGAAATTGGGATGTCATTGAAGAACTCTCAAAGCCTTGTTAAAATCTGAGTCTTAAAACAGTTCCAAATCACATTCTAATTACACATGAAATTAGAATTCATTGTTCTTTCTAGGATGAAAAAGCTTGTTTTAGTTTCTCAGAGATTTATGCAAAAAGGTTCTGGTTCAGGAGTATGCAACTGGTTAGGATCAGTTAACAAGAAAACTACTTTCATGCCAGTTAGCGGTCAACTAATATAGTCCTTTTGGCTTTAGCCGGATTGCTTGTATATGTGAATTTAAGCATATGCTACAGTGCCTTACTATGTCTCTGGCTCAGTACACAAGGTTTTAGTCCCTAGAGCTCCTTACTAGGCATAAATATAAGCGTGTGGATACAGGAAACAAGTAGCCCAGGTTAAATATGGTTTAACTGGGAACAGGCAGCCATACAAACCCATTAATCTAATTTAAAACTGCCTGGAACAAGTTAAAAGTCTACCTGGAAAAATCAGATGTGCTTTGAACTGAGTCCATGTTACATGTGCATGTCATGCAGTCAGCAATACGGGCCTAGATTGGTTTGGTTCACCAGGCACCCCACAATGCAGTTCCCACCCCCACACATTGCTGCAAACAGGTGCTCTGGAACTTGGCATGAACTCTACTGCCACTTGGCCAAGCTCCCCTACAGGTGATCATGAAGGTGAGTCAACTGTTTCATGCCATGCTACCTAGACATGAGGTTGGGGACATCACAACATTGTGGCATTCAGAAAAGTACACTCTTTGTGCTGCTAGCCAGTGGCCAGCACCAATCTGTAGGACTTGCTCACTTGTGACATGCTGTATAGCACCATCTCAAGGGACACCCACTGTTTCAGACACAACAATGCTCCAATATTACCACATCAAAGAAGAAGACCTTGCAGTTGATATCATCCCTACCTAAGGATGCCTGTGTGGGTACCATTAACGGTCCTGATGCAGTTGGGAAGCTCCATGCAGCTGAATCTTGCTGTGACCTCCTGAGGGTTAGTGAGGGGGATGAACCATAGTTCCAGCACCTCCTTGATCACCAGGCACACCTCTCACACTGCCAGTCCTGCTGTGGACCATGTTGAGCTGGTTCGCCATAGGCTGGAGGATGTCAAGGGTTGTGAGCTTCCATATGGTAATGGCCACATGCTACTCTACAGTCAGGGAAGTCCTCAAATCTGTAGCTTGGCAGTTGAGGGTGGATGCCAAAAGAGCACAGATTTACAGGAAGATGACCCAGGGCATGCAGAAGTTCATCTATCTCTGCTTGCATACCAGGTGAACAGGACTTTGCACTCCCACCAGTTGTTTCTCATCCACCTTGATCAGAAGCAGCACTCCACAATTTGGAGCTATACCCACATCAGACTGGAGACTCTGGTGTACTGTATGGCATTGTCTATTTTTGCACGTCAGTCTAGGCAGAAATATCAAAGCAAAAAAGAGAGTGGATGCACTTTTCCAATGCCCAGTGAGCATCCTGCAGCTCCATCCCACTCCCTGCCCGGGCCCTGCGGCCATGCATTCTAGCTACAGGCCCCAAGCATCCTCCAGGCTGGGCAGCAGCCCCAGCCCTAGCCCTGCCCATCTCCCTCTCTCCCTCCATCCCTCACTATGGGGGCCTCAATCCCCCTCCCCCAACGTACCTGCAGGAGCTGCTCTCCAGGTGGCCATGTGCCTCTGTACATGCGCACAGGCACATGGCACCCCCTGCCTGACCACCCTCCTCCCTCTCCCCCCAGCCCCTTGTAGGTTGGAATTCTGCCAACCGGCAAGGGGAAACCCACCGTTTCCCGTGTTTTTCTCATTTAAAGGAGAAAATCCAGGTTTTTCCCCTTTATAGAGAAAATCTGGGAGGCACGTGGTTCTATGGTTCACGTATTCACAACCTAAAATGGGTTATGATGATCCAGGTACTGTGACTTATACTGATATTATACAAACTCACACGCATATCCATATGTGTGTATGTGTATGAATGAAATTTTATACCAGGATTTTGCTGAAACATTTAAGGAAAATATTATTTCTCTGCTTTAGAAATAAATGCTAGGCTTACAATATGGTACACTTTTAAGGTTTAGGTTTTTAGGTCCTGGCATCTTTTTTCTGTGGGTGAAAACTGCTTGCAAATTTTGCATCAAAGATTGTTTGTCTCACTGACTTCTACATGTTGGGTAAAGCTAAGGACACAGACATATGTAATAACTTGTGGGCGCAAAACTGCACCCAAAACAACACCCCCAAAGTGAAATTTATTTTTTCTGCAGTTTCAGTTTCTGAATTAATTTTGCTTGCATATCACATTCTGTAGGGCTGCTCAGCAACTCGTTTGAAACAGAACTCAACTTCCTTGTCAGCTTGCTCTCTATGAGTCACAGAAGGTGCTGTACAAATTAATGAGTGGGAAGAGGAAGTAGGTAGAGAGACAAGTGGCCTGACTGAAGCGAGGAGCACCAGTGTATGACCCATAAGGATAAAGAAAAAGAGTATTTTTTAAAAAGTCAGGCTAGTCCTCTGCCGGCTCTAACTCTCATGGCAGATGAAATAGGATTCTATGGGTTTTGGAAATAATGTATGACTCAAGACCTTTTTTTAGTTAATATGAGATCATTGGAATTCTCAACCTCATACTAACGATGGGGCTTCAGAGTCTTGATTGATTCATCTATCTTGCTTCATATCCCAAATATAAATGATATTGGGGTGGAACTGGAAACCATGATTTAGGATCTGTGGGCATAGTTTCACTTTGGACTGAGCCCTTGGGGCTTTCATCTTTAGTCAGTAACAGCTGCAGACCTCTATATGAAAACTGTGAACCTATTTCCTCCACCAGGGCAACTATGGAAAAGCTTGCAATGGGAGGGAATGCAAGAAGTAGAAAGTGGTGTTTCAAGAAGCGGGGCTGGGCAGTGTGGAGCTGCCTGATGTGTGTCGGGTTCTGAAAATGTGGGGTAAGAACTGACTTTTCTTTTTCTAAGAAAGCAGATGAAGAAGAACACATGCTACCAGGTCAGACTTTCTAGTGACACTAAGGCAAAGGACAGAAATTACACAAACACCAGTATAAGTCATAGGAAACTGGTTCAAACCTGTAACATAACAGAAGGTCAGTGCTGCTTTTAAAATGGCTGAAACCAGTTTAAGACAAACCTACATGGATGTAGTATTGGACTTAACTGATTTAGGTTAGATCAGTTTACTAAATTTCTGTTGCAGATCCCCTCCAGATTCAAGTTAACTCACAGAATCCCCCAGCATCCCAGGATGCTTTGCATCTTCCCCGCAAACCCTCCCTCACAGGGTGGGTGGGCTAGCCTTGGCCCAAACCATCTGTTGCAGCTGAGCAGGGAGTCATGTTCTAACACCCCTCTCCCCTCCTCCACCCTTCCCCTTGGCCATTGCAGCACGTGGCTGCATTTCTGGAATCAAAAGTGAAAGTCTGTTCACTTGCTCATTGATTCAATGTGCGCAGCTTAGACTAACCTGCAAAGAATGAATCGATTCAGCCTTGAGCTTTTTGACAGTCTGTATTTAGCCTACATGCATGTCAGCCCTTGGTATGAGGTCTGAGGTGATGACGACATCCTGTGGGACCTTCTGCTATCATGCTCAAGACCTAGATTTTAGAAGGCTGAAGAGGGGAAAAATGGGGTAACCTGGACATCTTCACAGTCTCATTTCCAGGGCTTATGCACTTGGATTAGGGATGTATGGGCAGTATTTATTCCCTCAGTGGTATATACTGAGTTCTCTGCAGCAGCAGGATAAGCAAAGTGGATATTCCCCCCCTGGGAATCATAATTAACATAGGGACAAGAACCAAGTTTCTTATTTTTAATCTGGACAGGGTCCCTGTAGCTTCTCCTAGAAATGTTCCACCTTGTTTTCTTCTAATCTGAGCCCTCAGCCTCCTAATATCAGTCCACCAGTTTGCCAAACCCCTGGGGTGGCTTTGAGATGTGCATAAAAAGATTTTGATGAGACAACCACACTCATTTTCTCCTGTGAGGTATTCACTGTGGCATTCAGAAGCGAAAGGCCAAGTGTTGTATTTTGCTGGCCCTCCATGTCTGCAATTTGAATACAAATACCACTGAACCTCCAGCTGAAATTCACTTGGGATTACTATAAGGTTGCACTAGTCAGACTCCCATGAGACTAAGTAAGCTCTGAAGTGGTTTTCCCATCCAAAGAAGAGCTGACATGGAGGTACATCAAAGAAAACAATGAATGCATGCTGCTCTGACCTACATATTTCACTCTCAGAAACTCAACTACATCTGCTAGATCACTTGGAACAACTGTTATCCTTTAGAAATGAAAAATCATTTCTTTAGGGAATAAGACAGGCAAAAAAAACTATAGTGCTTTGCTAGGGCAGAGAGCATTTAAACTCTATTGTATTGACTGGATTTTATGATTGAATGCAATCATTACTGTGTCTATATTTTTCTGTTTCAATGAAATCATCAGGCAGTGTCTCACACTGTGCATGTAACCTGTAGGAAAGAGCAAAGAGGCTGCTGAGGAGTAGCAGAATACTAAAATATCATTGGCATCCTTTAGTTTGGAGAGCAGGCTCTGAAATGTTTTCACCCTTCCACACTCTACAGAAACATATATTTTTAATTCCATTTACATGCATCCTCCTCTAAAATGTGAAACAGAATCGGGGACATAATTATGGATTAAGAGTCTTCCATAATTAAAGATGGGCTGTAATAGAAATCCTACCATTTCTTGCATCAAAAGCTCAAAATTCTTATAGGCTTTAAGAGGTCACATGCTTTTCTTTTAATTTACAGATGAAAAATCTTACAATAAACCGAGGACAAGGCTGCTGTTTGAACTATTCAGTGAAAGAAGATGCAATATCGTTAGATACAAAACCATTTTAATTAGCCCATTTCTGGATATTCAGTGATGATTGCTGAAAGCATATAAATCTGGAGGGATGAAAAAGTAACATTATTCTATTGATTTACAGGGTTTGTGATGTTAAAGAAAATAAGAGTCTATAAGAAGTGAAAGTTTTCAAAAATAGGTTAATTTGTAGGTTTTAATTAGCCAGACATTTTTTCTTTCCAATAAAACAGAATATGCTCTTTTTCCCCTCCCCTGGACTGCTTTGACTTCACTTGTGTTTGTGACAGAGCACATTTTTATTATTTAAGCTAAAGAGGAGAGAAATATCTTGATTAGTTATGATTCTTTGCATTCCAAATCAAGCTCTGTAGTTACCAAGCTGTGGAACGTGGTGGGAAGAAATGATTGCAGCCTGTTTCAACTGTACAGGGTGTTGAATAAAGATTACATTGAAGGGCTGACATCCTACCAGCCAGTGGAGCTTAGGATGGAGTTATTGCTATACGGGAGAGGGAGTCACTGGCATCTGGGCAACTGCAGGGGAGATCTCTGCTGTATAGCCAGAGGAGCTGAGGATTTGATCTTTGTTATGTTAACAAATAAAGAATTTTAAGAAGGCAAATCCACCTGTTCTCTGTGACGTGACACAAGCAAACCAAATTCTGATGATGACAGAATGAAGCACTGGGGCTTTGTGCACTGCTCCACCAAAGCCCTCCAAAATTCTAAAGACTTGCATTATATGGTCACTGCCCGCACAAATGAAATGGCTTGGATGGCATCCTGATTCACCAGCACCCTGCTGCTATTTTGCACCAGATGCACAGATGCACAGTAGTTTCAGAGCTACAGTAATAGTTTCTTGCAGCAATGGCTCCCTGTGGAAGTATCTGCCAAACCCCCAGTTCCAGAAGCCTGGTGGAATCGTGTTGGGAGTATGGGTAGTATGGGGAGGAGGTACGGATGAGTCTTTCATGTGTGCAGGGTATGCTCCTCTGCTCAAACAGGCCAAAACCACTGCAGTGTATGTTAAGACAGTCCTTAGAGCTATTCTGATCTGTATTTGGGGCCTAAGTGGACCCCAGAAGCTTTAGCACTGGGAAAGGCACCAGCTGTCTCTTCTCACATGGGTCTTAGTGAAGCCAATGTGCATAAAATTAAGCATGTGCATGTGTGTCTGCAAAGTTAGGAGAACTGTGTTCATTTAAAAAAAAAAAAGAAGGTCCCGTATTGGGAAAGCCTTCCTGGGCATTGGGTGAAACGGAGTACCTGAAAGGGAGCTATGAAGGCTGAAAACCTCTCTTTAAATATAGAAAGTCATTTTAATGTTCCTTGAGGTAGATCTTGCCTCCTGGCATTCAGACTATTACTGTGCCAACTTTTCTTCTGGTTCCTGAGGGTTCAGTCTTTTTTTCTCCTGGCTTTTAATCTACAGTATATATCTTAGAGTTTGTCATATTTTGAGATAATTTGTTGAATTTCTTTTAACTCAAAAGAGGTCAAAGATGCACTGAAGTCTGCCATGGTTAGGGCACAGTGGTTTGTGTGACCATTGGCATTCAAGAAACTAATGTGGCAAGCATTACATCTGGTTACTTCGTCGTTCCCAGTCCAAACCACCAGGTACCCACATACAGTAGGATTGCAGGGAGTTAGCCTCCAGCATGAACCCAGGCCAAGGCTTGTGCTCACACCTCTGAAGCAGCAGCAAGACACTTTCACTGCTTGCCCACCACAACCAACTTCTGACTAGACCTAAAGTTTTTATTTCTATGGTAACTACCACAGCTGGCAAATGCAAGAGCCTACAGACACTTTCATGACCTGTGATTTATTTTCTGCCTTATCCTTTTCTCTTCTTATTGACCAGAAGATTAAAATCAAGCACAATGGGTAGCCAGAGAGAAGGCAGAGGACAGCAGGGGTTTTCTTTTTTCATTCCCATGTGTAGCAGGTGCTCTGTGATGAGATGTTATGGCACACGGCGCACAGTCATGCCAGACAGCACAACTCAACAATTAGAAGAACATGTTTTAAAAAACTTCCCCTGTTCCCCCAAATGACAGACAACTTATTCTTTAAAAAAAATCAGTTGGATGCAATTTTCATTTGTGGTGATAAGCATCACCCGGTCACCACCACCAGAGCTTCTGACCTTGACCCAGTTTGACTCTTTTTGCTATTGAAATAAAAGGAGGGATTTTGACAGCAACACCTCTCTGGCTTTCCTGGATGGATTTCTGAACTGTTATATTTAGGCTTGGCAGAATTTGATATTTTTTAAAAATAATTTTGACAGATAATATCAATGCTTATTTTTAAGTATTTATTTAGATTTTTCTCAATGTAAATTAAATTAACAACATAAACATCTTCTGCCCTTGGCATGGCAAAAAAAGACAAAAAAGAAAAAGATGAAAAGGCCAAGAAGACACCAAAACTTGTTTCTTTTCTAATTGGAGCCTTTCTCGCCATGCACCAGTCTCACCAGTAGGCTGCTTCACCTCTTTTTACAGTCCATCCCCAGTTCTCTGCAGCTGAGTTGCCTCACTAAGGCATCAGGAACTCCCCGCTGCTGCCTCACGTGCCTTATCCACAGCCGCTGCTTCTGGTCCATCTTGAATATTCTTCTTCACACCTCCCCTCAGGCTTTGGGTAGGGATTTAAGTAGCCTGTTTTCTCCCTCTAGCCCACTTCCCAGCACCTGCGAACAAACAGGTAAGTGCTTAATTGACCATTAGGCAGACCACTGTTTTCCTCTTTAAAGAGTCTATACTCCATCCTGCAACTACCTTCTGATCTTCCCCTCTCTTTTTGATTATTAATGATGGAAATATTTTTTGTCAGTCTGTGAGTGTGAGGTGAAATAAACATTTATTGACGTTTACCAACAAAAATCAAATCCTGCCAGGATTTATTATGTTGCATGGACAGCTTAAAGCGTAGAGTAGTAGAATGGTAAAGATTTCTGAAGTGAATAAAAACTAGCGGAGAATTCATATATAGGCACCGACTCTGCGGGCTCAATCACCTACCAAAAAAAATTAGCAAGTGCTCAGCACCCATGAAGCTGCTTGCAGATGTTAAAAAAAACCAAAACCTGCATTTTACTGAAAGAAGCAGCCGTGAGTTCAACCTGGGTTTTGCAGCATTTATAAAGAGTGGGCACTTCAGTGGGGCTTTTTGGAGTTTTAGCTAAAGCTGATTCAATCAGCTATTAGATAAAAGTGCCAAAAAAGCCCCATAAAAGCACCAGATCTTTACAGATGCTGCAGAGCCAGGTAGAAGTCATGTGCTGCCTCTTCTGGCCATGTGCGGCTCAGCACGGGAACGTGCCAAGTTAAAAGTAAAGTGCCAGGTTTTGGTGGGGTTTTCAGGGGCGGGGAGGTGGGGGGGGAGATGATTTACACCTGCAAGCACCCACTGGCAAAAAAAAGTCAGCACCTATAAATTCATATCTCCTTTAAATTAGTGGCAAAAGTCCCTTGTTTTGCTATTTTTACCTTTGCAGGTTGCTGAATCTGGCAACCCCTAGATAGTGCTAGGATGAAAATTGCCTCCTGTTGCCAACAAAACAGTCCTTGCTCTCAGCTCTTTACTCATATACACAGCCCTCTTGAAGTCATTCAAGATGAATATAGCTAAAGAAGACAGCTGGATGATTTTTTGACTCATGCACCATTAAAAAAAATTGTTCACTAATTTCCAAGGCTAAATTGAGTCCTCCCTGGTGGTATCTACACCCAAGTATCTGAATTTCTTCCACACCTGGTTGTTTTACGGGTACCAGTTATAATGGGAGAATAAATATAGATAAACCATGGTACTACTGGACCATCTAACACTTTCCTGAGCAGGTTTAGACAAACTGGTGGTGAAAGGGCTGTGCCCTGTCATATGGTCACTTGTAGCCTTGTTATTAATGGTGGGACAAATTCACAGAAGTCTGAGTGTAGATGAGGACATTTCTGCTTATACAGCTTCCCTGAAGAGCGTGGTTGACTTTCAAAGCAGTCTGGGTGATTTGGCTGCTCCACTCCCATTGCATTTAACAGGAAATGAGTGGCTAAGACTTTGTTGAGCTTTGTAAATCTCAAAGGGATGCACTGGTGGAGCCCAGGTCAGAGTCTGGCCCGTAGAAGCTTCAGTACTGCCAGTGAAACACAGAAATACATTCGTGTAACAAAGGAGAAGGGAGGGCAACAAAATAGCAGCAGCTATCCTGGTGGCTTACTTGCCGCTGAGCCGCTACGAGCGCAGCTACTGTTGCTGCCTGGGGTGCGACTGCTGCCCAGGGCCCTCTAGGACCCAGTTACACCTCTGCAGAAATAACACAGTTTTGAGTTGCATGCCCTAACCTGAGTCCACATTAATAATCCATCTTTTTACACACTCCCTCTGGCTTGCTCTTCTTTGAGCCACCATGTCTTCTTCTCCTGGCTGCCCAGTGGGTCAGCTTCTAGAAGAGACCAGGAGGGTGCCCTGGGCAATTCCCTGCCCATGGGTTGGTGGTCAGGGCATTTTGTTGGAAGTGGCTGGTTCAAAGGCCCTCTGGATGAGAAGGTATCTAAGAATCAAGGTCTCCCACTTCCTGAGCAAGTGCCCCAGTGCTGGCCATTGGCTAAAAGGTAGGCCAACCACCTCCTTCTTGCTAGTTGTGACTTTTCTCCAGCCATGCCTTTGAGAATTTAAATGTAGTTAAGTGCCTACCCAGGTGATCCTATGTCACCACATAATATATGTAGCCAAGGTGAAGCCTTCTGGCATGCTTGGGAGTCAAGTATAGCTACACAAGTGGAAACAAAATAAACTCTATGTAGGTGCCAAAGATGGCCCATTAAGTTTGTCATAATTCTACCTTTTAAATATAAGTATTTTTGTTCATAAGCAGATTTATATTTACCAGGCCTTAATGCAGTTCAAACATCATGTGTTTTGCCTTCCCTTGCACCATAAAAGAAAATAATTAGCTCCCATACTGATAATAGACAAGAAGCACTTTAGCCCATGAAGTTAACCTACTTGCCTGGAAAGGTCAAATTCAGTCCTCATGTAAGCAAGAGTAATTCCAAAGACTTCACTGCAGCTGCAGCTGCTTGCACCAGGTGTAAATGTGTTTTTGCCTGTGGAATACATCTAGGAATGACTGCATTATATCCATCTAACCATATTAGTTTGTTAACCATCTGCTCTTGAGCGGCAGGATATCTTCACAGTCTCAGGAATCAATGAAGTTCTTTTGAGACACACAACTGAATTCTTGCTTTTGTGCTACCCTGAAAGAGATGTGGGCAGAGTTAAGTCAAATATTTTCTTTTAAGCTAGGGGCATCAAACTCATCTCACGCTTGGGCTGGATCTGTATGATGGGGCTCCTTATGCAGTGGTGGCAGGGGAACAAGTTGTGGGGCAAGCAGCGGTAATGGGGCAAGCAACAGCAGTGAGGGCTAACATGGCTCTCAGTTGCCCATGGCTGCCAACACGTATGTCCAAAGGGGCTCTGCTCTTTTGATTTCAGTGCCAGGCTCTGCCTCCATTTGACCTGCTCCCATATTCCTGGTCCCTCTACGAGGCTCGTGCACTATACAACACAGCTCCACAGGCTGAATCCAGCCCACAGGCTATAAGTTGTAAGGTAATGGGTGCCAAAATTTGTGGCAGGCATGCCACATATTATCCCTGTGTCCTCCCCAAGTGCCACTCTGATCCTCTTCCTCTGTCCAATCTCCTGCTTTGCTTTCTGCTTCCTGCCTGTGATCCCTGCCTGATCTGCTCTGACTTCTGCTTCTGGTCCTATTTGCTGCTGTGTTGTCTGTCCCCTCCCTGATCTGCTGCAGGCCATGCACAGAAGCTGCCAGTGTCACTTGTGTTGTGTCACAGGTTGACCACTCCTACTCTAAGGAATCTACATGTTAAACATCAGTCAGCCATTGACTTTTATGGCACCCCTCCCTGCTACAATTTCATTTCTCCTTTCTTCTCCTGCCTCTGACTCCTTGGATTCATTTTTCTCTCTGTTCTTTATAATTAACTCCTTTCTATAGAAGCAATTTGGGTTTTATTAATATTAATCTTTGCAAAGACAAAGTAACCAGGACAAGATACTTGTAGGAGGGATGTACAGAGTTTTATTTTCAACTTGCTTATCTTCCTCTTTTGCCACAATGGAAATCCATATTTATTTCATGATTAAATCAAATTTTGCTGTATTATTAAGAACTGTGGAAGTGACAAGGACCAAATCAGGATTTGCCAGTTGAGGTATGCACAAGTACTGAAATGCTGTCCTGAGGAACATAGGATGCATATACACAAGTAGTGAGGCTGCTCCGATGTGCTGTAACTACAGGACATCAGAGCAGACGTGATTAATCTAGTCTGCTGGAGCATGGTAATTATCGCACTCCAGCAGACTCCAGGCTCTTGTGTATCAGTGTTCCTGGGGTGAAAAATGGTGTGGGGGGCGCTTTAACTAAAGCTTGTTAAACAAGCCAGTGAAACCATTTTTCACTGTGGGGACACTGATACACATGATGCTCCAGGCACTTTAAAGTGGCTCTTGGAACCACTCTAATTAAAGTGTTGCCCCCCCCTCCACTCCTGGAGCACGTGTATAGCCCATAAAGTCTAACAAACATGGGTACAATTTTTTATACATATATACTGCATACTTTAAAAAATAAATGAAACCAATGCACCACTTACTGTTCCTAATCTCACCATGCCTTTCCTTTACTGTTGATGTGAATTCTTTTTATTGCCAGCTCCTTATACCCGATAAAAGAAAACAGAATTATTTATTTAAAATTATAGAAGTAATGAATTTAAAAATGTATATATACAATAATGTTTTGCTAATTTATTTGAAAACACCTACATACATAACAGAATACTTTTGTCTTAAGTTAACCCATCAACTTGTTAACCAGAGAAGGTATTCACAGCAGTTAAAGCAAATATGAATGTATAAAAATCAGAGTAAACTACTTTTCATTGCACTATTATATAAAAACATTTTTTACTGTTTAATTCCAATTTGAATCCAAGCTGCATAGTCACCAAAGGAAAATTAGGCATATCAATATTTTGCAATACCAACACATATTTATGAAGTCATTTAATTTTTTTTGTGCTTATATTAGTCATCAATAATGGAAATTCTAAATATAGGGATGACTAACATTAGCTTCAATGCAAACTTTAGGAATTGACGAAGAAGGCGCCGGGTAATGTGGGACCCCTGCAGGATAC
>NW_017729032.1:150964705-150966193 GCF_001723915.1 Gavialis gangeticus
AGGTCCCTTCCGACCCTAAATCTATGAAACTATGAATTGTATATAAACTACTACAAGAAAAGAAGATTAAAGAGCTGCACCAGCCAGAAACTCAAACAACTTTCTCCAGTGACTACCTAAAAAAAAATAATTACTGTGTTTTTTCTCACTAGAAAGGCAGCTGTCATACAGGAGAGAAAGAAGTAAGTTAGCATATTGCTTTAAAACTGACTGCTGTTTGCCTAAAAGTAGTTCTGTTACTACATTTTGCCAACAAATGCTAGAACATAAAATTCCTCATTCTACAGAATAATAAATGTCATATTTCCATTTTCTAGCGTCTTGTCAGTTTAGTTAAGATAATCAGCATCACATAAGACACCCTGAGTGATCTCAGGACCTCATGGCAACTTTAGAGCCATGATTTTGACATAGTGGGTATGTCTATACAAGATGCTTTATTGTAGCGTAGTTTACTGTGCAGTAAGCATGCATGTCTACACATATGCATGCTTACTGAGCAGTAAATGACACTAATCATGAGTCAATTTGCTACCTGAAAATACAGATAGCAATTTACTCACTATTAGTTATTGAGCAGTAATGCATGTGTACACAGCAACAGGGAGTAAATCTGCTCCTGGTCAGCCCTGCCACTAGGGGGCTGGCCTGAAGCCAGGCTCCAGGCTGGGAGACTCTCCTGCCCCAGAGCTGGGCTGTCTCTATGGCAGCCCCAGCCTCAGACCCTTAAAAGCCTGCAAGCATTTTGAGTCCTGGGGCACACATGCAGGCTGCTTGAGGTCACTCCAGGCCCCTATGTCCCCCTCGGCTGGCCAGAGACTAGCTGTGCCAGCCTGCTTGCACCCTGGCACCACTTCCTGGTACTGAAGTGCTGTGCAGCTGCCAGGCCCATGCTGTCCAGGCCTGCAGGGTGCTGCAGGGTGCTGCAGGCTCCTTCCAGTCCTGCCAGCACCCAGGCCCAGCTGCAGGCAGCTTCTGGCTGCTGGGGCCAGCTCCAGCAGCCTGCAGCCCACCCAAGCAGCCTGCCTGGAGCCTGAAGGTGCTGTGGGGTATTTCCTTGCTGTGTGGCTGTCAGTCCTATACTGTACCCCTGTGCTGGGTGCTACAGGCAACTGACCAGCTCCATGGAGGCCCAGAGAGCTGGCACGGGACCCCCAATAGCGTCATCCTTATCCATGCCTGTGCCCACACCTGTGCCTGCTATGTGGGGTCCCATCTGGTCTGTGGAGGAGACTGGCAACCTTGTGGTGCTGTGGGGCAAGGGAGAGGTGCAGCGTCAGTTTGTGTGGGGTATGCATTCCAAAGCCCATGTCTATGAGGGGCTGTCAGACTGGATGTGGGAGTGCAAGCACCACTGGTTGGCCCAGCAGTATCATATAAAGGTCAAGGTCTTGCAGGCACAGTGGATCACCATGACTTATCACAACCATCAGTTGAGGAGTGGTCGCAAGTCCATGCCTTTTATGTGGCAACTGACAGCCATCCTCA
>NW_017729032.1:150966204-150975512 GCF_001723915.1 Gavialis gangeticus
ACTCAGTGGGCGTGTCTACACAAGACATTTTATCCTAGTTTATTGCACAGTAAGTGCACAAGTCTACACGTGCACGCACTTACTGCACAGTAAAAACCCCTAATCACGTGTAAATTTGCTACCTGCAAATGCAAGTAGCAAATTTATGTATGATTCATTACTACACAGTTATGTACATGTAGACAGGACCCAGGAGCAAGTCCCAGTTCAGCCCTGCCACTAGGGGTCCAGCCTGAGGCTGGCCTCAGGGCTGGGAGCTTTTCCTGCCCAGGGCTGGGCTGCCTCTATAACAGCCACTGCCTCAGCCTGTAAAAGCCTGAAGGCATTTTGAGCCCTGGGGCACACTAG
Organism: Gavialis gangeticus; assembly: GCF_001723915.1. Classification (NCBI taxonomy): domain Eukaryota; kingdom Metazoa; phylum Chordata; order Crocodylia; family Gavialidae; genus Gavialis; species Gavialis gangeticus. The sequence continues at coordinate 150,966,553 of NW_017729032.1, forward strand.
CAGAGAGCCTTAGGGTACTGCAGGCCCTTATGTCACCCTCGGCAGGCCGCAGCCTATCTGTGCCAGCCTGCCTGCACCCCAGCACCGCTGCTTGGCACAGCGATGCCACATGGCTGCCAGGACCACACCATCCAGGCCTACAGGGTGCTGCAGACTGCTGTAGCCCCCAGCCAGGCCTGTCAGCATCCAGGCCCAGCTGCAGGCAGCTTCTGGCTGGCAGGGCCAGCTCCATCTACCTGCAACGCACCACCAGAAGCCTGCCTCGAGGCTGCAGGTGCTGTGGGCAATTGCCTGTGCTGCACAGCTGCCAGTGCTGTGCCAGGCCCCTGCAGTGGGCACTACAGGCAGCTGTCCAGGCCTGGTAGCACAGGGACAGCCACTTGAGGGCCCAGAGAGCCGGCACAGGATCCCTGATGGCATCCTACTCACCCATGCCTATGCTTGTGCCCACCACCTGGAGCCCAAACTGGTCCAAGGAGACTAATGCCCATGTGATGTTGTGGGGTGAGGCATAGGTGCAGCACCAGTTCTAGCAGGGTATATGCTCCAATACCCACATCTAGGCTGGATGTAAGAGTGCGGGCACAACTGGTTGGTGCAGCAGTGCCACATAAAGGTCAAGGCCTTGTGGACAGAGAGGAAAACCATGACCAACCGCAATCCATGCCTGCAAATCCATGCCCTTTATGCAGCAACTGATGGACATCCTGGCACCCCAGAACCCAGGCTGCAGCTGTGCTGTGTACAGCAGCATGGGCAGCCTGCCTGAGCCCCCAACCCAGCCAGGCACCCAAAGTGACACATCACTGGAGTAGGGCCCCTCTGGCCTGCAGCAGCCTGCCCTGCTCTGCTCCCTGGCCATAGCCTCCACCAGCAGCTCAGGGACCCCAGGCGAGTACCTGCTGCAACAGCTCTGTGGCCCCAGCCCCAGAAACAAGACACAGCTTGCCATGTCACTGCCAGCTACCAGCAATGCAAGCTTTTCCCCGGGGAAAGCGGGGGTGGGAAGGCTGGCACCACGTGCCATGCCCTGCCATCTGAGGACACTGCCTGGAGCCGCACACCATCACTGCCAGCTGGGACTGAGCAGAGCCAACAGCCACATCAGCCCTGGCCCTCCCCACCCAGGCCCCTGGTCCTGCCCCAAGCCCGGCCCACCTGCACTCCCCTGGCCCTGGGTTTCCCCCTGCCCCACAGCATGCAGGAACATGGGAGACAGTGCAAAACTTCATTGCAAAACTTTTAAAACAGGCTGGGGTAGGGGGGAAAGGGGGCATGTAGCAGCACAAGTAAAAGTAGAGAGGTACCTGGGGGGGTTAGATGTCCAGAAGGCTGTAGTGTGTCATAAATCCAATGTCTTTCGGTACCTTGGATCCATGAGTTTCTGTACCAAAGAGGCTGATGAAGTAAAGTTCATAGGCCCGGCTGTGAAAAGTGGTTTGTAAATTCCCTTTGAGGATCAGGCCTGAGAGACTAGAGACAGAGTGTTTTTTTGTGAGAAATGTGCCCCCACAGGTAGTTAGGTATTCTTGTCTTTGATAGATTCTAGTGTGCAGTTTGTGGGGGTACCGGCAATATGTTGGCAGGTTTTGTGTTTTGAGCTGTAGGAAGTTAGCTTCTGGTGAAAAAGTTAGCAAGGTTTGGTGCTTGTTTGAATTTACAAACCACTTTTCACAACCGGGTCTCAACCTCCTAGATACAGAAACTCATGGACTCAATATAGACATTGGATTTATGAAACACTACAACCTGCTGATCATCCTGACTACCCAGACAGTGGCAAGTACCTCTCCACTTTTACCTGGTACATCCCCCTTTTCACCTACCCCAGCCTGTCCCTCACCCCGATGCCTCCATTTCCATTTTCATTGACTGGCTTTCTTGCCTGCATTGCATGCCAGCCTCTGGCTTCTTTACTATTCCCTCCATCCAGGAAGAGCACACACACAAACTGCAGGTGCTTCCTCGGCCTGACGAAGGGTTTTTTTAACCCAAAAGCTTGCTAAGATACATTTCTCTAACTATTCATTTGGTCTACTAAAAGATACCACATTGACCTAAAGAAACGTCTCTGCCAGTGCCATGTCCTTAGACCAACACCCCTAGCACCTATCCTCAGTCAGCTGACTGGAAGGACACAGGGCCCTGGGCACATCTAAGCCCAAGGGCTGGGGCTGGCAGGGAGACTTCTCTGGCAGCTGCTGGAGAAGAAGCTCCTGTGGGAGAGGAAAGAAAGGCTCTGTCACAGTTTGCTTGCCTGGGATGCTGCTGGTGCTACTGTGCTGCAGTGTACTGCAGTGCTTATTTGTTGCTATTTAAAGTAGTGGACCAGGATGAGGCTGTAGGGGAGGAGGAGACCTCACTGGGACACACTACCATGTTGTGTAGAGGCCCCAGCCCTAGTGAGGGCACACCTTAACACACAGACAAAGTCACCCATGTCACAAGTTTTGCTTGTCAGCAGCCTGAGGTGCAGTTTCCCAGAAACCCCTGCACTTATCTCCTTGAAAGCTGGCAAGCTTGATGGCCTTATCAGGGGCTAGTATGCCTGCATTTTTCACCCTGCTGTGCCTTAACACACATACGTGACATGAGTTTTGTTTGTCACCAGCTTGAGGTGCAGTTTCCCAGAAACCGCTGCACCTAACTCCTTGAAATCTGGCAGATCTCATGCCCTCAGCAGGGGCTACCACCCTTGCTTTGTTTATCCAAATCTGCCTTAACCCACACACGACATGAGTTTAGCTTTCAGTAGTTTGAAGTGCAATTTCCCAGAAACCCCTACACATATCTCCTTGAAACTTAGCAGGGTTCCTGATCTCAGACAGGGCTACCAGCCCTGCTATTTCTATCTGAATCACCAGTAAAATGTCAAAGTTATAGGTATTTCAGTGATTCCCCATTATAGTCTATGGCTGAATCTCCAAAACAGCACCAAATCTTCTGGAGCCAATTCGGCCAAATTGATTCGGGACTGTGATCTGAATCTCTGAATTGAATCACTGTCGTCCAAATGGGCCAGATCCAAATTGAAACAGAATACTTCCCTATTCGCACAGGCCTAACAACTCACACCAGCACTGGGACTATTCTGCTTTGGACAGACAGATAGCAAGTTCAAAGGAATTTCCCTGCCAGCCTGGTTTGCACTGCTATTTTCCAGTAACTTGCCCAATCACGTTTCCTTTCCCACTTCAAATTGCTTTTTCTCCCAGCCCTGTGGCTCCTGAGCAGGTGTGTTAGTTTCTCTGCAGTGCTAATCACTTTGCAGAACCAGACCCCTGTAAGAAGCAGGAAATCAGGTAATAGAGGAATCTTCAGCTGCTACTTTAAATACCTTGCTGCTACGGTGCAAAGGGGATTCAGGAATGGATGGTGCTGTGATCTACTTTATCCTCTTGCAGACAGATGACTCTGGGGTGTGAGCACATTACAAGCAAGACAGGGTTGAAGAAACATTCAGTAAAAATGCAGGGTGTTGCAGTCTGATGCTAGGGGCATAGTACGTGGTACTCTGTCCCCTGAACTAATGCTGTACAAATACCCTGGCATTATTCTGTGGCTGCAGGAGGTGCTGTCTTTCAAAAGAGAGATATAAAAGTGGGGTGACTGACACTGCAGAGAGACTTAATGGTTTCTTTACACTTTTAGCAAATTCTTGGGGTCACCTACGTACATCAACCTGTTTAAACAGTCAGAAGTGGACAACCTGATTCTAATAGATAAGTATTTGAATTAAGCAAATCTAAAAAAAAACCCTTGTGAATTTTATCTAAATTGTTATACTATGAACATTACTGTAGAATCTTTGAATCAGTTTCAAAATGCATTCAGACATCCTTACATACTTTTATATTGGGTAATCTTTTTTTCTCCTCTCAGTGGAGAGGCTTTGTTGGCTTTATAATTTATAAAACAGTAAAAAAAAATTGAACTGGAAAGCTCAAAGGAGTTTCCTGCATTCTTCTATTGCCAGGTGATGCTGGCTGAAATTGTGCTTTGTTTCTCAAGCCGTTAAAAGAAGTATGCCAAATAAAAGAGGAGGGGAAAAAATGTGATCAGTTTTAACTAGGGAATTTTGGGTCTCAGTACAGAGGAAATGAAAGATCGTTTCTGTCGGCTTCTTTTGTTCTGTTTGGGTGGACAAGCCATCAACTCCTCCTGTTAATCCAGTGTATACTAGTAACATGTTCTCAAGTGGGAGTGTGATTTGATGAATTTAGCAGAATTGTGTTGGATGACCTTCCTGTTACTGGAGACATGATTTCATCTCTCTTGTCTGAAAACGAGCACCAACAAGAGAGTTACTTGAATCTTCCAGCTGGAGTTCCTCAGTGCTATATGTTCCCAAAAAAATCTTTATCTGGACAGTGTTACACCTGCAAATCTATCACAAAACAATGTGTTATTCCTTTACTTTCTGGTCACTTTATCTGCCATCAAAGGCAAATTCACTTTGCTGTAGTCTACAAGCCAATCTTGATCACTGAATGGAATACCCTGCAAAGAGCTAATTAAATGAATGCTTCTTAGAACAGCTTGTTCTAGAACACAACAAAAGAGATGCTATTCTCATCTTCAGCCTGAATAACACAGAGACGCCGGTTCAAGAATATATATATAGGGAGCCAGTAAGTGATAGTGACCACAATATACTTAAATTCAGTAACCTAAATGAAGGTTCCAAAAGTAAACTTGGTTGAACAGATTTTCAAGCACCTAAATGGAAGTTACACAGATAATTCCTTTGAAGCTGAGTGGCAAAGTGCTCTTTTTGCCTTTGAAAATCTCTCCCTGTGACACCACACTTTAAGCAAGTTGGATTAAAAAAAAAACAAACAGAAGCAACAGTACAAAATGAAAGCAATTGGTGAGGAAATTAAAATCTTCAAATCAGTAGGGCTACTCCTCTAGTCAAGAGGAGTGCATGCTGAAAGCTGAGCAGGAGTGGAAGTGCTTTGCAGTATCAGGACTCATGTGCTAATCACTGCAAGATCCAACCTCGAAGAGAAGCAGGAAGCCTGAGAACAAATCTAAAAATGATGAAGGATATAAATGTTAACAACACACATATTGTTAACAACACAAACAGTGGAACTCTGCCACAAGATACAATGGAGGCAAAGGGCTAAGATTCAAAAGTGGACTACATATTGAAATGTATAATGGGAACAAACATAGTGACACAAGATGGGCTACAGGCTTTTCAGTATCAGGGCCTAAACCAAGCTGTGGATGATGGAGGTTAGCAAAGTGTGGAAATATGAATGCATGAAGTCCTCTCAGAAAAGGAGCCTTTGAAAAGGGCAGTAGCTGGTTTGTTCTAATTGTTACATGTGAATGAGCTCCTTACATGGGAAAAAAGGATAAATGCACAATCTTAGAGGAAACCCTAACTATGAAATATTAAATGAAACCCAAACAGCTAGTTGTATCAATCACTAACAAACCAACCTTGGTGTTTAACACTGAAAAATGCAAGGTTCTCCACCATGGGAGGAAAAACCTGCAGCATCCTTATAGGCTCGGCAGTGCTACACTGGCTAGCACTACGGAAGAAAGAGACTTGGGGGTCATCATTGACCACAAGATGAACATGAGCCTGCAATGTGATGCTGTGGCTAGTAAAGTGACCAAAATGCTGGCTTGCATCCATAGGTGCTTCTCAAGCAAATTCCGGGACGTCATTCTCCCCTTGTACTTGGCCTTGGTGAGGCCGCAGCTGGAGTACTACGTCCAGTTTTGGGCCCCATGATTCAAAAAGGATGTGGAGAAGCTTGAGAGAGTCCAGAGAAGAGCCACACGCATGATCAACGGTCAGGAAAACAGACCTTATGATGACAGGTTGAGAGCCATGGGGCTCTTTAGCCTGGAAAACCGCAGGGTCAGGGGTGATCTGATGGCCACCTATAAGTTTATCAGGGGTGACCACCAGGATCTGGGAGAACGTTTGTTCACCAGAGTGCCCCAAGGGATGACGAGGTCGAATGGTTATAATCTACTGCTAGGCTGTTTCAGGCTGGACATAAGGAAGAATTTCTTTACTGTCTGAGCCCCCAAGGTCTGGAACAGCCTGCCATCGGAGGTGGTTCAAGCACCTACATTGAACACCTTCAGGAGTAAATTGGATGCTTATCTTGCTGGGATCCTATGACCCCAGCTGACTCCCTTGGGTGGGAGGCTGGACTCAGTGATCTTCCAAGGTCCCTTCCAGCCCTAATGTCTATGAACTCTATGAAATCTATAAGCTACCACCTACCCCAGTCCATTGAGGAGGGAGGCTCACCCATGGCTGCTGTCTTAGGTCTCTACGACCTGTGCCAGCCAAAAGTGGCCCCAAACCATAAGAACCAGGCCCCAAAACAGTAAAATGGGCACGAGAAGCCCCCAAACTTGGAAACTTTGCATACTAATGAGGGTATGCAAAGAAGGAATGCACAGTTACCACAGTAGAACATAACCAGAGCTGAACCTACTTAATATAAACAGGGTTACATCAAGGAAACAAAAAGTGCTAAAATACACACAGTACAGAATTGTGACTGAGAATTATTTTAACTGTGCTCAGAATCCTTCTGCATAATCCCAAATGAAATCTCCCTCGCCAACAATATGCCGGCATGTTTTGTGCTACTAGCATGGCTGCTTATGTCTCATACACTCCCATGTGCTACAGTAAACACCTTCTTACACCATCTGCATTTAGCATTGTGCTCGCTTTCCTTGTCTTTGCAAATCCATTCTTTGAATTCACTATCTAGTCCAAGCAGACTCAGACTTTCACATGCTGCCTGCTTTTGCTTTCTGAGTGATAGGCTGATCCAGGCTTTTAAGATTATCACTTATTCTTTTCTCAGCTACCATTTTTTATATAGGACATTAACACGAACAATGATGACTTGGCAAATAAAAACTTACTCGACTGCAGCAACAATTTTGCACCACACCGACCCACTCCAGGGGTTCTTTACTCACCCTGATAACCCTGTAACCCCCACATCCCATCCCCCACTGGCCCCATTTTCCCCCTACTGGCATGGACTCCCGTCCACCACATCTCAGCCCCACAGCTTTGTCCAGACCACGTTGCCCCTCTTCCTGTTCTACCTGTTGCCTCAGACTGCCTGGGGCCACATGGTTCTGCCTACCTTCAAAGCAAGCATCTGTTGTAGGTGATGGCCAGGAGGGCACAGTGGCAATACATAACTGGGGGGATCAAGCTATGAAGGCTCCCATGGGCCATGAAGCCCTTATGGAGACCTCCCTGCAAGGTGTTGAGCTGCACTCCTACTCAGACAAAAGGTGGTTCTGCTCTGCACTGTCTGTCCATCAGCACTTGCTTCGAGCCTCATTCCAATGACAGATCTTTAATTAAGCTCATGGTTTCTTAGCTTTTTACAGACAGCTAAGTTTTTTGACATATTTTACAGACAAGTGTTTTTAGCTTTTTTTATGGACTGTCTGTAAATATATGACCAGGTGCCATGACTGCCTGTGCTTCCTGCCTGGTATGCTGCTTTGCATTCTGTTTCCTGCCCTATCAGCTGCTGAGCTGTCTGTCCCATGCCTGATCTGCCATGTGCCACACACAGAGGTTGCCCATGCCACTTGTGGCACATGGGCTATAGGTTGGCCACCTCTGAGCTAGCAGGTCCATCACACTATGGTAATAAGAACTTTTCAGTGACTAGATGTTATTACTTTCTTCCCTGCTTTATGTAGATTATATTAATGTAAATTAATTTATAGTTCCATTTTCTTAGTATAAAATATAAGGATCATATCATTCAAACCCTTATTTATATGAGCCTTCCCAATGAAATCCAGGGACCTGTTTCTGGGAATAAATCCTAGTCACATGAGAAAGACTTTCAGGATTTGGCCATAGTAAGATCAATGGCATACAACTCAAGCTTGTACCCACTGTGGCATGAATCCTATTTCATCAAAAGAGGAAGATGCTTAGGGCTAATGCTCCCAATGATGTTTCTGGTTCTGGCGTCTTCTAGGGCAGCACCCATCCCGCTGAGTCACACTCCTGTTGGCTTGGTCTTCTTCTGGCCATACTTTTCTTTTTCTTTTAGCTGTCCAATGGGCCAGTTTCAAAAGGATGGCCAGAGGGTGGTCTTTGTTTTGCCTAGCTCATGGCTGGATGGTTGGGGCACTTTGCTGGAAGCCCAGGAATACAAATTCAAACCTTTTCAGGGGTGGGGGTGGGGTAGGGTGCTAAAGTGTTTCCCATTCCCTCAGCCAGTGCTGTAGCTACTGGGAGAAAAGGCAAGAGATCCCTCTTCCTTCTCTATCAAACAGCTGGTCTTTCTGGTTTTTTCTCTGACTATACCTTTAGGGCCTGACACAGACTTCCTTGCCTTCCCAAGTAGAGAGGGATCACCAGAGTGTATAAGTGGTTTTAGTGTATCCGTTCTGAGCACACACAGAAATACAAGTTTGTTTGTGAATACCACAATCCACATAACTGGCCAGAGATGTCTTTTACAATCCCTGAACTAAAGACTGCACCCCTACCACCATCACTGCTCCCCACCACCATCACCCCCCAGACTGGTGACCCAAAGGGGAGGAAGGGCCAGGGCCTATCCCAGATACCATCTTGGCCACCAAAACTGAGGGAGTCAGCCAGCCTGCAGCCCCTCTCTTTGGGCTGGCACCACCTTGGGGCATGGCTGAGGGTGCCTTTTGACATTGCCTTTATTTTCCTGTTGTGCCTCTTTTAAATTGCATGTTGTGTTTGGGAGGGAGGAGAAGGAGGATTTATGGGTTTTGTGGGGATAGCCATAGCCTGTCTGTAGAAGGGGGGGTATGGGACTGAGATGGGAAAAGCAGATGGAGCTCCCTTGGGAGTGAGAGGCAGAGGAATGGGTGGGAATGGGGAATGGAAAGAGGTTTTCCATACCTAGAAGTAAAGTCTGCATGTGTGTGTGTGCGGGGGGGGGGGGGGG
>NW_017729032.1:150975795-150976726 GCF_001723915.1 Gavialis gangeticus
GGGGGGGGGGTTGGGCAGCACATTGGTTTGCTCTCCTGGTTGATAGGCAGAGAAGCAGGAGTGGGTGAGGTGGGATGGAGCTTTAAAGTTCTGAGGTGTTGCTTGGGGCATCTGTTGCTGTTTTATGTTTTGTGGGCTGTTTTTTGCCAGTGACCCTGAGCCTTCCTGGGGATGGTAGCATATTTGTCAAATGAATGGATAAATACAAATGGCAAAAGGTAGATGTAAAAGAAGTACCAAGACACCTTTAGCTGAAATAGGATTTGGGCCAGTATGTCTATGGAGAACTGACAGAATTAAATTAAACAGAATATTCAAATATACCATAAATACAAACAGCTGAAGAACTTACAGGCCATGTACAGTAGCATGGGTGACTGGTGCCTCCTGAATCTGGGGGGGGGCACAATTTGAGGGTGGGCCTGGGGGCAGGAGTACCCCCCCAAATGTACCACCAGACTTTGTGGCAAAAAAACTGCTTCAGGGCCAGGTGGGGAAGGGGTGGGGGAGGAATCGACACACAGCACACCACTATTCCCCCTTCCACTCCCTGGGCTGCCCTCCCTGAGCCACACCCCATCCTCTGCAAGAGCCCTAGGATTATCCCAGCAGCAGGAACAGCACCTCTGCTGGAGGACTGGAGCATGCTCTTTACAAGTAGGAAGGGGGAGGGAGGGACTACATAGGGAAGGGAGGCAGGGGAGTGCTCTGTTTGACTGGAGTGCTCTCTGATGCTCTGGGCTCCAGAGTGCTGTCAGGGTGGGCAGGTCTGGGTAGAGAAGCAGAGCGCAGTCCCTGGCCACACAATCGGGCTGGTGGAGATCCGCTCCATGCCTGGCCCTGTCCTGAGCGGTGCCTAGCTGGGGTGAATCAGTGGGCCCCCCAGCACTTTCTGGGACCAATCTAAGAGGGGGCATGTGCCCCCCCCCCC
>NW_017729032.1:150976936-150977617 GCF_001723915.1 Gavialis gangeticus
TGCGCCCCCCCCCCCCCCAGGCTCCCTTACCAGGCACTTATGTACAGTAGCTTACTCCAGTTTTCTTTTAATGCCTTTTCTCAAAGTTTGTCCTTTCCTCAGCACGTATGCAGAGCTCCCAATCCTTTGCCTGCCATGCCCAGGCATGCCCAGCAAAGTAAGTTAAAGAACTTATAACTTTGACATGTGTACTACAGCTCTCTCTTACGATACTTATTTTTTACTACTGAGCTGGACAACCAGCATTGTTACTCCTAAAATATTTGTGAGTGCAACAGAATTTTCCAGGGAGAGATTTCTTGGGGCAAGCTTTAGTCGAATTTAATCCAAATCATTGTATGCAGCTCAATTTGTTAAGAACAGCTCCTATGCTAAGAAGAGTCCAGCGCTATGCTTTTCCTCATAATGTTAAAGAACACAATAATAACAACATTAAATTCAATGCCCTCAAGGGGCAGTTGTAGTGGAGGGTCACATTTTCCTTCTTTCCAATTAACCTACTTGTCAAATGCAATGGTATATGCACTCAAGAAACTGCCCTAAAGTGTTTCTCATGCTCTTTTAGTAATACAATGTGGGGGGAAATATAGTTCAGGCTATGCTGTTTGACTTGTCCTTGGTATTTTTTCTTATGGAGAAAACTGCAAAAATTGAATTATCTTTTATATATATATATATATA
>NW_017729032.1:150977653-150989917 GCF_001723915.1 Gavialis gangeticus
TATATATATATAACCTGCTAAAATTTAACTGCTTTTTGTGCAAGGGGGGCAATACTTAGGTGTTAGAGAGCCTAAGCTCCCAGATTCAGGCCTTAGGTTGGGTGTGGTGATAAGGACTCACTCGAAGCTGAAGATGTGACAGAGCGCAGCCTCCTCATTCAGTGTCTCAGTTCCAACTGCCTCTACCTCATAGCCCCTCACCTAATGTTTTGACTCTAAACCTAAACTACTTAAAGTTGTAGTTTCCAGTATAAAAAACAGATACAAGTTACAAATGTGTGTATCACTTAATGCCAAGTCCTTATAACCAATCTACTAACTGAAGTTTCCAATAATATTGGATTAGCCTCTGGGGTACCTTGTGCTGACCCCTGGACTTACAGGTCTCCCTTAAGGTAGCAGTGGCATGTCCCAGGACCTGTCTATTTTAGTTTGACATGACCACCAGACTGGCTGTCTGTTTCAGATGTTTGCCATTGGGCAAAACTACACTCACTACTCCTTTACTTGCTTCCTCCTAGGAGATGGAGGAGATGGTGCTCTTTCCTCCTTAGAAGATGTTTTATTGTGCAGTAGCATAGTTTATCATGCAGTAAGCCTACACATCTACACATGCATAGACTTACTGTGTAGTAAACTCTGTTACTCACAAGTATATTTGTTACCTGTGACTGCAAGTAGCAAATTTACTCATGAGTACTTATTAAACAGTAATGCATGTGTAGATGCCAATCAGGAGCAGATTTACTCCTGGTCAGCCCTGCCACTAAGGGGCCAATCTCAGCTCAGCCCAGGTCCCCTGGGGCTGGGAGCCTATCTTGCCCCAGGGCCGGACCACCTCTATGGCAGCCCCATACCCAGGCCCTTTAGAAAGCCTGCAGGCATTTTGAGCCCTGGGGCACAACAGCAGGGAGCCCGGGGGGACTCTTGGCCTTTGCTGACGATGCACAGGCTGCAGGCTACCTCTGCCAGCCTGCCTGCACTGTGTACCTGCCAGGAAGTGGCAGTGCCATGCGGCTGCTAGGCCCATGCTGTCCAGCTCTGCAGGCTGCTGTAGGCTCCTGCCAGCACCTGGGTCCAGCTGCAGCTGGCTTCTGGCCACTAGGGCCAGCACCAGCTGTCTGTAGCCAACCCCCAGAAGCCTGCTTGGACCCTGCAGGTGCTGTGGAACATCACCTTGCCGTGCAGCTCCTAGTCCCATGCTGTGCCCCTGCACTGGGTGCTGCAGGACAGCTATGTGGAAGCCCAGAAAGCTAGCATGGGAACTCTGATGGAGTCATCACCGATGCCGCATGCCGCCACTTGGGGCCCCAACTGGTCACAGGTGGAGACTATGCTGTGGCGCAAAGTGCTGTGGGGTGAGGTGGAGGTACCGTGACAGTTTGCATGGGGTGGGTGCTCCAACGCCCATGTCTATGAGGGGCTGTCAGCTTGGATGTAGGAGCATGAGCACGACCAGTCAGTGCTGCATAAAGGTCAAGGCCTTGCGGGCACAGTGGCTCACCATCAACAACCACAATCATCCGTTAGGGAGTTCCCACAAATCCATACCCTTTACGCAACACCCTGATGTCATCATTGTGTCCTGGAACTCAGGCTGCATCTGTGCTGTGTACAGCAGCGCAGGTGGCTTGCCAGAGCTGCCATTTCAGCCTGGCACCCATGGTGATATGTCTCCAGAGGAGGGCCCTTTGGGCATCCAGCAGCCTATCCTGCTGACCTCCCTTCCCCTAGCCTCCACTAGCAGCTCAGGGAGCCTGAGCTATCACCTGCCTAGACAGCTCCGCAGCCTCAGCTCCAGCCATAAGACATGGCTGGCCATGTCACCACCAGGCACCAGCAATACAAGCTTCTCCATGGGGAGGCCTTGGCTGGTCACCTGCATGCCACGCCCCACCACCCAATAAATCCCCTGGGAGCCACACACCATCACTGCCAGCTGGGACCAACTGGAGTCACCAGGCATACCAGCCACACCTACATGGTAAGCCCTGCACTGTGGGGAGGGCCCTCCTTGGCCCTGCCCCTGCCCTGGGCCCCAGCCCCAGCCCCAGCCCCAGCCCCAGCCTTAGCCCCTGATCTCCATCTGGCCTGGCTGCACTCCTATGGCCCCTGGGTTCTCCCCCTGCACTGTCAAAGCTCAGAGTCCCATGCCAGGTGTGCCTGAGGCACCATGGTGATCAGCAGCAGCAGGGCATAGTGAATCAGGTACCCCTTGGTCCATGCAAACAGCTCCTCACACAGTGCCTGGGGCACATACAGCAGGGGCACTCTCAGGGCGAAGCACAGTGCTGGTGCAGTGGGGAGGCAAGCTGATCCCGGGGAGCCTCCTAAGAAAGGCCCCCTGTGGGGAGGGCAGGGATATGAGCAGCTCCTCTTCTCAGTTATCAAGGAGCCCCATGCTTCCTGAGCCTAGGCACCATGAGCTTGGCGGAAGCACAGGAGACCAGCAGGCCTGCAGAAGGAGAAGTGGGAGCAGTGGAGTCTGGAGCCATGGCAGCAAGTGCTGCCAGGAGCCTGTCCTGTCTGAGCCTGGGAATGAGGCAGGGAAGGCAGGATGCCTGTGGCCAGCACCCAGTGACCTATCAGTCCCTGGAGAGTAAGCAGGGACAGACGCCTCAGCTGATGGCTGCCTGGGTCTGGGCCCGCCTGCTTGATTTACCATGGTCCCTGGGCACCCATGCACATCTAACCCCTGATCTGAGGATGGGCAATGCACAGCCCCTGATACAGAGAATCATTCCTCAGAAATGTTGCAAACTCTCACAAACAGCTTCTTATGGCTCTGCAGTTTCCTGCAGCTGCACACAGGGGAGAGGCTCCAGTTGGCAGCTGGGATGTGGCCTCAGGGTCACCACTGCCCACAGTCAGGGCCCTGCGGATGCACCAGCTTCACAGGAGGAGGATCCAGGATCAGCCTCTCCTCCTGGACTGGCTGGTGACAACCATGGAGGACCAGCAGGTGGATGCACAGATGTAGTGGGCAGAGGACATTGCCCAGCAGGACAGGTGTCAGGTGGAAGATGTTGCCCGCGAGGACACATGGGACCAGCATGAGGAGGCATGGAACTGGGTGGACTTTTTACCCTTTTTATCCTAGTCTGTCTTTTTGGAACACCACCCCATGGTCAAAGAAGCCAAAGCCCTGATGGTGACATAATTTATGCAGCCACGTGTTGATTTCCAGTATGCATCTGCTCCTAGCCAGACCTTTATGCTTGACTAGAAGGGTTGATGAGAACACCACCTAGGCCCAATCCCCTTGCATTCAGAGCCATGTAGTCACTTTTGATCTGTACAGGGTCACCTCTGGCAATGGTGTTAGTGCCCACATAGATGAACAGCATGGGATAGTAGTCAGAGGGCTGGATAAGTAGGGACTTACTGAATTTGGGATTGCGCAATTTTCATGGAAAATGTGAAATCAGGTGGGCTCTGAGAAAAATAGTGGTCTCTGCAATTTTGGTGGACTTGCTGCACCCCCCCCCCCCAAAAACAACCAAAAACCATACTGAAAATAAAGTTCTGGCTCCCCAGAAGAGCTAGCAGTCTTCATGGTGCTGTGCCCAATCACACAGCCTGCTGGGGAGGAACAGGGGAGTGGGGCTGCCGGCACAAAAAGCTGCTAGCAAGATGGTTGCTGCTAGGTCTTTGCGAATAGGCAGCTATTCAATTCGGCTTTGGATCCAGCCGATTTAGATGCCAGCGATCTGATTCAGAGCTCCGGATCAGTTTCCCGCTTCAATTCGGCTGAATCGGCTCTGCTGAAGCTTTGGAGCCGCTTTGGAGCCGCTTTGGAGATCTGGTAATAGGGTATAATGACATGTGTTTTGTTTTCAGGATTTGAGGTGCAGTTTCCCAGAAACCCCTATATATATCACCTTGAAACTTGCCACAAATCATGCTCTCAGCAGGAGCTACTATCCCTACAAGGTCCATCAAAATTGGCCAAAAGACAACAAAGTTATAGATATTTCATTGATTCCCCATTATACTCTATGGCCGAATTGTTAAATTGGCTCCAAATCTTTTCTGAAGTGATTCGGAAGCTCCGAACCCATTTCACCCTCATCACCAATCAGCAGTGAGGAGTGGGACCACCAGGGCCCCAGGGTCAATCAGAGGCATGGGGGGGAGGCATGGGGGGGAGGCGCCATGCTCTTCCTGCGAAACAGGCGGCTGACCTGGGGATCAGTGGCCACCTCCTTGGGTTAGGTAGACCTCTATGATGAGTCCTGGCAACACTTTGTATTCAGGCTCCTGGCAGGCAACAGACTTCCTGAGACAACAATCAACCGACTCTTCCAACTAAGCATGCAAAATGGCTCCTAAACTCAACCTACACCATGAAGCCTGAACCAGGCAGACCTTCATACTCACCAGCACTCACAAACCCTCTTCCTAGGCAACCGCGGCCTCCTGCTCTTCTCCCAAGCAGGACTCCCATGGAAGCTCCCTTGTTTACTGGTCCTGTACCATTGGCTCTTCAACACTGGCAGCAGAACAGTGTAACTACATGGGGTGAAAAGAAGAAGTTCTGTATCCCTTAGACAGATGTAGAATACTAACTAGTCTCTCTTGCTCTGTGCTGCCTGTGCCTTTGTCTGGCTCAGGCTAGGCACACCTAGACTCTGTGCCTCCTGGTGCTCCACCTGATGCTCTATCTTGCCCTGAGTGTGAACTTGTGCCTATAGATGCTGATTCAGCAAAGCACTTCACCACATGTTTAAGTATATGCTTAAATCTCACTGTGGTCAGTGGAACTAGAGAATGTACTGAACTTTAACAATGTACTTAAATGTTGCATTAAATGACAGCATCATGTACAGTCTAGGCCAGTCTACTGCTCTGTCATGGCTGGCTGGTACACGTGAAATCTGAATGCTTCTTCACTGGTTCCAACTTCAGCTTTAACCTGTCCAGCTCATCCAGCTATGCATGTTCAGTTCTTGTCATTAAGAAAGTATTCATTTGCTTGAATTCCTACCAATGCAAAATCAGTTCACTTCAAAGTCTTTAGTATACTGGAGAAATAAACTCCCTGAGACAAAAATCCCTTTTATTACATGGACCTAACTGAGAAGACATAGCAATACAATTTATTTCCACTATCCCTTCTTCCTTTCCTTTTTCCTGTTAAAACTGTTTCTAGCATTTAGATATTCTCTGACAGCTAGAGTGATAATAGGATAGTTTTTTTTAAATTCTAGTGCTATTCAAGATCAGAAGAATTCACGTCATACAGCATCATTAAAGTGTGAACTCAAGTTGGGAAAGATGAGGCCTTTACAAGACTAATGCAATTAATTCTGCTCATTAACTACAGCCTCAAGATTATGTACATAGGGTCTGATCTTGCTGCTGCTGGATATCATAATGTCTGAAGAAATGATTTATTCACTGAATTTCCCAGTGATGGGGGAGCAGGGAAAAGTACCTACGTTGTATATTAGTATTACAGGTATTTACTTTCAAATGTACACCATATTATAGATATCTTTCTGTCATAAGTTCTCGTCGAGGTAAGAAGAGTTAAAACAAATCAAGATCTAATATTTAAGAAGTCAGTTATGTCTGGAGTGTCTTAGTTCTTTGCAGGGTACTAGAATGAATTCCAACCTCCATCCTTCTGCTTTCTTTTCAAAGAAGGAATCTCACAGTGGGACACACTTGCTAAAAAGGAACTAATATTCAAGAAGCAATTTATTTTGCCAGCAGCTTTCAGTGTACCCTTTGCTGTTACTGCAATATGTTGGTTGTGAATAAGTGTTATTGCCCTCATAATTCAGTTCCTCCTTCTACTTGATCCCGCAAGGAAGACTAAGATTGGGTTTGTTTGCAGTAATTAAATGTGTGTGAGAAAGAAAACTGAAAGAAAGTACATTAAGGGAAAAAATATAAGCCATAACCAACACTGTTTTCAGAACCCCTGTTATCATGTCCTTGGAGAGCTCATCTGTTCATCTCTTTTGGCCACAGTTCCATTGCTAGAAATCATTCTGGGAGAGGGAGCAGTACAAGTTTTTAGCCTGCAACTACCCATCTATCCTGCTCCTCGCATCTCTGCAAGACTGGAGTGATCCCAATCTGGGGAAAGTTTGGGTTGCTCACTGGAGACTTTGGAGTGACAAGCAGGCAGGTGGTTTGCACTGCTGCTCCCTCCGAGTGACTTCCGCTGCCTGGGAGCTGAGCAGATGGTGCAGCAGGGCAAAGCCTCCTGCCCACTTCTCACACTGAAGTCCCTGGTTTGTGAAGAGCTAGTGGGGAGCAGCTGGTGTCTACTCTTCCCATCCCTTCCTACTCTACAGTGGAGGGTGGGAACAGCTGTCCCCCATGCTTTCTCCAGCCTGGTGTGACCCCAGTCTCTGGAGGACATTGGAAACCTTGCCCATTCATCCACCCCTCCTTGTCACCAGGAAGTTAAGCTGTGGGAAAATGTACAAATGTTCCATCTCCTGGGACAAATTCTCCCAGGAGTGACTTCTAAGTGGCTGAAGTCAGGTTATATTTTTTCCAGAACCATAATTTTTGCTCCAGCAGAATAACCCAAAACATTTATACACTCATGATTTCTACCAAGAAAGCAGTGATTCTCTTTGTACATAGTCTTTATCACCTCTCCAGTGTCTAATCATATCCCTTATGAAGCCTGTTTGTACTTAGACTGCTAGCTCCTTGGGGCCTGGTGTCCATGTGCATTATTGCAGAATACAATAGCCACATAATTATAAGAATAAAATCCATGATTATACATTGTTTTGAAAGTATAAAAACTACAACTTCAAAAGCTGTACAGGAAGAGCTAACTGCAGGTAAAGGACCTGACACACAAATACAGAGGAATGTCAAAGGGCTACATGTAGATATACAGAAGTAAGCTATCCTTCCACCCAACAAAACCATTGGCAATGACTCCAATCAGTGGAGGCTAGTGATATTTGAAAATGGTATGCAAAATTAGCATACAAAAGTCTCAGCAACAATTTATAGTAGAAGCTAAAGATCATAATGTAGCTCACTGAATACAGGGTAGTCAGTATTTTGCCTGCCTGTTCTGAAGAGCCTCCACTGCCCTCAATTTAAACATTTCCCTAGTGTGAGTATGTCTCTTTAATGCTTGGTTCAAGGGTTTTATTTCCATCTTAGTGCCTTAATGTCTGTTGGAGATGCAGCCTAGAGGCAAACTTTCCCACAGCAATGCCTTACTTTATTGTACACTGTGGTACATGTAGTCAGCTCTGACAGTGTTAGTTCTGCACCGGTACACTGTTTCTCAAACTGGCTATAAGTAGAATTGCACAAAAAACATGTGTTAAATCAAAACACCAAATTCAGTTCTCATGTGAATATTCCAAGCAGTTTTGACACATGTAGATTTTTTTCCCTCCCCTGATCTGAGTTTTGCTTTAAGATCTGAGTTCAGAAGCCTTAGAGCAACAAACATATTTGGACTGGTTTTGTTTCAACCTTACAAATGGGTTTAAATTTAGATCATTTTGAATGTTCCATATTTTAAATGCTCCTCTTCTTGCTCAAAGCTTAGG
This sequence comes from Gavialis gangeticus, assembly GCF_001723915.1. Taxonomy (NCBI): domain Eukaryota; kingdom Metazoa; phylum Chordata; order Crocodylia; family Gavialidae; genus Gavialis; species Gavialis gangeticus. The sequence goes on from NW_017729032.1 coordinate 150,985,198, forward strand.
GTAGTGGGATCTCAGATGTTTCTTTAGTTCCTTCTTTAGTCAAATTAATATGAGATTTTAAATTTTGCATGATTTCCGCATGACCTTAAAAGTCAGACCTAGTTCACAGGAAGATTTTGCAAATCCCAGAAAATCTTATAGCTAATGTAGGCTGGATATTTGTATTTACTTGTGACTTTCAGAATTACAGTGGCCCAGACCCAGCTGTCCCCGCAGCATTACCGGAGGTCCCAATCATGGCATATTCAGGAGCAATACTACTAATTCAGTGCTTGCTAAAAGCTTGGCAGTTTGAACAGATAATAAATGTCCAGGGAACTCTTGCCCAAAGGTCTTCTAGACTGGGTCATAATCAATACACACATGGAGGTTGGACAGAAGTGATAATGTTGCAAGTAGTTATATGCCATAATTCTGAAACACAACCTTGTGCATAGACTGGCCAGAACGACATGGGGAGAAATGCAACCCCCACTTTGAACAGCCACTTTAGCACTTGTTTCTCGGCAGCAGAATATTGTTCCCCAGTCTGGGACAAAAGCATGCAGACAAATATTGTTGATACGCAGTTAATGCAACTATGCAGATTATATGAGGAAAGCTAAGTATGTCATGGCCCTGGCTTCCAATCCTAGTGAACATTGCTCCCCCACAGCTGTGCCACGATCCTGCATGCGTAAGGGAATACCATAAGGCCATTGGTAACCCAAACCTTCTAATCAACAAGAACATCACCACACCACCTTCTAGATAGGCTCGGATCTAGAAAACCCTTCTGGAAATACACCAAGAAGCTCTATGATGATAACAAGAGCACCAAAGAAGAATAGAGGGAAGCCTGGGCAAATACCAACCTGCCACAGAAATACGTCATCAATGGCCCTACAATCCTCCAGCTAGGATTTGACTTGCTGATAAAGATTTGGTCCTCCCTGAATCACACCTGGATACTTCATGGAAAATGTGGACACCTACTCCATAAATGGAGAATCAAAGAGAGTCTGGGTTGTGATTGTGGTGTGATTTTTCAGATGGTGCAACACATTGTGAACAATTGCCCAATTAGATCATTTAATGGCAATCTAAAATCAATCCATGCAGCTACCCCTGAAGAAGTTGAATAGATATCAAATTTAGATATTAATTTATGAATGTTGTAATCCTAAAATGTCATGCGAAAGAAAGAGACAACAAAAAACATGTATGTTTTAATGTTGTAGATGTTCCATAGGTAATAAGTCTAAAACATTCTCCATGCACAATAGAGAAACAACTTATATATTGTTATCTAGCTGCCCACAGGAGCTAATACCTTTCCTTCTCATTAAATAAACAATGGAGTGAAGTTATAATTGCAATATAATCTTTGCTTAATTATAGGTAGCCATCCATATGAAAGTTTCTCTTAATATTGGCTACATGAGTCAGAGTAAGTATACAGATGTTAATCCCTATGGTTCCTTCTCTTCTTAGTACTAGGTAGGAGGCAGAATGGTTACTGGAATACTGCACTCTATTTCCTGTATATGCTTATAATGTTGCTCATTACGCCTTCTCACCTGAACAGTGTTCTCCATGGCCTGGATTTAGCATATTTAAATTGAACAAAATAATGGTTCCCTAGCAAACATCTATGTAGGAAAGCACAGTCATTTTCAAATGACCCTTATAAATGAAATATTGAAACCATATGTTGCATATGCTGTTGATGTCTCTTGGCATTGTTTGCCTTAGCAATATCTAAAAATCATACATATTATTGACCAAGAATTATTATATGCTAGCTAATTTGGTTACCCTGTATGTGCTGGTAGGTGGCATTATTGGTCCTTATGCACAGGCTGTAATTCTATTACCCATGTCCTGTGGGCATGTAGGGATGCCCACAAAGCCTGAGCATGCACAGGAGGGTATCCACTGGCTGGCCATATTAGTACAGGAAAAACCAGGTAAGAGCAGCCCTCCCATGTTTTAGCTCCAGTACATGCATGGTTACTTACCCAGGAAGAGGGAGCCCAATGTTCTAGGCTCTCCTTGCTCAGGGGCAGTTTGAACTTGCATCTCCTTGACTTCACAGCACTGTGCTCTAGCCACCATGTAATAGTTTGAGGACTTTAAAGTCCACTCTCCAGTGTTGCTTTTGAAGCTGAGATACTGCCCTTTGCATTTAATAGGCATGGGATGGAAGTGAGTGGGGAAGTTTCAGAGTAAGAGTATAGGCTAGAACTCGGGCTGCATTTTTGCAGAGAAACAGCCACACGCAATGAGTCACACAAACACACCAGTTTTGTAGGCCTACGCGACTAGGGAACTATTTGATTTGGGTTCGGATTCAGCCGATTTGGATGCCAGAAATTCAATTTGGAGTTCTAAATCAGTTTTCTGCTTTGATTCAGCTGAATCAGCTCCTAAGCTTTGGAGCCAATTCGGAGCCGATGTGGAGATTCGGCCATAGGGTATAATGGGGAATCAATGAAATAGCTCTAACTGTATTCTTTTTTGTCTGATTTGGATAAAACTTGAAAAAGTGGTAGCTTCTGCTCAGAGCATGAAGCTTGCCAAGTTTCAAGAAGATAGGTGCAGGAGTTTCTGAGAAACTGCACCTTAAAGTCCTGAAAGCAAAACTCATGTCGTGCGTGTATTAAGCCACAGTGGGGTAAAAAGTGCAGTCTTGGTAGCCCCTTCTGAGGCCACAAAGCCTGCCAAGTTTCAAGGTGATAGGTGCAGGGGATTCTGAGAAACTGCACCTCAAGCTGCTGACAAGCAAAACTTGTGACATAGGTGACACTGTGTGTGTGTTAAGGCATGGTGGGGTGAAAGCCGCAGGCTTTCTAGGCCCTGCTGCAGCCACAAGCCTGCCAGCTGTCAAAGAGATAGGTGCAGGGTGGGGTTCTGTGGCCCTGCACCTTTGGTTGCTAACAGGCAAAACTTGTGACATGGGTGATTATGCAACTGTCTCTCTCTTAGGGCACAGGGGCATGAAAAACACTACTGCAGGCCTGCTAGGCCCTGCTGTGGTCACAAAGCCTGCCAGCTGTCAAAAAGATAGGTGCAGGAGGAGTCTGGGTTCTGGGGCCCTGCACCTCTGGCCACTAACAGGCAAAACTTGTGACATGGGTGGGTGACGCTGTATGTGTATGTGGCAAAGTGGGACTCCCCGCCTAGCCACCGTGCTAGGTTCCCCACTTGCCTATGGGCACACCACCCACCTAACTCACCTGCCATGCCTTGTTGGTAATTAATATGAGGTTAATTAAGGCGGGAGGCTGCCCATTTTATGCCCCGAAGCCAGGGGGCACTATCTGTGGCTCTGTATCTCCCTTACACTGCAGCCCGTGTCTTGCAGATGGCATCCAGATGACAACATGCTCCTGGCCTACAGCTGGAGCAAGCTTAGGCCTTGCCATCAGGCCTCAGTCACACACCCATTCATACCACCCACCTCTCACTCAGGCCTCACAGACTCTACCCTTTCTCACACCGCCCCCTCACCTGGGGCTCCACACTGCCCCCTCACTTGGGGCCACGGGGCTTTTCTCCCCGGTGGGCTCAGGTGACCATAGCCATGCCTGGCCCCACTCTCCCTCCTCAGGGTCTCTTGGGGTCTTACACCCCACAGGGCTCAGGTGGCCTCAGCTATGCCTGACCCCCAACTACCTCTGGTGTTACTTAAACCCACCTGAAGGTGAGGGCTAGGGTTAAGGTGCCCTGACCCACCTTTCACTGGGGTGATAACTGGCTTGGCATTTCGTGGGGGCTCCCATGCCACTGAGAGCCCCACCAGACCACCCACTCTTGGCAGGGTACAGTTTTAGGTCTTGCCCAGGATCAGGAGCCTCCAATTCATCCCCTACATCTCTTGCCGTTACCTCCAGGATGATACATGGAGCCTCACAGCCAGGCGATGTTACTGCCTGGCCAGCCAGCAGGGAACTGAGCTGTTTATATAGGCAGCCAGGGATCTAAAATGACTGCCCAAGTCAAGCACCTGCTGGCTGCTTGGCTCTGGTCTTAAAGTGGCAGGCACCCACAGTGCCCTGCCACGGTGAGTTAAGGTGCACCCTCACTGGCACTGGGGCTTCTACACAACACGGTAGTGTGCTCTAATGAGGTCTCCTCCTCCCCTACAGCCTCAGTCCAGTCCACCACTTTACATGACAAGAGATAAAATAACTTAGTGACTGACTGAGCACTAGCAGTAGCACCAGCGGCATCTTAGGTATCCAAACTGTCAGAGCCCTTCTTTCCTCTCAGGTAGGAGCTGCTTCTTCTCTAGCATGTCTGTTAAGGTGTGCTCTCATTGTGTGACTCTATGCGTGTGTGTGTGTGTACTTGTGTTCAGGTGCACCCTTCCTGGTGTTGGGGCCTCTGCACAACACAGCAATGTGCCCCCGTGAGGCCTCCTCCTCCCCTACAGCCTCAGTCTGGTCCACCACTGTAAATGAAGGCAGGTCAAAATAACTTAGCTGGTTCAACACCAGTAGCATCAGCAGCAGCATCAAAGGTACCCAAATGGAACTGTCACAGAGCCTTTCTTTTTATAAAGGAATTGACAGCAAGACGTAAAGATGTGTTGTGCTGAATATATGATGTTACTCATGGTGTGTTATGGCCTTGTGTTTTTATGTCTATATGTTCATTATGAAAAAAAAAGGAATACTTAAAAAATATATCTTAGGAAGATTTCAGGTTGAAAAACCCTTTGTCAGGCTGAGGAAGC
>NW_017729032.1:150990153-150991781 GCF_001723915.1 Gavialis gangeticus
GGGAAGGGGGAATGTAGCAGTGCACACAGATCAGAATTCTGCTTCTAGTAATTGGCTCATTTTCTCCTTTAGTTTCTCTGTGTGTGTGTACACAATCATATGCATGTGTGCGTGGGGAAGTATGAAAATCTTAGCATGTAGTGAAGTTATTTGAGCTGCTCAGTGATACCATGACTTTTCTCTAAAAGACAGGGAGAAGGGTAAGCAAACAAGGGATTAATAACATTATTTGGCCTTCTCCACATTATTGTCTCACTCAGATTGTAAGCATTTAACATAATCAAACACTTTTTAATATGTTATGTTTAAAAATGTTTTACAAATATTAATAGATAACACTATCCTAATAGCACTCTCCCAGTTTATAGATGGTTGATTGTCTTACACAAGTTCAGAGAGGAAATCAGTGACAGATCTAGAATTACCACTGACCTCAGGGACTCCTGTCCCTTACTCCTGTTCCTTAGACCGATCAACAACACGGTTTCTAAGCACAGAATAAAAAATAGAATAATTACATAAATAAATGCTGTTTGACCATCATTTCCAAGACTGGTTCAGAGACATGCAGGAATGTAAAATTTCATTGAACTTTAATTAAATGTTTTGGTTGGCTAGGATATTTGAAGTTGTTGGATTGACTGTCCTCGAAATGAGTGGATGAAATCCTGATGCCATTAAACTCACTGGGTTTTGCTATTAGCTTCATCAGACCCCAGTTTTCACCCAAGTGTGAGGAACACCTAAAGCACAGGCAAGAGCAGTGCAAACTGCCCCATCCACCAATTACCACTAGTGCTTCTCCCCTTCCCTATCCATTCACATCTAGCTGACATAATGAGCCTAATCTTGAAAGTCCTGCACATGCAAACTCTCACTATGTGAAATGTAAAGGTTAAAAGAACTTGAAGTGCAGAGAATGGGGGAGTGTGTTAGTTATCCCCAAAGACTTCCATTCCCATTTCTCCTTCCAGGTCTTCATTATCTATGGACCATTTTCCCCCTCAGTTGCTGTGGATGAAAGAGTCTCTCTGGTGCCCCTAACTGCCACATGCCTATGTCAGAGGCAGCTGTTTCATATGCAGCTCTCTCCTTGTACGTGCAGCTTGGCCTATAGACGCAACACAGCACACAACACTCTAGAACGTGGTAACACTCTTGCTATTCCTGCCACAACAATACTACAAAATTCATAATTACCACTTTATATTAACAGTGTTTGCCCATTGGTAAAGAACAGTTTAATTCTTAAACCTATGTGTATTTTAACCAGATTCTTTTTATTCAGTTCACTGAAAAATATTCTGTTTGATGTTTTCATAGACATCATCTTAAGGCATTACTTCAACTTTTTCTCTAGAGCTGCCCTTTCTGAAGTCATTATTACTCATTAGGTATATTGTGCAGAAAGCAGAAGTAGGTCAAGGATGAAAAGGCCCTTCTTAGTGAGAGGCACAAGTATTGCACAAAGCTATTTTCAACTTTCATGAGATAAAAAATGTTTTCTCTAGGATGAAAGCTGTCACTGCCGACTTACAAATGAATGCCAAGAATGTAAAAACTTTCATTTCAGATTCCCAGGCTTTCATATGTTAAATACATTGTTTTAGAATTCTATTTAAAAAGAT
>NW_017729032.1:150996781-151016843 GCF_001723915.1 Gavialis gangeticus
AAAGGCCCTTCTTAGTGAGAGGCACAAGTATTGCACAAAGCTATTTTCAACTTTCATGAGATAAAAAATGTTTTCTCTAGGATGAAAGCTGTCACTGCCGACTTACAAATGAATGCCAAGAATGTAAAAACTTTCATTTCAGATTCCCAGGCTTTCATATGTTAAATACATTGTTTTAGAATTCTATTTCAAAAGATAATTCTGTGTGTATAATGCATACTATCTGACTCCTTCTCATAACATAGGCAGTACCAAAGCAAGGGGCACATCCCCAGCTGGTATCAATTGTCATTGATTTCAATGAGCCTAAGACACTAGCTGAGGATCTGTGCCCAAGAGTCCCTACAAATAGAAGGAAAAGGAAAATGCTTCAGAAAGGGTGCTTGGGAATCAGTTGCACAGGCTGGGAGAAACTGGAGTCTGACTCCTATAAAAACACCTTAAAGCCTAGGGCTGTCAATGTGTAACATCAAAAAGGGAAATAAGCATTGGTTGTCCAGAATGGGCTCAACCACATGTATGGTACCTCTAAAAGCAGTACCTTATGTCTGTTTCTTTCAGTGATGGTAACATGAAGCTTCAGTTTCCCTTTGGCTAGTTAATAATCAGATTTTAACACATGCTAATCATGTCATTTTTAGATATAGTGATTACAGTTTAGGTACTTCTGGAGTAATAGTGACTCTTTCTAGATTGGTGGTCATACCTCTTCTGGGCCTTGACTTAGCAAAACAGTTAATGCAAATTTGCTAATGCAAATTTGAAAGCATATGCTTGCCTTTAGGGGGATTTAAATGCCTGATTCCAATAAAATATAAAATGTGGCTATAAATTGTTACTTAATGTATATACATAATATAATGGACATATATTTGATTACTAAAGAAACTGCTTATTAAATTATAGTGTTATATTATCAAAGTATGACAAATGGATTTACACAGTAACTTTTGGGATACACAAATTCATTTCCCTGTAATAGTAAATCTGGTTGGATAAAAAATAATGATAATTTTTAAAAATAAAAATAAAATTGGTCAAATGTAAATGTAATCCATTTTTGTTTTTGAAAAATAAACCTATTGCAATTAAATTTGAAAATGTGACCACTTATGATTAGGTTGAAGTTACTATAATCTCTTAAAATAATATCATTAAATAAAAATATTCAATAAACATAGGTTTGCTGTCAAAGTAGTAAAGAAAATCAAACCATTAAACACATGGGAGACGGTGACTAAGCTCCCAGAAGCAGAGCTTGCTGAACTGGTAAACTTGCTTGTGATAGCAGTAACTCCTTTTATAGGTATAAGGTGAGTATTTTCCTCATTTCAGTCCATGTGTTCAGTTTAAAGGCCAGCTTATTCAAAACTCAGAAGCGGACTGGACACTGAAAAAGCAAGAAAGCTTGTTTTCATCATCCAGTCTGTGAATGAAACCAAGGTGTGAGATAAGATGTAGTGGTTCTAACGCCTTGAGAGGCATGGTGGCAAGAAATGATCTGCTGAATTCATTAATTACAGAAAATATTTGCTTCATTTAATAAATCAGTTTGTTCTAAATGCAACACACGCTTGGACATTTTTTTTATGTATGCAGTACCTCTGACATGGTTACATTTAACTGATATAATACAAATATAAAATGCTTTCTTATATATTTTTCATTAATTCAATTGTATTTAAAACTAGCTTGGCACAAAGCAGAAGAAAAACATAATCACTGGCTAGTACATAATAAGTTGTTCAACATTTTCTATCATAAAGAATGTAAAAACTAAGAAGCTGAAGAAATTAATGTCAAGCAACCAATTACTTAAATACATAGATATAGCCTCTAGATGAACAAAAATAAAAAAACCCAATTAAATTAAAACCAGTTTTCTTCAGGAAAGGATAAACGCAGAACAAGATTAAAAACAATGATTTAAACCAAAGTTTCCTGAGTGGTGTTTTAAGTCATCATTAAAATCCACTATTTAATTTGTTACATCCTGTAGTTCTCCACTATTTTACTATGCTACATATTGAACTAATTGTTCCTAATGTAGACAATAAAAAGGTTATTATCTGGTTCAGTGACTGGGACCAGTATATCCAGGGTGTCTTCCTGGTTCTGTCATTGGCCATTACTTTTGCATGCTATTAAGTCACCTCACCCCCCTGTTACCTTTCCCATGCCTGTTTAGGTTTTTTGTTTGTTTGTTTGTTTTTTAAGCAGGAACTGGTACAATGATCCTATGACCTTTGTTGGGGATTTTAGGGAGTCTTGTAGGTCAAATAATTACAATCTTATATTTATTCCTTTTTTCTTGAAGCTGGTATCTATATTGGCTACACACATAATTCACTTGTTTACCTGATGGCTCATTTCAGAAAGGTTTGAGCCAAATTAGATACCATAGTAAATAGCATCTGTCTAGGTTTCTCATGGTAGTATTTTAGTATCCAGATCTTCCAAACAATCCACAAAAGATGCAAAAGCAAGAGTTAAATGCTCAAAAACAAAGTATTGTTTGTATAGAAGTGGAAGGAAATGAGAAATCTTACTCAGAATATTTTTTAGGAATGGCTAGATGTTTCAAAATATATTTTCTTTTACCCCACTACCACAAGAGGATTTTTATATTTGTTAAATTGTTTTGTTGAATTCCTCAAAGATTTCCAAGCTGGAAACAGAATGTGTAGTGCTGACTTCAGATTTCCTGAAGGCGGGTTTTGAATGGCAATGTTTTGTTAGTCATGAAGGGGCTTAGAAAATGTAAGGCTGTGAAAAAAGCACAAAGAGCTAGAATAACTGGGTACCAAATCAGAAAAGTACAAAACAAAAAATGCTGACTGGGCTAAACAAAGGAAAAGATTGGCTGTCAATCAAAGGGAAAAAAAGAACATGAATAAAAAAACCCCCACTTCTGTATGAAATGGCCTCATGGTAACAAAAGAGTAAGCACAGCAAACAGAAGCTGAGATTCATCTAACAAAGAAATGTAAGAAGAGTCTGTACCAAATCTGGCAAACTAGGTTAGCATAAAACAAAGCTTCATCTTCCAAAAAGTACAAACTAAATTTCCCCACTGTTAGTTTTCATGTAGCAAATTGTTTCGATATCTCTGCATGTCTGTGCTATTTCCTTTTGGTTGGGGTTTGATTCTACCTAGCCTGTATGGAGGTGGGGGTCTGTGAGAGGTGAAGTAAGGAAGTTCATGCAGAGCTTGGCAGAATTAGAGTCCTGCACTTGGTGGGGTACAGCCATTTCCCTCATTACTCTCCTAAGGATCCAGTCAGGGTAGATTACAGGCAGAGCTATGATTTTACTCTCCATGCATTAGTTCTCAGAATTGGCTGGTGACAAAGAGGGCATTATACTGTTACATTTGAAGGGGTGCAACAGTTTACGCTGCCCACGGAGTGTGTGTGACCCCTGGCAGGTGTCCCGCATCTCTGACGCATAATACCCAACAACTACGAGTCCAGCTGCTCTCCAGAACGTATCCTGCTCTCATTTGTAAGATGAAAGTCATGAAATACCTAAGCTCTCCACTGGTGAGAATTTGAGATGGGAGTTTGTAATGCTGAATTTATGCTGCTTCATTCTTGAGCAAATGAAGTGTGTAAAGTACTTAGGACTCTTTAGGATGAAAATGAAAACTGAAATACACTATAATGGCGAAATGACTTATTAAGATTCTGCTCCACAATGTGTAGGTTACTGTGATTGATCTACACTACGTTTAGGTAAAGCAGAAGTGCAATTCTACTGAAAAACACTGTATGTGAAATTAGATCTGATCTGTGGGATGCACACAATACAGGAGGAGAGAGATACCAGTCTCTAACATCCTCTTAGATCCTCTTTTAGCTCCTATTTGTTAACTTTGCTGTCTATATAGGTGAAATTATATGGACATCCTGCATCTGTGCAAATATGTGCTTTTTTTTTTACAGCAGGTCAGAGAGTTTCTTTCAGTTTAGGTTTTCCTTAATGACCCACTGACCTACTTTTCTGAGCTGCCTGGCATAGCCTGGTATCCCTGAAACCTGAGACTTCATTCCCTTCACAGATTTGTTATGTTTAGATTTCGTGACAGAAAACATTAGGGTAATGACACTGCAGATAAAAATGAAATGTGCTGGGCTGCTGAGTGCTGCAAGCGTATTTTTATTTAATTGTGTAAGTGTTATCCATCATGATAGATTTGCCTGTTTCCTTTTTTATGGCCCTGTGTATGTTTTATTAGGTTTCCTTCTCTCTCCCTCAGATTAAAATGAAAAATGAGTTGTGTACATTTACCCAGAGACTCTAACCAGTGCTGCCTCTCTGCCAGTTACAGACTGAGAGTAAGGGAAAAGGGAGACATAATGGATCAGTGAAGAAAGGCATGTTCTGCCTGTCTTAAATCATCTGCTTTACAGAGAAGCTTAAATTGCTAGAAATAAAAAAGCTCCTTGGCAGCTCAACAACCGTGTATAAAACAAATCATATTTTTTCAGTGAATTTTAAATGTCACCCTCTCAGATAACATTTATACTTTCATAGAAATAGGAACGTAATTTCCACCAGCTACATTATTAACTGACTGGGGTGAATCAGATCACCTGTGCAGAAACTGCACCAGTCAGTGACTCAGAGCAACAATACGTTTAAAGATCAGGTGCAGTGTGTGTAAATACAGAGTGGCATGTCATCAGCAGATGGATCTGTGCGTTTGAATTACTCCTGAAAGATTGATCAGTTAAAACTCTGCTAAAAATGTGCACCCAATGCCTGTTGTCAGGAGTGACTGACAGCCTGTGCACGGAGCTGAAATGAGGTTGTTTTTGCCTATTCATTTCAGCTGGTGCACAGTGACAGCACAAGAGGGAACAAGGGGTGTGATGGGTTGTCATGCGATTGGCTGACTGCCAAGTCCTACTACCCTTTCCTATATTTCTCTATTTAAAAAAACATCATCACAGTTTCAACACACTACTGTACGTCCCAGCCCTTCTCTCTTTCTGTGTATCTAGGTATTTATCTAACCTCTCATCAACAGAAATGCAAGCGCTTCACAACATCTATGAGGCAGGGAAATATTTATCCCTCTCTTTCAGAGGAGGAACGGAGACAAAGATAGATTCAGTGACCTGTCCAAGGATACACAGGAAGAGCAAGGGATTGAATCCAGATCGTTTGAGTCTCAGTGCAATGCTTTCGCCACAAAATCATATTTCATCTCCACCCCACACAGTCACACAAATCCACCCTTTAAAGCAATGACACAGCACAAGAGGCTAAATTCAGCCTTTCAAGAGGTGTGCATATCCCCCACTAAAATCAGGAAGGGTTTTTTAAATTCTTTTAGACCTCAATATACTCATTTTCAGGACACACCAGGGAACTCACCCTTTTACCGAGCCATTGTGAAAGAGAAGGGCATAAAAAGGGCTGGCATTTGTGTGCAAAATGAGTATAGTTTGGTTCTGATTTAACCTCTCCTCCGATCATCTCTGGTTTGGGGTAAGCAGAAGCTGCCAATAGGTTTTTTCCTCACCTGTATCTGTATATTTAACAAATGGCAATGTTGCCTAGAGACAGAGATAACTTCTTTTGAAATATGAATTATAAATGTTACTGAATAAATAAGTTTATGGACAGGAGATGGCAAATCTTGTGTGTGGCTAGAACACTGATTGATGCTAAAAAATGGAACTGGCCTAAGCTGTCTGGTGTTTTAGGGAGATCATGATCTCTGTTCTAGATCGTTATGAATTAGCAGGTTTCATTGTGCGAAAGAAACATTTTGATATGTTACTGAAGTGCTAAAAAGCAGTTGTTGTCACCAGGTTTCAGAATGGCAGGAAATAAGTGAAGGTTTGCTGTGAAATTCTGTCTTCCAGCCATGCTTTGCCTCCCCACCCTTGCTATACTCATTTTCAAAACTAAAATGAGTCACTTCACTTAATAGACTGAATGGCCATATAATCCTGTCAGTTTAGATAGCACAGGTCTTCTAAATGTGATAATCACTTTCTTTTCTTGCATGCTTTGATCAACCAATGCTTGCATTTTAGGCTTCAAGTTCGGAGTCGAAACCCAGCAATGTCTCTCGAGGTAATGCTTAGCTAGGTTTATTTCTCCTGATTCCCATTTTGAAAATTAGCTTCACGTTATTCAATTAATATTTTTTAAAAGTGCGTTTGTTTTCAGTGCCTTGATTTTTCTGGGTCTCAGTGGGTTCAAATAGATCTGTGTTTATTTAGCAACACTGAAAAGCCTAGAGGATCAGAGTGTGCTAAACGGAGGCCCTGTGAATTACTGAGCATAATTTTTACTTTTTTTTAAACGAAAAATTAGATTCTGTGGCACAGAATTCTGTGGAAAGATATTGAACTGATGAGACATTTTGAGCTGGCCCAGTTTAAGTCCTTGTTATTGTGTATGAGAAGCATGCTGTTGCTTATAAAGGACTCGGTTCATACCAACTTTCAGGCATCTAAAACCTCCTGAACAGTTTTTATGCATTCCACTCTTAGGTTTTTTTTTTACCTGTCACATGATCACTTTCTTTGGATCAGTAATGCCTTTTTTTGTAGTAGGTTTATTGGTTTGACTCTTCCCTCCTCCAACTCTTCATAGATTGAAAATTTGAGTTAAAACAGGAAAGGAACTAACATGAACCATCAGTGCGATGCTGTAGCCAGCAGGGCAAATAATAGTCGGGCATGCATCAACCAATGCATCTCCAGCAAAACCAAGGAAGTGATTCTTCCACTCTACTTGGCACTGGTGAGACCACAGCAGGAGTCCTGCATCCAGTTCTGGGTGCTTCACTTCAACAAAGGCGTGGAAAAGCTTGAGAGAGTCCAAAGAAGAGCCACCTGTATGATCAGAGGCTTGCATGGCAAGCCATATGAGAAAAGGCTGAGTGACCTGGGACTCTTCAGCCTGAAAAAGAGAAGGCTGAGAGGGGACTTGGTAGCAGCTTACCGCTACATCAGGAACTTGCAACAAGGGCTTGGTGAACAACTGTTCACCAGGGCACCCTTGGGTAAAACCAGAAGTAATGGCCACAAACTCTTGGAAGGCCATTTCAGGCTCAACATTAGGAAAAACTTCTTCACAGCTAGGGTGTCCAGGCTGTGGAATAAGCTCCCTCCAGAGATGGTGCAATCGCCTACCCTGGAAAATTTTCAAGAGAAGACTGGACAGTCATCTTGCTGGGGTCACCCACTTAGTGTAGGGGGCTGGACCCAATGATCTTCCAAGGTCCCTTCCGGCCTTACAATCTATAAATCTATAAATAAATGTAGAGATTGTGTTTATGCTGTATGTGCTTTGAAAATACATTGTAAAGAAATCAGTCATTCATCTGTATTCTGAACTGGGGCTCTAGCTTGCCCTTCTGCTAGGTACTAAGCATCCCCTTCAAATGCAGCTGGGGGCAGTTAGGCACCTCAGAAGGTCCTTGGCATCATGGATGATTAAAACCTGGACTCTATCTTTTTTCCATGTCTTCCTGTGTGTTTGTTCAACCAAACAGCTATTTATAATTTGTCTCACTTTCATTTCCAGTGTGTCAACATGGACTATGAAGAATAAGCCACCTTCTGCCCATTTAATGGAGTGCATCACTGCAGATAATTGCTCTGGAATGTAAATTAGTTTACTGTTACCTGGTTACTGTTGTTACATGTACAGAGGGAAGAGAAGACAAATTTGAGGCACGGGGCTTTAATATGCAATGATAAATGTATCGAACACCTTGTGTTTTAATACATGTGCTCAGAACTGCTTATAGAGAAAGTATGCATGTTTTGTTGTATTTGGGTGTTTGCAGGGGAGTATGTCAAAGTCATAGGGACAGTGTCACAGAGACAAGAAATGTTTCCAGAACAAGAGGTTAAATGGAATTTCTCTGTCACACTTATTCTTCCCGCAGAGAAGGTACTTACAGCCTAGTGTCATAAGTTTGACATACAAGACAAACTTTGATGGCTGAGACTCTCATCTCAGTAAAGAGAGATGAGAAATGAGGTTCAGCTGACATCACCCATGCCTCAGCACTCCCTACGAACCCAGAACTGTGCAGATGGCCTCTACATGCTCTGGGGAAACTAGGACCCAGACAGAATGTCCTCCCAGCCCTGCCATGGGGAAAGGAACCAACCTGAGATTGTAGTTGGGAGCTGCTGCAGATGCGGGTGATGCAGGAACCTATGGACAGTCAGAGGAATTTCTGCAGAGCTGACTGGACTCTCTCTCCTCTGTGTTGTTCAGATGCTTGATCCAAACCTCTCAGTGCCCTACCCACATAGTCTATCTGTCTCAACACACCAGATCTTCTACCCTCTTCTCCCCTGGCCTGTCCTTGTCCCTCACTTCCCCTTTCAGAGTCCCATCTTCTTTCCATTGAGCTGATCCACTCTCAGACAACCCCCTGCTGAACTGGGATGACTTTTCCTACTTTCACCATGCTCACTATGTTTGTGTTATACCTCTTCTCCTGCCCCTTATCCATCTTGTCTATTTAGCTTATGAACACTACAAGACAGGTACCGTTGGCTTCTCTATGACTATGCAGTATCTGGCCTCATTTTGGTGTATCCTTAGGGATTACAATAATAAATAAGAACAATGGGGATGATAACACCAACACTGACAACTCCAGTAGTGAACCAGCAATACAGCCCCATTGTTCTAGGCACTTTATTAGCACACAGCAGCAGATTGTCCCTACCCCAAACTATTTCCAATCTAAATAGAGAAGGCAGATACAGGGTATAAGGAGATTGAGCAGTATGGTGAAGACAAATTCCATATTAACTCTGTAAGGAAGTTTGGGGTTTATTTCTGGTGGAGAATAGGAGAAATATCTAAGTGGAAAGAAAAGTGAAAGGATGTGAGAGAAGGGGTGAAGAAGTGAGAGGAGCAGGTGTGTAGCAAAGCTGAAGTGAAGAAACTGAGAGGGAAGGGGTGGGATCAGGATGCGGCAAACAGCTTGTCAACACCGTGCAGAGAAAACCCTGAGCCACAGACAGTCCTCCCTATTTCCAACAGGCCTGATGGTGGTGACTACCAGAGCTGCTTTGACTGGCTGAAGTTTCTGGCTGGCGCCTTTGCCTTTTGCTTCAGTGGATGCAGATTCAGATTGTACGAGCTTTGAACATTAAGATAAGAAACTTACATTGGATGTGTAATTAAATAAAGGCTGGCAGACCATATGTACCTGGCAGGGGAGATACCATGATCAATAAGGTGGTTCTCCTAGGGTGAGGCCTGTCCCTTGCACTCTGAGCCAGCTGACCCCTGCGATTTCCCTTAAGGTGGTTCTGCTAGAGTGAGACCTGTCAACTGCACTCTTGCCAGGTGTAACAAGTGGGTGTACTGGGGCCGGTCTAGTCATTGGCCCGCCCACTTGTGTATGGCTAACTGCCCGCCTGCCTCGTCTTCGATGGATCATTATGATGTTCCCAGGCAGAAGGCTTCCCATTTAATTGCCCATATGCCAAGGACCTATACATGGCTCTGAACCTTCCCTTATACCGTGTCCTATGCCTCGCAGCTGGCATCCATATCTATCAGCACCCTGGTCGCTTAACTGGACCATCACTTGGCCTCGCCCAGCCTAACCCCAGTCCCATAGCTGGACTGTCACTTGGCCTCACCATACCTGTGCCCCCACACTGGGGCTGTCTATCCTAAGCCCCCTTTTGGAGCCTCAGGTCTTACTGTGGACCTTAGCCCTGCCTCAGGCCCCCTTCTACAGCCTGAGCCCAGCCTCAGGCCCCATTTCATGAGCCTGGGCCCTGTGTTTTTGTCTTTGGGGTGTGCTCCCCTAGCCTTTCCCCTGTATGGGGTAACCCACAAGGTGATGGGGGCTGAGGTTTTCTGGCACCCCATACCCGCCCTTCACCAGGGAGGCACAGGTATGGCATTTCCTGGAAGCAGCCCTGCCAGAAGCAGCCCCATCACACCATCCTACGTCAGCAGGGTGTAGTTTTAGGTTATGCCCCAGGACCAGGAGCCTCCTGCCATCCCCATAGTTCCTGCCTTCTATCTCCACCATGTTATGTGAGCAGCAGCTCCAGCCGGGTGATGTTTTATCCTAGGCTGCTTGCAGAAAACTGCTGGCTCCACTGCTCAGGGCCTGTTCTTATCACAAACAGCTATGCCCTCTTCCCAATCAGGCGGCCTCCTGCTAGCCGTGTGACTCCTAATTGGGAGTGCAGTCACCTGCAAGGTGCTCTGCTGCTGGCCCACACCCCTCTGAGTGACAGGCACAAGCTAAGCCTTGTCACACCAGGCTGACCTTTGCAAGCTTTCCCAAATGTGGGAGACTTGACTGCATAATTTTGTGGCCATGGAGGGCTGCTTTCTTGCATTCCCCCTGGCTCCCCAGCCTTTTGGCTAGGAGCAAGCAAAACTAGGAGGCATCCTAGCCCCAGGGTTGCTGAGCCCTGGCTTGCACGTAGGACTCTTGCCACAGATTTGGGGAGTATCTGAAACCCTAGACTGATGAGTATAGGAAGTAGCATACTTGACTGGTTGTAGACCCACACAGACTTGAACGACTGAGCTCTGCTCAGCCAAAATTTTGAATTTGACTATTGGGCTTTGCCCAGTAAAATTCAGAATTGTTTTGGCCCTTAAAATGAAACGTCAAAAAAAAGGAAAAAATGTAGTGCTGGTGTTATCTTTGGTTTTAATTGCCTAAGAAGCAGCATGCTACATGTTGCAAAAACAAAAATTTTCACATGGCACTCACTCTCATGTTCATTTGTGTCAGTAAAATTACCATGTTTTTAGACATATGGATTGTAAAAATGAGTGGAATTGCAGAACATTTCCTAGCTGTGCACAGTCCTAACTATCCTACTACAGTCCTACTATGTATGTCCAGCCTTTCCACTGACTGATTTCCCATAAATTGTAACTTTAACTCTGGCTTTTTGTGGCATTCAGGTAAAAAAATTCATTCTCATTTTTTTAAATGACAACAATATGTTTAGTCAAATTCCCCCATTAATTTATTGATAAATATCCATGGCCTTAACTCCAACTTAATACAGGTGTTGTTTGGAAATTTGTAATCACTCTTTTCTTTGCTATGCTCTTCCTGTTCATTTCTGGTTTTATTCTGTTGTTGAGTTAATACAACAGAGCTCCTTGAAAGCTTTCCTCAAAATATCCCCTGTTCATTGGACAAATCTCTTATTTTGTCTTTTTCTAGTGCAGCCTTTTGTCTGTGGTCTACATTATGAGGCAATCACTTCTGATGGTGTTAGCAAGAAAATGAACTTCTCTGAAAACCCACTAACCATATTGTCATGCAGCACAGGAAATGCAGAACAGTTAAATACATCAGTGCCAAATTGAGGTCATGGTTCTTTTAAGGGATCAACCTGAAAACAGTGTAACATTCAGTGCTGCTTATTCATCTTGTACAGAAGCTTCTGCTGGAGTTTTTAAGTCAATTGTAATTGAAGCATCCAACATCCCTTAAATCAGGTTTTCCCTTACAGTCAGGTTTTCTCTTATATATTATGAGCAAAGCTCTGCTCTTGAACTTGAGACATTTTCCTGACAGTGCTCAGTGGAAAAGTGCTGTATAAATTACACTAATGATACAGGTTTGGCTTCTTTTTGTCCCCACAAAGCTGCTTCCAGAGGCTAGCTTTATTAAAAAAGATTTTTAAAATGTCCGGTTTCTGCATACAAAGTTATACTGACTTTGAGGAGAACCAGATGGAAATATTTTATTAAATCTTTTCTAAGATACTGAACTTTATAATGAACTAGTCCAAATTAAATGCTATACATATGAATTCAACAAAAGCATAACGATTTCTCTAAGGGCTATGGGCAATTCATGCATTTGTTGCCTTTGCAAAGCTATGCTGGATCTTTCTGCCCATGTAGGCCTAAATCTAGAGTGCCAGAGAAGGACTACAGGATTTATTTCTTACTGTTTCTGACTACTGAAAGCAGAGCCATTTCTACTATGCTTTTTACTTGAGATGGGCGACAGGCACACACACAATGAATCAACTTAGGAAATGTATTAAAATAGCCTTTTTCTCAGTCACATTCACTGTTTTCCAGAAAACAATGGTGTTTCTAAATTTCCAGGGGATGAAGTGAGTGCATGTTATAACTCTCTTCACCATATTTGCTGGTCTTCTGGATTTGACCTTACGACTTGCATGGGCATTGTGTGGATTGATTTCATGTCACTTCTAACAAGCAGGTTCCTGTGCTATTACTGTCCAATATTTTCTCTCATTGTTGCAGCTTGCCTCCACCCCAGAAGTGGTTTCCTTTAAAAAAAAGTGGTGTATATTCAAGGACCAAATCATAAGAGGGTTACTTGGACTGGATTTGTTTGAGTGGGCATTTTGCCTGGCTAATGTCTTAGCCTTTGATCATGCAATTGTCCCTGTATAGGACCCCTCTTCCTGTGCAGAGCCCCATCAGCTTCAATTAGGATTTATACTAATGCAGAGGCTTACTTCCTAGAGCCCCTTGGAAGAGAAGGGCCTTGGTAAAAACTACAGGTTTTGACTCAGTGGCCACATCCAGATGAGTGAGGACATTTGGTTCCCTGAGGACAACTAGCAGCAACACATCTTGTGCCACTGCTACTTGTCCCCAGGGAATACCCATGCCACATGTGCTCTGGCACATGGCAGGTTATCTTGGGTAGGGTAGGGGATGCTGGGGCCAGCACTGGCCTGGCATCAGTAGCCTTACCTGGGGTCCTAGGGGCTTTCCAGGGCTGCAGTAGCAGCGATACTACTGCTTGGAGCCTGGTTGGCAGCTGCAGTATGGCTCTGGCCAGCCAGGCCCCAGTTCTGAGTGGTGCATGCTGCCCCTGCATGCACCACTCTGCTTTTTTTTTTGCACAGAGAACAGCTGAACGTGAGGTGTGTGGTGTCACAAATGTGTCTGTAGTGTCACATATTGTACGGCTGCTCTCGTCTGGTTGTGGCCGGTGAGACTGCTTTGTGATCAGTGGTCATAAAATCGGCCCTTAATTAGGGGATGTATGAAAAGTTCTAAATATGAATGCTATGCTTATTAACATTTATTATTATCTTTTATATTATTTTACAAAATAATTCCAGTTACTGGATTTTCCCTTAATGTGGGAAGAAACATCTGTGTTTTTCTTTATGCCAAAGTTTTAAAATGGTCTCTCTCTTTGCTAACAGACTTCTTTCTGCAACCGTTCTAATTTCATTGCCTACATGACAGAGTTTACAGCTGCTTTTCTAAATTACATTTGACAACCCATTCAAGTAGTCTGTTCAGCCCACACAGGTATCTTTCACGTTATCCACTGGCAAAGACATTCCTCCTACAATTGTACCTGAAGTTTGTGCATATTCCTTTCAGATTCTTTTTCTTGAAATGCACAAACTTAAAAGAAGAAACGTTCTTGACAGCTTATTGTATAAATCCTTCTGACACAGTTTCCACATTTCTTTAGGAAAGAAGAACTGATTGCTACAAAGTAGGTCAAGAACTCCTGAGAGACATATTGACTGCTTTTGATTTTTCTACCTTGAAGTTCAAAGAGCATGAGCAAGTTCATTGAAAAAAGGAAGAATTGAGTTATTTAAAGACATAGAGAGCTGCTTAGCATAAAATGGATTAAGAACTTCATAAAGAGCTGGTCATAAATCAGGCAAGGCCCATACACACGTGTGGTATATATACAGTCTCATAATTTGGTTTCAGGACAGCACAGTCATTAACTGTGTTTCTGTTTCTATCATTTGGATTTTTAAAATTTTTTTTTGTTTTGAGTTCATTGAGCCATTCAATGCTATAAGCCTAAATCTGCAATCTGTGCTTCATACTGGCTCCCAAGTTTGGTAAGTATTCCTTGAAACTATTTACCTAGCCTGAGAGCTGGGGAGACAGGGAAAGTGGGGAAGTACAAAGACGTAACCCTGAAGTTTATGCAAATAGTTAATGGAAAGCTCTTTGGAGTTAGGATTATATGTTTGTACTGTGCCTAGGACAATGGAGTCCAATCTGTTTGTGGCCTTTAGTTGCCAGTGCAATATAAATATTAAACAGTAAGCAAATACAATCAGATGGCTGCGCTGCCACGAGCAGAGAGAGGTAGTTAGCCTTGTTAGTCTGAAGTCAGGCAGAAGGCAGGGTATGAATAAACGTTCATAGGAAACAGATTACTACTTCGCATCTGGTAAAGTAAGCTGCTGTTTATGAAAGTTTATGCATCTGATTTGGTTAGTCTATAAGGGGCAACTCTATCCTGCCTTTTGCCTGCTCTCAGATGAGAAAGTGTTACAGGATCAGGAACCTGCTGATTTGAGAGTACAACTGAGAAGAAACAGTTATTTTTTCTTTTTCAGGCTGTCACACATTAGTGGCATATTAAATGAGGAATTTGTCATGCTTCTTGCTGGTGGTGAAATACCTCATAACCTCATTTCACCACGCAGTTGTTTCCAGGTACAGCCTAAAAGCAGGGCCAACATACATGCAGTGCATATTTCCTTGGACATGAATGAGCTCCAGCTGTGCTTTCAGAGCAGCCAAAGTGACTCATCACTCCCCATGATAGTGGCTGGCCAAAGTGGTCCTTTCTCCTCTTCTTTGCAGTTGGCCTGATCATTGGCCAGGAACAAATGCTACTTGACTAGACGACTGTCTATAGGTTGCCTCTTATGGAGTTAGCTATAGGTGGGAGAGGGAGTATCTAAAGGGGACCTGAAGAAGCACTGTGCTCCTGCATTGAACATGGGAGATAACGTTCCCAGCTCAGGGTTGGCAGTAAGGTTTGTGGTTGGTGCAGGGACATGTGCCATCATCCCATCAAGACACAGGAGTACTATACTTTACCAAACAACAAACACAGAACTAGTCTCATCCACTTCCTCCCTGTTCTCAGTGGGAGATTTGCATATCATCATTCAAGCAAAGAACTTTGCGCAGGTCGAGACCACGTTGACAGCAGTGTTCAGTGGGTTGTCAGAATATTATAAATAAATGATTACAAATTGACTATGTGCCAATCCAAATAAAACACAGATTAGTTTCTTCCACCTTCAGAACCAAGACACTATTAAGCCTGAAATAGAATAGCCTTCACCCACAGGCCTAATCCTCCCTACTTGGGAGTGACACTAGACCACATGCTTTTGTATGAAGCACATGTAGATAAGACCAAATGCAAAGGTAGTTCCCAGGACAATATATTCAAGAAGTTCATCAACTCCAAATGGGGGGCTAACTGTTATGAACGACCACGTTTTCACTTTGTTCTTCTGCAGTTGAATACACATGTCCAGTTTGGGAAGGATAGGCACATTCAAAGAAGTTAGACATTGTGCTGAACAGAAGTTGCACGTGCATCACTGGTTGCCTTAAATCAATTAATGTCAGTTGTCTCCCCCTCTTTTCCAAAATCACCTCACCAGACATCAGGACAGCAGTAACAAGCAAAAAAAGAACAAAGGTAAGAGGCACCCGCTACATGGCCACATTGCAGCCTCCAGTAAACTAAAATCCCATGAAAGTTTCCTCTGTACAATGCAGCCACTGGGTGAAATACTGATAGCCACACAAATGGAAATGTGCCAGTCTTGACTACAGATG
This sequence comes from Gavialis gangeticus, assembly GCF_001723915.1. Taxonomy (NCBI): domain Eukaryota; kingdom Metazoa; phylum Chordata; order Crocodylia; family Gavialidae; genus Gavialis; species Gavialis gangeticus. The sequence goes on from NW_017729032.1 coordinate 151,012,391, forward strand.
ACTAGGAAGGAGTTAGGATGAATATTAGGGCTGTGCAAAGCTTCAGTCCTTGATTCAATCTGGTGGAGATTCAGCCCAATTAGGTGGCCAAATCTCCGAATCCAAATTGAATCAAGAGACCCTTTAATCTCTCTGAATTTAATCAGACCCCTCCGAATCAATTTGGAGAGATTTGGAAAGATTCAGCAATGCAGATATAGACACAGTTTTAAATGTTTTTTCTACATACCTCAAGGTACCAGGCGGCTCATGGGTGCTACAATGCCAGGGCAGATGGAGCATCTCACAGGAGCGCACTCTGCAGCAGACCTGGAAGTGGACCAGAAGTACTTATGGTCCACATCTGGGTCTGCCAGGGAGTGTGCTGGGGGGCCCTCCTGCACACCCCCAGTTCAGCGACCAGTGCCTTCTGGGTCTGGGGAGGGCACCCAGTGTCCCCCGCAGCTGATTGCCAAGCTGGGAGGATGCAGGGGGGCCCCCCAGCGTGCTCAGCGGTGGATCTGGAAGTGGACTGGAAGTACTGTTGGTCCACTTCTGTATTTGCCACCGAGCACGCACTCCTGTGGGACGCTCCATTCGCCCCAGCATTGCAGCGTTCATGAGCCATGCCTGGTACCTTGAGGTATGTAGAAAAAACATTTAAAGCTGTGTCTATGGCTGAATTGCTGATTCTCCGAATCAGTATCAAATCTTCAGATTCAGATTTGGCTGAATTGAATCAGGTACAGTGATCCGAATCAACTAATCAAATCACTGTCCCCAATTCGGGCCAAATCTGAATCAAATATGGCCCATTTTGCACACCCCCAATGAATATCAAAACTACTAAACATTTCCCTGCAGACACAGAGCTTGATTGACTAACATGAACCACCTCTGAACAGAGGTCATCAAGACTAAAGTCAGCATGCAACTGTGGGGATACTCTAATGACACAGACACCATGTGTGAGTGCAGAGGAAACTTTCAGACTATAGGACACCTATAGGTCTGCCCACATACAGAGGAACCAAGCACTAATGAGGAGCTTGTTAAGACTGCAGATCAAGCAATACTATGTGCATGTTTTTGGACTTAAATTTGAATATGGTGACAGGACAAGAGAAGAAATGGCAGATGACTGTTCTTAGCTAAGGTCAGAGCTTGTCTCTCTACATTAATCATTCTGGTGCATATTAAAGGGTATCATTCACAACAGTTAAAGTGGCAAAATTCTATATCTAAAAATAAATGCTGAACTTCCATGAGCATGACACACGAGCGGGCTGAGCTAAGCAGGCGTCCAGTAGGGACACTAATCTCATGAATCGTACTTTGCAGCTTCATGGTTAGCGATTTGTGAAATTCTGACTTTTTGCTGCTGAGCAGTGACCTTACGTTTCTTAGACAAGGCTGTGTCTGCAGTGAGAAATAGCTCTTGCTCAAGTAATGTGCAAGCATAATTGGTATTCTGTGAAAGGTTTTCTCCTTCAGAGGAGAAAACATCAGAAAACAGAAGTTCATATTTTCTTTGTGAAGAATTCAGATGGAATTCACTTAAAAGTAAATTACTATACACCTTAATTGCAGCAATATTAACTCTCACTAAAGGTAATAAATGCAAGTGCTTGATCCTAGTTACTGAAAGGGCATTATATGGTATTTATTCTCCTAAATATTTTGAAGGAAAAGGAAAGTGATCTCAAAGGCTGCCTAAACACATGCTTGTGGGGCCGGACTGGGGGAGGGAGGGGTGTTGATTATTGTGGTTTCTGGAGAGCTGCTCTAATTAAAACGCCTCGCTGTCATGTGTATTAAGCCCCCACAGGTTTAAAAATAGCCACAGGATGCTTTATTTAAACCTCATTCAACAAGGTTTAATTAAAGTACCACAGCAGCCATTTTAAAACTATTTATACACGTGATGATGAGGCCACACTGGAGCATTCTAATTAGAACATGAGTCAGCATGTGCAGAGGCAGCCAAAGATTAAAACTAATTTAGTCCACGACTGATTATTAAATAACATTTTTTCCTTACTACCACTTACATCAATTGTGAAACAAACATAATTTTTTATGCAAAATGCCTGATGGACACATTGGCTAAGAACTTGGCAGTCTACTGGGTTAACTAAAGGCAGTTATTACACCCTTCTCCATATCCTTCACCTCAGTGAAGGCTGGCAAGTAAATGACCCTCACCCATAAATCCCTCAGGGAATATACTGTATGTGTAGAAGGGGGGGGGGGGGTGTTGCCTGTGGCAGGCTCTGACTTCTTGCCCTAACTTTTTGTAAGCAAATTTCATGTGCTCATGTCCTAGGGGATATATGTGGGGTAGCAAGACTACGCTCCTTTCCTTCCATCCCTTTAACTACACCAAAGAAAGCAACATTATTTATTGCGTGAGCTGATGCAGCCTGCCTCTCCATCCTATGGAATTCAGTGATCACTAGGAAGCCATTTGGATGCTTATCTTGCTGGGATCCTATGACCCCAGCTGACTTCCTGCCCCTGGGGCAGGGGGCTGGACTCGATGATCTTCCGAGGTCCCTTCCAGCCCGAATGTCTCTGAATCTATGAATCTTTTCAGAAGTGTGGAGCTTGCAGTAGCATAGACAGAGGGGGCCTCTACATGAACATACCTTGTTTACAACAGATTCCCCAGAGTGCGGCAGTGAATGGAAGCTGAACCTTATGTCACTTCCTCAGGAGTCCTAGAAAGCTGAAGAATTAGATGGAAGCTCCAGATACTGAAACTTCCACTTTCCCTGAGTAGACAACAAAGCCTATAGATAGGGGCCTGGTATTGAATTGTTGTGTCCTCTATGTATTAAAAACATACTTAAATGAAACTAATATATTGTAAGGCCAGAAGAAACTATTGTGATCACCTAGTTTGACCTTCTGTGTAACACAAGCCATAGGTGGAGGGCTATAATTATAAAAAGTTGAAAGAAGAATTTCATAGATTTCAGAGACATGAGGGCTGGAAGGGACCTCGGAAGATCATGGAATCCAGCCCCCTGCCCCAGGGGCAGGAAGTCAGCTGTGGTCAAAGGATCCCAGCAAGATAAACGTCCAATTTACTTTTTAAGGAATCCAGAGTAGGTGCTTGCACCACCTCTGATGCAGCTCTCTGTGTGCCAGCACATATCACATGGGCTTAAAATCAATGATTATGAGTGCTTGTACACCTGACAGGGGTATGGTCCTCAGAGCTTTATTTTATGCCCCCTAAAATGAAACAGTGGGTTTTTAATTTAATTGACTTTTAAAAATTGAAAGTATGTGACTTTTTTCTGTCATGTTATGGCAAAGGGCCCCATCCTTTTTTCCGTTTTTTTTTGGGGGGGGTGCAGAGCCTGCCCATGGGTGGAGGGTGAGCTGCCAGTGGGCTGAGCAGCTCCTGAGCCATGAGGGACCCCAGTCCTTCCTTCCGAGGCAGCTGCACCACCCATCGCTGCCCAGGTGGGCTGCTAGTGGACTGGATGCTGTCCCAGCTCAAAGGCAGCACCTAGCTCAATCCAACTCTTCCCTGAGCCTGCCCAGGGGGCAGCACACAGTGGGCTTCCAGTGGGCCACCAGATCACCCCTGAGCCTGCGCTTTTCCAGGCTGAAGAGCCCCATGGCTCTCAGCCTCTCATCATAAGGTCTGTTTTCCTGACCTCTGATCATGCGTGTGGCTCTCCTCTGCACACTCTCAAGCTTCTCCATATCCTTTTTGAATTGTGCAGCCCAAAACTGGATACAGTACTCCAGCTGCAGCCTCACCAAGGCAGAGTACAATGGGAGAATGACGTTCCGGGATTTGCTTGAGAAGCATCTATTTATGCAAGCCAGCGTTTTGCTCGCTTTATTAGCTGCAGCATCACACTGAAGGCTCATGTTCATCTTGTGGTCAACCATGACCCCCAAGTGCCTTTCATCTGTAGTGCTAACCAGTGTAGCACTACCGAGCCTATAAGCATACTGCAGGTTTTTCCTCCGAAGCTGGAGAACCTTGTATTTTTCGGTGTTGAACACCATCAGGTTCTTGTCCGCCCATTTCATAAGCCTGTCAAGATCCACCTGGATCACCCTACTGTCTTCAGGTGCGGAAGATTTACCCCAGAGTTTGGTGTCATCGGCAAACTTGGCCACTCCGCTTCTGACACCAATGTCCACATCATTGATGAAGATGTTAAATAGTATAGGCCCTAGGACAAAGCTTTGAGGGACCCCACTGGTCACAGCTCACCAAGACGATTGGCTCCCGTCGACCACCACCCTCTGGGTCCTAGCGTGGAGCCAATTCCCCAGCCAGCGGATCATGGTGAGGTCGAGGCCGCAGTTAGCCAGTTTAGCCAAGAGGTGATTGTGGGATACCACATCGATGGCTTTTTTAAAGTTAAGATATACAACGTCGATCTCTTCCCCCTTGTCCAGGCAATAAGTCACCTGGTCATAAAAGGAAATGAGATTGGTCAAG
>NW_017729032.1:151017835-151027642 GCF_001723915.1 Gavialis gangeticus
TCATGGTCACTGTCACCCAGCTTCCCTTCTATCGTTAGGTCGATGATTAGGTCATCCTCGGTTGCCAGTATGAGGTCAAGCAGCACTTTACCTCTTGTCGGCCCGTGGACTTTCTACGTCAGATAGAGGTCATCCACACACAAGAGAAATCTTTGCAACCACTCAGATTTGGCCAAGCGCTCCTCCCACGAGATGTCTGGGTAGTTAAAGTCTCCCATGACACCCATACACTGGGATCTTGTGTCCTCAGCCAATTCCCTGGTGAACTCCTGGTCAAGGTCTTGACTCTGGGTAGGGGGTCTGTAGTAGATCCCCACCATAGTATCCCCTGTGCCGTGTTCCCCACGGATTTTAACCCAGAGGGTCTCAAGGTGTCCACCATGGGTGCCGATGTTGGCTTGCAGGGACGTGTAACTTTCCTTGATATAGAGAGCTACACCCCCGCCCCTTTTGTCCACTCGATCCCTCCTGTACAGGGTATAGCTGTCTATACCCATGGTCCAGTCATGGGTGGAGTCCCACCAGGTCTCCCTTATCCCAGTGACATCATAGTTATTTGCATTTAGCGGGAGAAAAAGTTCCTCCTGTTTATTCCCCAGGCTCCTGGCATTTGTGTATAGACACACAAGTGTCCCCTTGGGGGCCCTTGCCCTGCCTACATTTTGTTCCAAGGCTGGGGCTGGGGTGGGATCCCTTATGTGCCTTGACCTGCTGGCTTTGCAAGGGCCGCTTAGTGGGCCAGCAGTGGCAGTAGTCCCCCCATTCCCCGGTGGGCTTAGTTTAAAGCCCTGTGGAGCAGGTCAGCCAGTCTGGCTGAGAAGAACCTCCCCTCCAATGGAGAGAGGAAAAGGCCTTTCCTTCCCAGCAGCTCGCCGCCTCTCTCTCCAAAGAGCGGACTGTGGTCATGGAAGCCAAAGCCTTCCCAATGACATCAGCGCTGCAGTCTTTGGTTGACTACCTGGATTCTCCTCTCCCTCCTCGGCCCATAGCCTGAGACTGGGAGGATCAAAGAAAACACCACCTGTGCCCCCAGACCCTTTAGCCTCGCACCCAAATCCCTATGACGCCTCATAACCCAGCTAGGAGCACTTCGAGCCATGTCATTGGTGCCCACATGGTCAGTGGGCTGGAGGATCTTAGGGATCTTCTCTGCAATGTCTCAGATGCGGGCTCCTGGGAAGCAGCAAACTTCCTGGACTAAGGGGTCAGGGCAGCAGATTATCCCCTCAGTCCTCCTCAGGATGGAGTCTCCCACGACAAACATTTTGCGTTTGGTCTTAGGGAGAGCGGGGGTGGTAGCTACAGTGTCATCTGTGTTGTCTGTGGGAGCTGGCAACTCAGCAGGCTCTTCTGGGACTGCAAGAGGTTTGTACCTGTTGCAAAGCTCCAGCGGGGCAGGGGCCTTGGTGCGGTGGGCCTTGGGGGCCCCTTGCCACCTTGGTCCAAGCCCTGGGCTGGACAGTAAGGGAGGTGCCTGAGTCCTCCCTTGTCCTGGAGGGAGATCGTGGTCTACCCTCTGCCTCCCAGGGGAGAAGGGACTGGCAGTAGGAGTCTGTCTCCTGCTTGCAGTCCCTGATGGCACGCAGTCTCTGGATTGTGGCCTGAAGCTCCTCCAGCTGGCGCGCCAGAGACCCCAGTAGGAAGCAGACCTCACAAGGGGAGATGGCCATGCTCCTGGGCCCCAGAGCCTAAAAAAGTGACAGGCAGCCTCGAGCCAGGGTCTCCATCCGCATGGAGCTTGGAACCATAGGCTCCGTCTGGGGCGCCGGAGTGGGAAGCTGCAGACCTCGAGGGGACCCTCGGGGTGTGGCGTGTGCCTATCCATGTCATGCTGCTGATGCGCTGACTGCGGCTGGGACTGTCTACCCTGGGGGGCTCCTCGGGCCCTCCCGCGCACCCTCCTGCACAAACCCCTGCGCTAACTCGCACGCCAGGCCCTGGAGAGTGCCTGTGTGCATGGCCTGTTCGTGTAGCTCCCTGTGGGGCTGGGCTAAGTAGGAGCCGGGGGTGGGGTGTGACCCTCCTCGGCCCACTTAGCCCGCTCACAGCTGACTAGGTCCCTCCCTCCACGGACCCTGCTTACCTGCTTGCAGACTGGGGCTCGTCGGGGGTCCTGGGGTTGCTGCTGGGGTTGCTGCTGGGGTCCCTGGGCTCATGGGGGCTCAGCGGGCCTACACCCACATGTCTTGCACCAGAGCCAGGACTCTAATGAGGCTTATCCCGTTGCCGGGCCCTTTTTAAACTGCGCACATGCGCAGAAGGACTGGCTGGCGCCTTGGTGCTTTTTGTGGAGCTAAGGGGGTTCCTGCCCCTCCACCGAGGGAAGAAACAGGTGGGTGACTCCCCCCTAACTTGGCATGGGCACCTGTAAGGGGGTTGTGCGGCTCCCTGTGGGGCTGAGCCAAGTAGGAGCCAGGGGTGGGGTGTGACCCTCCTCGGCCCACTTAGTCCACTCCCAGCTAACTAGGTCCCTCCCTCCATGGGCCCCTGCTTGCCTGCCAGCAGGCCGGGGCTCATTGGGGGTCCTGGGGTTGCTGCTGGGGTCCCTGGGCTCATGGGGGCACAGCGGGCTTACACCCGCATGTCTTGCACCAGAGCCGGGACTCTGCTCTTTCCTTATCCCTGTCCTTTTAGGCAGCCATTAAATAGCATCAATTATAACTGTAGTCACTGCACTTCCTTGAGCCCCAGATGTTGCACCCTTTTATCATCCACTTGGGTAAAAGCTGTTTGCAAAAAGGAAAGAGGACAAGCATGCCGCTTGTTAAGTGCCAAAACCCTCTGGAAGGCACTGAGTCTTTCACAGATTCCCATGGGGTAGCACTGCTCTAAAGGCCCACAGGTGATCCAGTGACTTAAACCAACAGGTAAGCTCCAGTACTGGAAATATGTAAGCACTTTTATTTGTCATTTTTAAACCCACATAGTTAAAATATTCTAGGATGTTGGCTCAAGAGATATGAGTGATTAAGCGACAATTAAAGGACCTCTTCATTAATAATAAGCATAGCTCACATATTCAGCAGTTTGTACTGGCAACAGCTGATTTTTCTTCCTTTGATTAATTATTTTACTCTCAAAGTTCATAATAGTCGCTTATATCGTTCCCTGAATATTCATTCCAGAAGGTGTCTGCATTATTTTTGCACTACTTTTAGTGATTTCCAAAGGTGACAGAGAATCTGTTCTATGAAAAGCATTAAAATATTCCTTTGATTGTGGGCTGAGAGGTTTTCTTGTTAAGGAAAGTAGAAAGCATAAAAATCTGTGAAATCCAAAACTTTTCATTTTTAATGCATCTAAGAAATGAATGCATACTCAGTGCTGGGCATGGACATCAGATGCTCCCCCATCAATAGGCATTTGCTGACAGAACCAGTTCTGTGAGTGTAGCTTAGCTTTTGCTTAAAAACGAATTCGCTTAATTGGTAGTGGAGTAAAGTTCTCTCAGTTTTCTAGTGACCTCGGACAGAGAACAATCCTTATTCTCATTGTTCCTAGAGATCAACATGTGCAATGCTGAGACACAGGTACCTAAATATAGCTTACCAAAGCTGCTGTTACGCTTTTATAAAAGGATGTAGCTGGATAAAGTCTTGCCGTACTGAACCTTTGTTGACTACCACGGAGGCCACTGATAATATGAGCACCTGAAGCAGAATATCTTTGGGCATTTTTACATGTGCTCCGGGAGGTGCAGGGGGCACTTTAATTAGCAAGCAGTGCTAATTAAAAGCACCTGACTGTCACATGTATCAGCGTCCCCCATGCTGAAAAATGGCAGTGGTGTGCTTTGATCAAATGAGCTTTAGTTCATCAAATGAGCTTTAGTTTGAAGCATCCCACCACCATTTTTCAGCGTGGTGACACTGATCCATGTGATGCGGGAGGCTGCTGGAGCGCATTTATTTCCGTGCTCCAGTAGACTCAATTAATCAAGTCTGCTCTGATGCGCTGGATTTCCAGTACATTGGAGCCAGCTCCCTTCACGTCTACAGGAGCCCTTTGTGTCTAGGCCTTAGAGGTACATACCTAAGTGTAACCCAGGTGCACCCAAGTTATGTGCTCCCCTCTCCAGATAGAAGGGATGGGTGGCAGGCAGGAGTGCTGTGAGGGGGATCTGCAATATGCAGGCCAGATCCCTCTGCTCCCCATAGAGTCAGGCCAGGACAAGAGATACAGAATTATTAATATACACAAAAATTAAAGGGAATTGATATTAATAAACATATATAAATAACTATACCCCCATCATATAATACTATCGTCCTACAGATAAAGGCTGAAAGATTACACCCCTTCAGATAGCCCCAAGCAATGTGTTGATAACCAGTTGATTTAAAATACGCAAACAACAGGTAAGTACAGGTGAGCATGTATAAATACAATTAAACAACAGTCAAAAACACAAATATACACAAGTGAATATAGGTAAGTATATATAGCCATCAGGGAAGGAGTCCCAGCAGAATCTCTTTGCAAGTTTATACTTAACACTCTATTGAACTATCAGTATACATAGAAATGTTCACAGCATATAAGGCTATCTCTTACAAGATATAAGGCACCTCAATAACAGGTCAACCTCAATTCTATAATTACTCCATGGCCCAGACTGACCCTGGGGGCATGGGCTCCGCTCCAGCCTGCAGGGGGAGAAGAAACCCTCAGGGCTCCCCAGGCCTGTGGCAGGCCCCAGGGATGCCTCCCTAAGGTGACTCCAGATCCTGGGAGCTCCTTTCAGCTCAAGCTTCCCCAAGGACCAACTGTTTCACTGCCAGGGTAGCTCCCCTCCCCTGTGGAAATCCCTTCCCCAACAACTCAGGACTCTGTGGACATAAATGGGTGGTCCACATCCTTTTGACGGAGGTACTCCTCACACGCAGGGCCTCCCAGGCCACGGGCTTTCCTTGGGCTGATGCTCACAGGTGGCCCCATGGACCGTCACGTGAACTGAGAGCTCTGCCTTCTGCTCACAGTTGGGGGCTTGGGCCGCCTTCTGCAGCTCTGAGGCCTGGGTCCCTGCCTGGGACCAGCTGTGCACTGAGCGGGCATGGGAGTCTTGGCCGTGTGCCAGGAAAGGGTGGATCCGAGCTGCCTTGAGTGGCTCCCACATTCTGGGTCCTGCTGGACCATGCCGCACTGCCAGCTCCAGGTTTTTGGCCTCATGCTGGGGGTTGCAGACCAAAGCTGCCTCGTGCAGCTTCCAGGGTCTGGGCTCCATGCACTGGCTTGTGCACCGAGTCCCGGCCACACACCAGGGGTTGCAGACCCAAGCAGCCTTGCACAGCAGTCCCACCTCAAGCTGTTCAAAGGGTCTGGGCTCCATGCACTGCTATATGCACCGAGGATCCAGCTGCTTACCAGGGGTTCCAGACCTGAGCTGCCTCATGCAGCTGCCAGGGTCTAGACTCCATGCACTGGCCTGTGAACCAAGTCCCTGGCCTCACACCAGGGGTTGCAGACCCAAGCCACACCGAACAGCTCCCAGGGTCTAGGCTCTGTGCACCAAGCCATGCACTGACACCGCATTCCCTGCGGTGGAGCCGGGGATGCAGCTGCTCCCCACTCTCACTCACAAAGAGGCGTCTTCAGGCTCTTCAGGGCACTGGTTCCATTTGCTGGCCAACTCCTTTTATTCACTCCAGAGGCTCTGCCATGGACTCTTGTTGGACCTGCAAAGAGCAGGCTACAACCAGGTGCGGGGTTCTCCTCTCCCCCCACCGCTCGCAGGCAGAGGTGGAGCAAGTCCCTTCCCAGTGTTACCTGATTGGTGGACATGCTCCACCAATCACAATGAAGATTTTCCAAGCCCGGGCATGCCAGGCTATATCGGTAAGTCTGCCACATAAATATATGCTGGTTTTACTTATGACTGCAGGAAGTTATACAACCGAATGGACATCTTCTCTCCTCATCCAAAGCATGGGTATGCAGACTGTGTGTGCAAGTGGAGCATGGAATAGCTGGAAAGGTAAAAACCATCCTTTTTGCACATGGTCAAGATATGGGGCAACTCCATGTTGACTTGCCACAGCCACTGCTCCAGCTGAGGGGCTAGAACCATGGCTGCAGCCACTGCTCTGCACTGCACCGTGTGTCTGGTGCACTGCAGACTGGGACAATTGAATCCATACAAACATGGGTCTGTTGCCGATCCCCAAACCTGCCCCTACTCTGGCCTTCCACATCAGCTTATAATGAATTAGGACAGAGGGACTTTTTTGCGGTAAGAACGGTGTGTAACAAAAACCCTATTCAGCCCACAGACCCCTGACACAGTCTCAGTTCAACCTTGCACTATAGAAGGACACCGTGCTGATCTCATCGGCACCACATAGGGATTTACCTTTGGCACAGGTTGTTATTGGGTCCTGTCTGACTCATAATAGACCATTTCAATGCAAACCTCTAGCAGGTAGGGAGAGGCAGGGGGCAAAGAGCACTGTTAGAATCGTTCAGTGTCATTTTAATAGAGCCGTTGTTTTGTGATGTCTATTTTTCCCCCTCTCTTTATCTTTCTCTATCTTCTGCCAGGCTTCTGTGTTAATGCCCTCTGGTGATACTGAATTCCTTCCAAGCTTCCTTTCAAAAAATTCCACCAGTGTTAATTATTGTTCCAGGAGGATATCTTGCCTTAAAGATGTAAGGTTTCTCTGAAGCCATCTGTCTGGATTTTCCTCCCCTGGGACAGAGCGAGCAGTTAGCAACTCAGTATTTCCAAAGGGGAACTTGCAGCAAGTGTAGATAATGTGAGTGACCCAGATGCCCTGGGAAGGGAAGAGCTGTCTCATGCACAGTACATTCCATATGCTAGCCCTCCACTTACCTCAGTTAATGAGGCTCAGATTCCTTCATGCTGGTCAAGATAAATATAAAGCTTCCTAGTCCTGAAATCACCATAGTGAGGTTGCCATGGTAAAAAAAGGGAAAAAAAAGTTTAGTCCATTACAGATCAGACTAAAGATGATACAAAGTGAAACCTGATGCTGCTGCGAGACACACAGGCTTTTCCAAATTAGAGTGATCTGGCTGCAGTGAACTTCAGGCTTTAGTTTATATTTTTGTGCTCAGAATAAACCTTCAGCCTTCATTACAGTCTGCATCCTGTACCAACACAGAGGCCGGGTCCACAGAAGCATGGGCATTTGGTTTCCCAGGGACAACTAGCAGTGGGACACCGTAAGTCACTGCTAGTTGTCCCCAGGGAACGCCTGTGCCACACACCCTCTGGTGTGCGGCAGGTTACCCCAGGTGGGGTAGGAGATGCTGGGGCCAGCAATGGACTGGCCCCAACAGCCTTGCCTGGAGTCCTGGGGGTCTCTTGGGGTGGCAGCAGTAGCAATCCTGCTGCTTGGAACCTGATCAGCAGCCAGAGCATTGCTCCGGCCACTCAGGCTCCAGTTTTGAGTAGTGCGTGCTGCCCCCATGTGCACCTCTCCAGGTTTTTTTTATTTTTGCATGGGTTTTTCTGCCTCCTGGATATCCAGGGGTCAGCCCAACCCCGTGCTGCTCCCTTGCAGCATGGAACACAGCTGAATGTGTGACATGTGGTGCCGCAGACTTGTCTGCAGTACCACATACCACACAGCCGTAGTTGGATAGACTGGAACCAGATGAAGTTTAACGCTTCCAAGTGTAAGGCGCTCCATCTGGGGTCAAACAACCCTCAGCATACATACAGGCTCGGTGCTGGCAGCTTGACTTACACCACAGCTGAAACAGACCTAGGGGTAATGACTGACCATAGTATGAACATGAGCCGTCAGTGCAAGGCAGTGGTCAGCAGGGCAAACAACACGCTGGCATGCATCAACCGATATATCTTGTGTAAAACTAAGGAAGTGATACTCCTGCTGTACTCAGCACTGGTGAGACTGCAGTTGGAGTACTGTGTCCAGTTCTGGGCTCCGCACTTCAATAAGGATGTGGAAAAACTTGTAGAGGGTCCAGAAAAGAGCCACCCGTATGATCAGGGACTTGTAAGGCTACCCATACAAGGAAAGGCTGAGGGACCTGGGCTTCTTTAGCGTAAAGAAGAGAAGGTTGAGAGGGGACTTGATAGCAGTTTATCGCTATATCAGAGGAGTGCATCAGGAGCTAGGTGAAGAACTGTTCACTAGGGTATCCCTGGGGAAGACCAGGACCAATGGATACAAACTCCTGGAATGCCGTTTCAGGCTTAATACCATGAAAAACTTCACAGCCAGGGTGTCCAGACTGTGGAACAAACTTCCTCCAGTGGTGGTGTAGTCACCTACCCTGGAGGTTTTCAAGAGAAGACTAGACAGTGACCTCGCTGGGTTCACCGAACCCCAGCTAGAACAGGGGGCTGGACCCAATGATCTGCAAGGTCCCTTCCAGCCTCTAACAATTTATGCATAACTAAGAAAAAAATCTAAAAATGGGTAAAAATTATTAAAGTAATAGCTTTCTGAATTCTGAAAGCAGACAAAAAGCAGCTTTGCTGCAAGCCAAGAGCTGACTGAGAGGAAATGAAGCACGTGGGCCTACTCTGGTCCCCTCAATGTGAAGCATGAGGAGTCTCAGGGTCACAACTGGCACAGTGCCCGAATTGACATTTCTGAATGAAAAGCCTCTCAGCCAGGGCAGGAAAGCTGCATGTACACTCACATCAGAATGTACACACAGATAATCACCCAAGGGCAAAACATTATTAATAAAAAAAGGGGGACACAAACCTGCATTATTATTTCCAGTTGTGTCATGTTTTCAGCTAGTTAATTTTTCATTCTTCTGCAGAATCTTCTGAAGGCCCACATACTCTTCACAGATCTCCCTACAAAGTCTACTTGTACCTTATAATTTGTACAAAACACAGACCAAAGACGCAATTTCTGAAGAGGCGGGGAACCTCTTCCTATACACTGTAATTCTTGAGAAAGTGGAAGAAAATGGAGTGCAGGGAAGGGAAGGAAGTTGAGACTTGGGAAATGAATCATTTTCCACTACAAAATACTATGAAATTGTGCTTGATTGATTCATATTTACTAATATTAGACTTTTTGAGTATTTGCGCACTTTTACATTATTATTTTATTTTAAGAGAAATGCTTTTTACATTTCTAGCCAAAATATATTTATCTTTTTATGCTTTACTTCTTTTTATCAACACTGTGGACATGGTGTTAAGCCAAGAAAAAGCTTGTTACAATCTTTCTTGAAGCAGAGTTTCAATACCACTGTCCTGATCTATAGTACTTTCTAGCTCCTAAAATCAGGGTGGGCTTGAGTCTTGCCACTTGTTGATCATTCTGTAAGGTCCACCTCATTTTATAGGTGTTTTCTCCATGAATAAATAGAATGGCTCAGAGAAAGTCTTCTCTGAAGAAAAGGCTTGGAAGTTACTTCATCTCGGACAGTAACAATAACAAGGAATATGTAGAATTTATAGCCTCAGTTCTGCAAATCTCCACATGCTTATTTCTTGCATGATAAGTCAAGGAACCAATGCACTCATAGTACATAAAGTTAAAGCTAAAGTTAAACACTTGGCCTTAGGGGACCTGCATCTAAATTCTTTTGGAAGACTGTGCTGGGTGTGAAATCTATGCTAGGTTTGCTGCCAAGTTAACACAGTGATAGTCTCATAAGTGTATATGGACTGCTATTTTCAAATTGTGTGGTGACACAGCTGTTCCTTACAAAAATCCAGTGTCTTATGGAATTCATATTTAAGCATGCATTGGGGTAGTAGAATGAATTCAGAGATTTTACTATTTTATTATTTTGGTTAGTCTGATTAATTCATAGTTTCATAGTTTCTAGTGTCAGAAGGGACCTGAG
>NW_017729032.1:151027903-151030381 GCF_001723915.1 Gavialis gangeticus
CCTTGGCCTTCCTGACTGCCCCCCTACATCCCCGAGCAACAATAATGTTTTTTTGCAATAAAAGTAAACATACTCCCTGTCTTTCTGTGATTTGATGTAGCTTGCAATGAAATTATGATGCACTTCTTAGGTTAGACCATAAGGTAATATTCATGAAAAGTGCTAAACATACACATCTCAATCTACCGCCCCCTAGAATGAGGGGGAAACTCTTGCTATGTTAAATTTAATATATCATGTGTGCATATTTGCTATATCAGCCACAAATATTAGAAATCATAAAGCAAGAACCCCTATGGAATATATATACATGTGGTGTGATGTATTTTAACACTCTACGTCAATCCCACCCTGGTATGAGGGTATATACCCTGAAAGAGCAGAACCAGAAAAAGACCTAGTGCCACTTATATTTAACTGAAGAAAGCAGGATGCCTATAATTCAGTATTTCCAAGATTATGGACAAGGAGGGAGTAGTAGTACTTTCTCATGGAAAATGGCGCCATCTTGTGTGTAGCTGTAGTTTACTGTGTATTTGACATCCTAAGATGTGATTGTGTAGCATACTTGTATTTACCCAGTTAGAACCTATATACCAAAAAGCAGTTGTCTAGAACAGGGCTGTCCAGCTTCTAAGCCCCTGGGTCCACACCAGCAGGCACTGCACACTACGTAGGCCTTACCAGGCAAGCCATGGGCCACCAGGCCTTGCAGGTGCTCTCCCTCCAACTTTTCTACACAGGCACATGGGCAGTTGGGCACCTTTCCCATCTCTGCACCAGATGCCCCTCTCACTACAGCACAGAACTCTCCTACCCTCAATACTGCTGTATGGTGCAAGGTGTGATTCCCCCTCTTCCTGCTGCAACACCCTCTTGAGGGGACTCGAGGGCACTTCCCCCCACTACAAGATCAGGCACCCCACCTACTGCTCCGCAGGGCCCCAATCCGCTGTCTGGATTCAGCCTCATGTTCCCATGCTGCATCACACTGCCCTATCCCCTTGGGTGGAGGCAGAAAGAGGCAACCAGTGGAGGGAGGTCTCTGGATCCCAGCTGCATGTGGGAAGCAGCCTGGAGATGCAGGCTTCTGCTGCAGTGTAGTGAGGAAGCAGAGGCCAAGTGAGAGGCCAGGAGCCACAACTTAACCCCTCATGGGCTGCCAGCTGGATAGTCCTGGTCTAAAATCATTAAAGCAGAGTTTATTCTTTTAAGGACCAAAATTAGAACAGCTGTGAGTGGAAATGTCCACCTAAACAGGATTAGTTTGTGGAATGGAACTATATATTTTTTATTCCTACAGTACTCTATCAGCCCCCTCTACACAAGCTGGTAAAGCTCTGATAGCATCGAATGCATGATCTACATAATCATGCCTCCTGCCCACCACATGTGCATGGCAAGAGGCACAATTGTGGGATTGTGCATTAGATCTCATCACACCTTATTGCTGGTGTAGGGGAGCTTGATCATGGGCTCCCTCTGCATTGGCAAAAAGCAGGCACACACAGTTAGGAGCCCCCTTTACTGAAGGGGCTCCAGGCCATGGGAGCCACATGCAGCAGGGACCAAGAGTCCCTACAGCTGATAGGGCTTCAGGTCCCAGCTGTGCCTCACATACAGTCAAGAACCAAATGCCCCACCTCTACCAAGTCTCTGGGCTGCTTCTTGGGCACAGAGCCCTACCCCACAGGTGCTGGGGCTTTGAGTCCAGGCTGCTTCCTACATGCAGCTGGGATCCAGAGACTGCCCCTGCCTCTGCCAGCTGCATATGAGGCACAGCCTGGACTCAGAGCCCTGGGGGCTGGAGTGGGGGTCTCTGAGTCCAGCTGCAATGCAGACCCCTGGCAAGTGTGGAGCTCTCAGCCCCAGCTTCAGGTGAGGCACTACCAAGACCAAAAGCCCCATGTGGGTCCAAGGGTTTCACCCACCCCCCTCCCCCTCGAGCCTTGGGGATCATAGCAGCCATAATCCCCAGGGCTTGGGGGTTGTACCCCTGTGGCTGAGAACCCTGTCAGTTGATGGGCTCCCAGCTGCAGGAGGGAACCTGCTACATGTGCAAATTAAAGCCCAATAGCAACCAGCTGTAAAGTTAGTACACATTTTTGAGGTCTAATTTTATAGCTGTTTGGAGCTTTTTACTGTGTGATAGCTACTTTGCACATGGAAGTGGTGTCAAAGTAATGGCACAATTAACCAGTAATTGCACAATATCTGTAATGGGAGAGGGGGCCCTAGAATGCCAAGCCCTGTGCAGATACACCAAAGCACAGAGAAAATGTAGAAATGCAGTACAGGAGACTCTACTGTAGAGGCAATGGACGAAATACTACTACTGTGTACTGAAGTAGCTAATTTCTACCAGACACATTACAAATATGGTTGCTAAAAGTCTCAGAATACACACTTGATGTAAATCCTAATTTTACCAATGGGCATAGTGAGGCTCCATGATTAATCCAAGGTGGCATGGAAAAC
>NW_017729032.1:151035381-151042517 GCF_001723915.1 Gavialis gangeticus
GAAATACTACTACTGTGTACTGAAGTAGCTAATTTCTACCAGACACATTACAAATATGGTTGCTAAAAGTCTCAGAATACACACTTGATGTAAATCCTAATTTTACCAATGGGCATAGTGAGGCTCCATGATTAATCCAAGGTGGCATGGAAAACCTGCAAGAGAGAGTAGTAGAACCCAGGTTCCATCACTCAATTTCATAGCTTCCTCTAAAGATCCTCTTTCCCTAGGAGGAGAATATGACATATAATAGAACACAGTTATAACTCCACCAGAATTCCTCCAGTGGAGATATGTTGAAGATCTGGCAACATGCGCTTAGTAGAAAAGATTTTTCCCCAATGGATTCACACATTATCTTGCCAAAATGTATTTTTTAACCAACATCTGCAACTCTTCGGAACAAATCCATGTCTGCTTTCACGACAACACCAGAACCATAGCGCTCTTTGATCTGTGCATGTTCCAATTTAGATATCTTGAACACGCTAAGATACACTGGCAGAAAGTGCCAGCTCTACATAGTGATGAGCCACAGATGGGAAAACAAACTACTTCTTTCATTCACTGCTATAGTTGATGTTCTCTCCTTCAAACCAGAGTGAATATTTATGGACCCAAATGTACTGATTAGTTTTGCATTTCTGAAGGAGCTTGGCACAAGAGTTCATTTTAGGATGGGGGAGAAAAGAAAGCTGCTGTGTACCATATATGAACTTTCCAGACTCTGGACTTTCAGAGACCTACATATAAACAATGAAACTATCCTTATCACTTGGACAGCCTCAGATAAGTAATCAAACAAATGATTTAGCAACTTGGCCTAGGAATAGCTAGTACTGAATTTATGAAACAGAGGCATCGGGAGGAGAGATTTATAATCTTTGGGTTGGATTCTGAACATGTGTAGTTGTACGTCAGAATAAGACCATTCACTTAAATTAAATTAGTCCCACTTTACACCAGTTTCAGTGGGAGACGTAGTAAGCCGTTAATGTTTATTTTATAGAACCTTGTAATAACTGTAGCCAATGAAACAAAAATACAAGAAATGATGGTTTGCACCAATATTCTGCTATCACAGATATGTAGAATACCAGGGGTGCACCAATATATGCCACCGATAGCCACCATATAGGTATGGCTATTAAATCAGCACTGATAAAAGGAGAAACAGCGTTATAGGCTATTGGCTTTTTTTGGTTGTTGTAGCTGAAAATCATGGCCGTGCCAGGAGCACCCGAATGAGCGTAGTCCGATCCCCATGCTCCACTGCTGGCCCAAGCCCATGGCAGACTGCAGTTCCCAGCGAGCAGTGGGAAGGGGCACCAGGGAGAAGTCACAGGGTGCCACCTTCAGCAACAAAGAGACTGTTACTGGCTCCTGCTGCTGCTGCCATGGCAATGTCAAGCACACAGCAGGGGCCTGAGCACTGGGGCTGCCCCATAAATGTTGGGCTGTGCATGGGTGGGGTAGGGCACCACATGAGGGACATCTTGCTCTGCTGGGCACCGGGTACCTTTTCAAAAGGTGGCTTCTTCCCAGCAGTCGCAGGAGCTTGGCTGCGTGGGGTCCACTGGCACTGAGGCAGTGGTGTGCTCTGGGGCTCCAAATATGCCTGGTGCTGCTGTCCACATGAGGGTCCGCCTTGCTTGCTTGGGATGGCAGCATGGGCTACACAGGAAGAGGGGCTGTGAGTAGGAGCCGTGGGTGAGGGGTGTCATGCGTGGGAATAAAGCAGTCACCGCCTTCCTCATTGAGGGCTGGAGAGGGCAGGAGGCATGTGTGTGTGTGTTATAAATGCAAAAAAAATTAAAAGGTTTATTTATGTCAGTAGTTTAAAATGCCTTGCACTATTACTAAATATTGGTTATAGGATCAGCATCAGCATTGATTGGCATCATGGTTGGTTAATCATTGGCTACCAGTATTGGCCAAGAAAATCTTTATTGGTGCACCCCTTTAGAAACATTCTTTTGATCCTATGGGATGATACTTGAAAAGAAGGAAAAACCCTGAAGTCCCTATTAACAGACATTGGTTAGGCATGCACATGAATAGAGGAAAATAGCTTGACTGCAAATCTGACACTCAGCTCAGGTATGTGAATAAGATAAAATAGGATTTGAAATTTAACTATTGTGCTTCTTTGGTACCCAAATTGTCTCCCTCCCCCCGGCTTCATTTTTAGTTTCATTTTATAAAGGCAAATTCTGTGAGTAACCTGGGATAAAATATTCCACACGTCAGCGTCTACATAAAACAGGAAGTGGCTCTAGGTACTTAATGCCAATGTTATGGACCACTATTAAGGTTCCTTAGATACAAGAAAATCTCCATTAAAAGTATGGGAGCAAGCAAACAAATGATAATGAAGCTCAGAGGGGAGGAAAAGGAGTATTTTAGGACTAGTGGCCTATCTTCACATGGCCAGCCTGGCTAAGGAATATGATGCTCCACAAATAATGGGTTTTGATTCCATGCTGCACAAGTAGAAAGAAGCAATTCACTATGGCCCAATAAGGCAGCAGAGGCTCAAAGATGGCTGCTTAGGGAATGACATTGCTGCAAAGTTACCCTGGATTCTTGGTCTTTGAGTCTGCATATGGAGGTTAGCTTAGCCTGGGAGTGAGTAGTCAAGCTGTAGAGCCATATTTGACCTACTAAGCCTACACTCACTCCCATGAGGCACCAGAACTCTGCTTAGCACTGCATGAAGCAGCACTGCTCTGTCAATTCTTTTGCACATGTTCAATGTGTTCAGACAGAACTTACATATCTTTCCTGTACCCCTGCTAAGAAGTATTTTAGTCTGTCAACTCGGGGAATAAACTGCCTGTGTCTTGGCACACTCTAGACTTTTGTCCAGGCCACTCTTCCAACTGATGAACGGGAATGAACCCAATAGACAGTCAAGAAGAAAGTTCAGTAGACTACCTAGTACTCAAGTGAATTAGCTGGTATCACCACTGCAAAGTGGGCACATCTCAGAGACTGTTTGCAGACTGTTTGCACTCTGTTAGGGATAACATCCATGTAAGAGCCCAAGTTAACTCCACAGTGAAGAATGTCTTGTTTGGGATTTTTGACCAAGAAAGATAGCTGTTTTCTGGTTGTTCCTGCCATTATTCATGGGAAAAAGACACTGTGATAATTGATATAATCTGTTAAAAACAAAACCTCTCACCAAAATACCCAAAGTTTGCCCTGACTATCTCAACAATATGTAATCCAAAAGACCATTAATTCCAATGCCTGTCTCAGCCAAAAGGAAAAATCAATCACCTTTTATCTTTTCTAATTTCTGGTTGCATCAACATGAGTTTGCAACAGAGAACCAGATGATGGCATTGCTACTGAATTATTTTTTTGCTTTTTGTATTTCCTTAAAGACTCTTTTAAAGAAGAAATAATATATAAAATATCCAGACTTAGTAGAGGAGTTTGAAAATATCACTATAATGCCATTAAAACAAAAGTAAAATTAGTCTTAATGAGAAAATAGAAACAAAGAACAGTGTATAAGCTAGAGTATAATGCAGTCAAAATGCTAAACACTGTATATACAGCACTACAATTTAAATCTACTATAAAATATATTATCACTATCAATCATGGATACAATAACACAAATACATATTATGTTTGCAAATCAAAGAAAACACAGATTTTCTGATGTAAAGAATTCATAATCTTTAAAATTTATGCAAGTTAACTATTAGTGCATAAACATCTCAGTAGCTTCTTACTGATCACACCCAGTTCTCTAGCTGCATTAGGGATGGCCCTTTCATTAACAATATCACTTAACTGCTGGTCCTGTCAATATTCGTATTTTTGTCTTGTTGTCCATCCTTTTAGGCATTCATCTATTGCCACATCCTTGTAACTTTTATTCCCTCTTCATGAACACTAAAACCAGATATGAGGAGTACATTAGTCTCTCCCAACCACTCCCTTCATTCTTCAGTTTAAAGCTCTCATGATATGGGCTAGCCTCCACCTAAGAAGGCTATTACCCCAGGGACTCATGTGGCCTATCCTTCTAAAAGTCTCTTCTTTTCATGAATACCCTCCAGAGGTTGACCATCCAGAGGGTGGTGGTGGACGGGTCGATGTTGACCTGGGAGCGTGTGGGCAGCGGAGTCCCCTAGGGCTCGATCCTTGGGCTGGTGCTGTTCAACATCTTTATTAGCGACCTGGACGAGGGTGTGGAGAGCACCCTGTTCAAGTTCTCTGATGACACCAAGCTATGGAGTAAAGTGAATACACTGGCAGGCACAGACCGCATCCAGGCAGACCTGGATAGGTTAGAGAAGTGGGTGGACCTGAACAGGATGTGGTTCAACAAGGACAAGTGCAGAGTGCTGCACCTGGGGAGAGGGAACCAGCATTATGGTTATACGTTGGGGGTGACCCTCTCGGCAGCACAGAGGCAGAGAGGGATCTTGGAGTCATGATTGACTCCAGGATGAATATGAGTCACCAATGAAGCAATAGGCAGAGCCAACCGCACCCTGTCATACATCAACGGGGCATCACTAACAGGTCCAGAGAGGTCTTGCTCCCCCTCTATGTGGCGCTGGGCAGGCCGCAGCAGGAGAACTGTGTTCAGTTCTGGGTGCTGCACTTCAAGAAGGACGTGGAGAACCTGGAGAGGGTCCAGAGGAGGCCACTCGTATGGTTGGGGGCCTCCGTGGCCAGCCCTATGAGAAGAGGCTGAGGGACTTGAATCTCTTCAGTCTCCGCAAGAGGAGACTGAGGGAGGATCTTGTGGCTGCCTACAACCTTATCAGGGGCCAGCAGCAGGGACTTGGGGGAAGTCTGTTCACCAGGGCCCCCGTTGGAGTCACCAGAAACAATGGCCACAAGCTGAGGGAGGATAGGTTTAGGTTAGATATTAGGAAGAACTATTTCACTGTAAGGGTGGCCAGAGCCTGTAATAGGCTCCCCAGAGAGGTGGTGCTCTCACTTTCCCTGGAAATCTTCAAGAAGAGACTGGATAGGCACCTGTCTGGGTCTTATGATGCCTCCCACCCCCAGTGCTCCTTCCTGCCCATGGCAGGGGGTTGGACTAGATGATCTGTCCAGGTCCCTTCCGACTCATTGATTCTATGATTCTTTGATCCCAGGGGGACCTACAACTACCATGGAAAAGGTCTGGGATTTTTTCCCCTCTTTGCCTGAAAAAAACACAGTGAGATAGGACAGAAATAAGCTAGGTTTGATCAACTGGGTCTTTGGTGGGGAGCTCACCAAACAAAACTCAGTTTGCTCAGCCTGACCTAGTCCCTACATCAGCCATTTTGCTATGGCCTGTGCTAGGAAGAGCAGAGGGAAGAAACTGTGTAAGAGAAAGAAATGGAGGGTGTGAATAGGTAGCAGCTGCTGCAAAGAGGAAGATAATCTTAGACAGTACTAGTCATCACCGTTGTGATGATGCCTTGTGAGTAGAGTGGCCATCATAGAGGACAGTCTGGTTGTCCTCTGTCCTCTATTGATATGAAATCAGATGCCTTTATGTTCTCTATTTTCTCTTGAAGAGAAAAATAGAGGACGTAAAGGCATCCAGTTTCGCATCAATAGAGGATAGAAGATAGAGTAGCAGAAAACCAGAATGTCCTTTATGATGGCCACTCTACTTGTGAGAGGAGATATATCTTATTTTGAGGAAAACCAAAAAAATGACAGAAATGGAAGGAAAGGAAACAAAGAAACATGTGGTCTGACCCTCTCTTTAACCACCACCTGTGGCATCTGCCAGAGAGTCTGCAGCTCTAGGATCAGCCTTAGCCACCAATTGATTCATCTACAACCCTTTACTTGACCCATGGGAGTGATTATCATTGACCATGAGGGATTGCCACAACTGATGATGATGATAAGGGCTTTGGGACTCCAGGCCTTAAGGGGAGTGTTGGCTCCAATTTTGCTACTCTGTCTTTCCTCCAGCCTTCATTGTGCCTGCCCTTACTCAAGGTTCACATTAAGCTAGTATTCACTTCCTCCGTATTTTCACCACAAACACCCCCTAAGAAAGGGCAGTGACTGATACTGCAGCAGGGAGCAGGAACCAGACCACATGCATAAGCTCTGCGTCCCATGCTGGTTCATTCCTACTTCTGCAACCACACACAAATTTGTTCTCACGCACTTGACCTACACAGGTATGGAGCTGTTCTTGACTGAATCCAGTAGCATAACTAGGGTGAAGCAAGCACTAGCCCTGAATGCAAACTAAGAGGTATGGCTACTAGGGCTGTGCAAAACAACAGCATTCTGCTTCGACTTCTGTTTTGATGTAACAGTGTTTCATTTCGAGTTTCGTTTCATTTTGAAAGCACTGTTCCATTTCATTTCGTCGAAAGGGTTTTTCTGTTTTGAGCGACAGACTGTGCAACACCTGCTGCAATGCCAGCTGCTTGAAGGCAGATGTACAGTGAAAGATCTCACAAAGTACAATAAGTGATCACAAGCATGAGTAACAAAATGGTCAAATGTGATGTAGAGACATAAGGAGAAGATTACTTCAGTTAGGGTGGCTAGGAGCTGGAACCAACTTCCAAAGAAAGTGGTGCTGGCTCCTACCCTGGGGATCTTTAAGAAGAGGCTTGATGACTACCTGGCTGGACTCATTTGAGTCCAGTCTTTTTTCCCGCCCAGGCGGGGGGTCAGACTTGAAGATCTACAAGGTCCCTTCCGACTCTACTTCTATGATTCTATGATTCTATGATTCTATGATATGATTCTATGACTTGAAGGATTGGAAGCAAAGAGATTTATGTTTGACAGCTAGTTTTGTAAATCTTAAATTAAATGCAAATCTATCCTAAATGCAGGTATTTGAAATAAAACTGTTGCTGTTTTCCCAATCTTGTGTCATATAATTATCAACCTACTGAAAATTCCTGCACAACCCTCTATAGTATCAACTGCCTCTCCCACCCCCACAATAAAATTAATCTTTCATCACTAGCGTTATATATCTGTCTTTGAGAATAGAAACATAAACTGATGTAATTGATATTGTATATTCCATAATAAGCATTAAGGCAACCAGACCTCCTGCAAGAAAGATATTAATGTAGCTGTAAATGTCCTCTCAGACACCATTAGTCTGCCACTTAGTGTATACT
>NW_017729032.1:151047517-151049155 GCF_001723915.1 Gavialis gangeticus
TTATTAAAAACAATATAAATAAATTATGATTCAGTAAACCATAAGAATTTACTCCCATTTATCTTTAAACAACCTTCTTTCCTGCTTGCTTTATGTTTTACCCAAGGCCTGCTGAAATACAATATTGCAGAACAATCCCACATGTGAAAGCTTATTGAAGGAGCAGACAACAAGGTCATTTTAATACTATACCTGCATGCCTTAATCGCACGCTTTCTAAAATAAGTTAAGCCATTTTTATATATGTATCTTCCATGACTGAATGTAGGAGTAAATTCTTATGGTTTACTGAATCATAATTTATTTATATTGTTTTTAATAAATAAGGGTGCTTGTGCACACCATGGGGGTTTAAGTCGGTTTAGTTCTCCCTAAATTGAAATGGTGGGTTTTGAAAAACCCACCATTTCCACCACTTGAATTTAGGGAGAATTTAACCAAACTAAACCCCTGTGGTGTGTACACAAGGGTGGGGGCCCGATACTTACCTGCCTCTCCGCTGGTGGGGAGGGAGGGGGCGAGGGGATGAGCTGCCACTGAGCTACTGTGGGGGGGCCAATGCTCCCCTCCACGGTGGCATCCCCAGATGGCACCTGCCTGCGGTCCCTGGAGGCACCACAGCCACGGAGGGAAGCACCGGGTGCCCCCGCATAGGCAGGCAGGTAGGCTCCAAGGAGAAAAATAAAATAAATGTGACGGGCTAGCTGGCAGTGACTGAGCCCAGGGGTTTTGAAAGGGCAAGAGATGACTGGAGGACTTGGGATTCCCTTTCCTCACCAATCAGGCCCCAGAGACTCACTCCCCTGTGTCCCGATTGGCCCCTTGGGCCACCTGGAGGGGGATAAAAGGGGCAGCGTGGGCTGACTCAGGGGAGACCAGTGAGGGACAACAAGGAAGGGGCTTCATAGAGTTGGTAAGAACTGAGCCAGCAGGGCAGGAGCAGTGCCCTGGAAGAGCCTGAAAGAGCAGGACCTGCAGGCAGCAGTGGGACCCTCAGCAGTGCAGCGTGTGGCCGGCAGGAGAGGCTCCCCACTGGGCTCCAGGATCCCCCAGGAAAGGCTGCAGCCAGCAGGAGAGGCTCCCCAGCTCCAGCAAGGATCTGAGCAGTGACCTGAGGGGTTGCCAGCTCTGCTTCCAGCTCCTCCAATCAGAGGCCACGCAGCTTGATGTGAGGACGGGCTCCAGAAGGGTCAAGACCCCTAGCAGGCTGGAGCAGTGCTACTAGTGCTGACTGTGTGGCAGCATTTCTGTCCACCATGTGGGAGATCTGGGTTCAAGTGCTAGCAGAGGTGACTTGGGATGAGTGAGCTAACTAGAAACCAGTCTTCTTGCAGTGGAAAGGGGCCATTGTGTTTTCTCCCCCCTCCAAGTACCAAGGCCCTATATTTCTTTGTCATTTGACATTTTTGCATTTTGTGCCTTTTTATATTTCACCAACCCGTATTGTTTGTTCTGCTGTTTGTGTTTTATATTCTGTTAACCCTGTTTTTGTCAATGATTGTAAGTGTCTAACCTTTGTTGAATCCTGCCCCCTTGGGGCATTGTAGTGTCCACTATACCCTCTGATTTATGCCTGTTATGTTCCCAGTATTAAAAGGTATATGGTTAAGTCCCCATTGGTGGTCTGGCTTTGCTCTA
>NW_017729032.1:151049356-151052993 GCF_001723915.1 Gavialis gangeticus
AACCCTGCTATCACCACCCAGCAATGCGTGCAGGTCCTTCAGGATGCTTTTGGCCAACCCACAGGGAGTGTGGGGGGGGGCATACTACGAATTGCTGGGAACTTTCCAGCGCAAGGGCAAGACTCTTTCAGCATATGTCCTTTGCTTAGAGCCCATGCTACAATGCCTAGTGACCCAAGGAGCACTTAGCGTCACTGATGCTGATCAGATACGGCTCTGGCAAATTCGTATTGGGGCACGGTATAGCTCAGACTTACTCCAGAACCTCAACTTAGCGGGGAGCAGGAGCAGCCCACCTGACTTCAGTCACCTCCTCCAAGAGATTCGTGAAGAGGAAGAGATATCCAGACTCTGAAAGACTATGTAGGTCCCAGAGGATGTTTCGCCCCGGAGAGGACCCATGATTCGGGTGCTAACGGTGGCTCCCCATGAGGACATCTTGTTGGGGGTGGAGGAGGAGCCTGTGGCTCCAGCACTAGCAGCTGCTGTGTCCAGAACCACCCCCAGGGGGTAAGCCCTTGCCCCGTCCTCGTGCCTCGGGAGGACCTCGGCCCCATATCCGCTCTAGGACCCCGGGGTTCTGCTATAGATGTGGGGAGCCAGGGCACATGGCTGGGGAGTGCACCCAGCCTGAGAACCCTGAATTGGTATTTGAAAGGTTAAAAGGGCGCTGGGCAGTGGGAAATGGGGAAGGAGCAGAGCAATGGAGTTGGCTCTGCTCCGAACCCAGACAGACTCCCGCACATTAGCCTTAGTAAATTCACTGCCAAAGGGGCTAGTGGGACCCCGTGCAGAGGTCCCCGTGATGGTGAATGGTCACCCATGCCGGGGCATTCTAGACAGCGGGTCCCAGATTACCATCCTATTTGAATCCTTCTATGAGGAACATCTGAGACACCTGCCTTTGTTTCCTTTTATGGGGTTGGGACTTTGTGGCTTACGCCAGGAACAGTATCCTTACAGGGGTTATGTGAACGTGAGGCTAAAATTCCTGACTGAAATAGCTGGGGTGGAGGAAGAAGTGTCAACCATTGCTCTAGTGTGCCCTGATCCGGGGTGGATGAAAGGGGCCACTCTCATTGTAGGGACCAACTCAAGCCTTTTCCAGGTTCTTGCTCGCTACTGTAAACAACAGGCTGTTCCAGATTACCAACAACGGTTAACGATGCATGTCTTGTGCTCAGAGGTGTATGACCGATGGGAGCACAGAGAGATGTGAGGTCACCCTGAGGTTGTGGGGACCATGCACTTCTCTGGAGCAAAGCCCCAGCGAGTTCCTGCACAGGGCCAATGGGCTTTGCCTACTGTATGCAATTGGATTGAGAGGGATGAAAAGAATAAGCTGCTGGTGGTGGAGACCGCCACCGGGAGAGAGAGACCCAGTGTGCTTAGGGTCCCTGATGGTGTGATTGAGACAAAAGGGCTCAACCAAGACCTGGTAACCATGATAGTGGTTAACCCAACCTTGAAAGATATTGTGGTCTACCCGGGACAGAAGGTGGCCTTGGTAAAGGAAGCTGAAGTGGTGAACCCTGAGCAGGAGGGAACCCCCCCCAATTGACCCTTTGAGGTACTTTTTCAGGAACTCTCCAGTGCCTGAAGCCTGTAAAGCTCAGCTCAGGGACAAACTCAGGGCTTGAGCCCGTGTTTTCTCCCTGCATGACTGGGATGTGGGGGAGGCTAAGGGGGTGGAGCATCACATTTGTCTGAGTAACCCACGACCCTTTCATGAAAGGTCTCAGTGCATTCTCCTCACTGAGATGGGGGAAGTAAGACGTCAACTGCAGGAGCTCATGGACCACTGCATCATCACAGAATCTAAGAGCCCTTATGCCTCTCCCATTGTGATTGTGCGGAAGAAGAACAGCCAACTCCGTATGTGTATTGATTACCGGACTTTGAATGCCCGGACCATCACTGATCAATACACTGTGCCACGGGTGGAGGAGGCTTTGGACTGCTTAGTAGGGAGCAAATAGTTTTCAGTACTAGACCTCCACAGTGGCTATTACCAGATACCTCTGCGGGAAGAGGACAAAGAGAAGACTGCTTTTATTTACCCCTTGGGATTCTATCAGTTTGAACGAATGCCCCAAGGGCTGTCCAGGGCTCCTGCCACCTTCCAGCAACTAATGGAGAAGGTGGTTGGGGATATGCATATGACCCAAGTACTGGTTTATTTAGAGGATATTATTGTTTTTGGAAAGACCCTGGAGGAACATGAAGAACAGCTACTCCTGGTACTTGATTGGCTGGAAGCCGCTGGACTTAAATTGGCCATTGATAAATGTAAGTTCTGCCAGGCCTCTGTGAAGTGCATAGGACATATTTTATCACAGGAAAGGGTCAGCACTGATCCGGAGAAAGTAAGTGCTGTGACCACCTGGCCTCGACCCAAGAACTTTAAGGAATTGAAAAGGTTCCTGGAATTTGCTGGTTTCTATCGGCGATTCATTAAAGACTATGCTACAATAACCGGACCTTTAAATGCCCTAACTCACGGACCCCAGGTGGGAAGGTCACCCCGCAAGAAGGAGCAAAACAATGGCTTAAATGGGCTTCCTGTGACACGAAGCCCCACAGAGCATTTTGGCCCCCAGTGGGACTCACGGTGTGAAGATGCCTTTCAGAAGGTGATCCGGTGGTTGACTCAGGCACCTGTGCTGGCATATGCTGATCCCAACCGCCCTTTTATTTTGCACACAGGTGCTACCCTGTCAGGACTGGGGGCTGTACTGTACCAGGAACGTGAGGGACACCGGTGACCAGTGGCTTTTGCCTGCAGGGGATTGTCACCCAGAGAGATGCACTACCCGGTACATAAGCTTGAATTCCTGGCCCTCAAGTGGGCTGTCACTGAGAAATTCTGGGACTATCTGTATGGGACTACCTTCCAGGTGTGGAAAGACAATAATCCCCTTACCTATGTGCTCACTAGCGCTAAGTTGGATGCGATCGGCCAATGCTGGATCGCGGCACTAGCCAACTTCACCTTCAGCCTGCACTATCGAGCAGTATTAAAGAACGTGGATGCTGATGCCCTGTCTCAACAACTCCCCAGCAACCCCAGGAGTGTTTGGAGCCCCGAGACAGTGAAGACCATTTGCGACCTGAAGATACAAGACCCTGTGGGGACGAGAGAAAGTACTGTTTGTATGGCTGAGGTGTTGGGGTTGCCCCCTGAGGGGATCCCACAGGCCTGGGTTCAGTACACCACGCTGACTCCCTCTTCATGGCCCCAGGTCACGGCCCCAGAATGGTGGACGGCGCAAGAACAGGACCGAGATGTGCGAGAGGTGCTGTGTGCCCGGAGATCAGGGAATACCCACCCCCTGACCCTTAATAATGCTAGCCCAGCAGCCCACCTCCTGTTGAGGGAGTGGGAAAGGCTTCGCTTGTTTGATGGAGTGCTACATTGGGAGATGCAGGACCCGGAAGGATGGAAATATTGGCAGATGGTCCTCCCTCAGAAGTATAAAGCCCTTGCGCTACGGGCCTTGCATGATGACTTTGGGCACATGGGGGGGAGCGCACCCTGGCACTAGCCCGTGAGCGGTTCTTTTGGCCCAAAATGGCTGAAGACGTAAGGACTAAATGCTCAAACTGTGATCGGTGTGTACGGAGGAAGACCCTGCCC
>NW_017729032.1:151063410-151064413 GCF_001723915.1 Gavialis gangeticus
ATCTGAGCAGCGACCTGAGGGGTTGCTAGCTCTGCTTCCAGCTCCTCCAATCAGAGGCCAGGCAGCTCAGCGTGAGGCCAGGCTCCGGGAAGGTCAAGACCCCTAGCAGGCTGGAGCAGTGCTACCAGTGATGGCTGTGTGGAAGTGTTCCTGCCCACCATGTGGGAGATCTGGGTTCAGCAGAGTCCCAGCAGAGGCGACTTGGGGCGAGTGAGCTAACTAGAAGCAAATCTCCTTGCAGTGGAAAGGGGCCATTGTGTTTTCCCCCCTTTCTCCCCCCTCCAGGTACCAAGGCCCTATATTTCCTTGTCATTTGACATTTTTGCATTTTGTGCCTTTTTATATTTCACCAACCCGTATTGTTTGTTCTGCTGTTTGTGTTTTATATTCTGTTAACCCTGTTTTTGTCAATGATTGTAAGTGTCTAACCTTTGTTGAATCTGGCCCCTTTGGGGCATTGTAGTGTCCACTATACCCTCTGATTTATGCCTGTTATGTTCCCAGTATTAAAAGGTATATGGTTAAGTCCCCATTGGTGGTCTGGCTCTGCTCTATAGGGGAGGAGAGTCCCTACACCTCCCACAGTGCTTGTGCACCTGCTTTGATCCCTTCAATTGGAGAGGGGGTACCTCTTGGAGTACTGCCTGGGTTACATAAAAAAAAGATCAGGTTCCTCACTGCTTTTTAAATCTTTTTCAGTGGAGCCTGCCTGCACAGGCTGCCTCCAGATCACACAGCCCCTGAGCTGCGTGAGGCATGGTGCTTCCCTCCATGGAAGGACATCTAAGCCACTTTAAAGGCCAACTGTGTTGCGCATACAAAGTTTTAAAGGGAAAAACCCAAGCAAATAAAATAAAGCCAACCCTACCTTCTCCCAAATCCTTCAACTTTACCTCAAACATCAGGGAAAAAAAGAAAATTAACAAAAAAAAATCAATTAAAATGCAATTGTGCTAGTAACGCAGGCACATATACACCTCCCTTCCCCCCCCACCCTCCCCCT
>NW_017729032.1:151064562-151093599 GCF_001723915.1 Gavialis gangeticus
AAAAAAAAAAAAAGCCCCACACTCCCCCTACAACTCACCATGCCAGGCAGAAGCATATTCAACCATACCAAACTGCTCTGTGTGCTACTACCAACTTGGAATTAGCACAGCTACGTTTCTGCGAAGCTGAGGCCCCTGCCACATGTTACACTTAATATGTGATTAACCAGTTAATTATGTCTGAAGTTGTAACCCAGCCACACATTAAAGCAATTAATGGCATCATAAAACAAGTAATAAGCCACAAGGTCAGTCTACAAAAAAACATGTAATAACTTTGTGGCTGGATCCTATAAGGCCATTAATTGACTGTGTGGCCAGGTGTACCCCTGTGGTTGGGAGCCCCGTTAGCTAATGGGGCTCCCAGCCATAGAGGCTATACTCCTGTGGCTGGGAGTCCCAAGCTCCCAGCTGTGGGGATGCACGTAGTTGACGGGGCTCCCAGCTGTGGAGGCACAGCATGCGCTCCTGTGGTTGGGAGCCCCATCAGCTGATGGGGCTCCCAGTATCGGGGGTGCATGCTGTGCCCCCATGGCTGGGAGATCAGTTGATGGGACTCCCAGCCATGGGAGTGCATGAGTGCATGGTATATCCCTGTGGCTGGAAGCCCGTCAACTGAGGAGGTTCCCAGTCACAGGAACTTGCTACTTGCTGGTGCAGGGGGAGACCATAATTGTGATCCTGGGCTCCCTCTGTGCCAGCAATAAAGCATGATAGGATCTAATACTTGACCCCACGGCCATGCCTCCTGCCATGCACATGGCATGGCAGAAAGTGCGATGGTGTGGGCCATGTGTCGGTTACCATCACACCTTTGTCTACTATCTGGCGGGGGCCTAAAGTTTGACTAATAATGACTCTCCTGGGTAGGTGCCCTGTGGCATGGGTGCTCTGCATGGGGGGACAGGGTTGTTCATTCACCCCTAGGCAACTGAAGGCCTAACCCCTCCCACACTTTTGCTTTTATGCCCCTAGATGTGGTTCATCCAGAATAGGGCATGACCCTGATAAAACTGTATGAGAAAATCATGTGCTGCAGCTAACTGAGCTATGTATGTCCTACAGATAAACAGAGGGATTCAATTACTTGCACTGTAAACAGAGGAATCTTTTAAAACCAGCAACTCACTTAAATATAAAAAGGGAGACTTACAACAACAAATTATAATTTAAGTAAATGTGTACATTAGAGTTAAAACTTTACTCTTTCCCCTCCTCTCACTGAGTCTACTCCTCACAAAACTGCCTTTACATTTGGAGATACATTTTTACATCAGCATATGGCATAGTTACCTGTATGCATCTTGGCATTTTTTGCACCTAACGGTCCAAGTATGCTTGAAAAATGAAGCCTTTCAGAAGAGGTATGAAGTGATTACTGAACCAATACTTGACTGTTGAAAAGCTGCAAAAATACTGACAGTACATTTAGTAACAATGTTCTAAGCCTTTACAAACAAGGCAGCAGATTCTCAAATTATTTTCTTATATTAATCTATGTAGCAGAGTGAAGCAATATAATGAGCTGTTTTAGTTAGTCATTTGCAACTTTTTTTTAAAAAAAAATGTTCACTCTTTTCAACTGTGTGCCTGCCCAGCTTCCTCTGAGACATTAAGATGATCTCATTATCCACATTCTACAGAGATCTGATTTCCACTAAGGCCTTCTTCACTAAAGGCCTTGAGCAGACAGTATGATTGGCAAGGCGAGAATAGACAAAGTTACAAGAAGTAGTTTTCACACTTCCCTAGATGCCAAAAGTGCAGAAAATGGTTAAACTTCACTCTATGTAAGACTCAACAGCACAACAGAGCAGC
Source organism: Gavialis gangeticus (assembly GCF_001723915.1). Lineage (NCBI taxonomy): Eukaryota > Metazoa > Chordata > Crocodylia > Gavialidae > Gavialis > Gavialis gangeticus. Next base: position 151,066,381 of record NW_017729032.1, read on the forward strand.
CAATCATCTTTTTTATTTGCACCTTTGCCCCTGATAGAATGGCAGCCTGTAATTGCTGTTCTCCCCACTGTCAGTGAATTAAGCTGATGGAGAGTGGAGTATAAACTAAAATTTTCATCACCATTACTTTAATCATTTTCTACTATTCTGCTTCCCAGCGATGACTTCTACTACACTGCAGAATAATTCCACTCACTTGTTTGAGCTAATACACACCACTGAAATCCAGTGTTGAGGGGATATTGTCAGTTTAACTTTGACACCCAGAAAGATCCCGGAACATATCACCAAGGAATTTATCTCTAAACACCTAGGGCTTGGTCCCACATGGAGGGGCATGTACTTGCAGCGGCACAAGCAGCAGTGGCTCAAATTTGTGCCGCTGCTTTGTGACCCATCACATGCTCCTGCATGTGTGCTTTGGCATACTGCAAATTGTCATGGTTGGTGGTACAGGAGGCTGGGGCTAGCTCCAGCAATATTACCAAGTGCCCTGGTGTAATAGGGGTGCAGATCCAGTAGCATGAAGCCTGGCCAGCAGCCAGAGCATTGCCCTGGGCAGCCAGCCCTCCTTGTATTCTGGCACGTGCTACAGACAACACTTTTTTTCTTGCAGCGGGGTTTTTTTGCTATCAGTACATCCCAGGAACAAATTTTGCCCCCGTGCTGCAAATTTGCAATGTGGGCATGTTTTAACATTCTGGGTGTGTGGTTTGTGTTGCCACAAAGAGGTCTACAGTGCTACAAACCACACATGGCTGCACGTCTGGATGGGTTCCTAGAGGATAACAAAGTGATAAGGAATAGCTAACACAGATCAAGGACAAATCGTGTTTAACCACCTTGATGTTATTCCATGGTATGGTGACAGACTTTGAGCATGGGAAGAGAGTAGCTTTGGGTGCCACAATTCAAGAGAAATGTGGACAAACAGGAAGAGTCCAGGGTAGAACAACATAAGATTATCAGGGGTCATGACATTAGAGAAAGAGTTGGAAGAACTGGGATTAGTCAGTCTGGAGAAGACAAGACTGAGGGGAGATTTAATATATCTTCAGTTACAAAAGGTTGTTTCAACAAAACTGGTGGTTAACTATATTCTGTGCTCACAGGATACAAGATAAGTAGCAAAAGCCATTAATTGCAAAGGGAAATTTAGGTTCAATATTAAGAAGAACTTTCTACTACTAGGGTGGGTACATCCTGAAATAATTCCCAAGAGAATCATCATTGTTGGAGGTTTAAGAACAGGTTAAACAATTTGTTAGAATGCTTTAGACAGGGATGTTCCAGGCTTATGTAGGAGTTGAACTACACTACCTCCTGAGGTCTCTTCAACTATATTTTAATATGAATAGACAATGCAGAAAAAGTGGGGGAAAAATAACCCCAAATAATGCTTTCCTGCACCAGTTCCTAAGCCAGCAGATGATCCTACTTCACAGCTATTACTCAAATCTATTTTTGGCCCCGACGTGCCCAATTTTGCCTCTATCCCACTTAAGGTACCTAAGTAAAAAAACCTATAATCCTGCAAAACCCTGCTTAGTTAATGTCTGTCCAACTCAGAGGGTGCCTGTATTTTATAGGTACCTGTTTTTGACATTAAATTTCTGCCTTTGGCACACAGAGAAGCACCCTAGTCTAAAGTGTCTGTAACTTGGGAGCTTCCAGCTGTCAATTTTAAGGGGTACCAGGAGGTACTTCCCTTTACTAAGGAATCTAAACCCCGTAGAAGGCAGGGATTACAGATGCAGCCCTGTCTTCATTTCCCTAGGTAGCTCCCTGATGATTGTACTAGCTGTTTTGTATCCCATCCTGAAGTGCCCAACTCTCCCTGTGCATTTTACAGGGAATCCAGGTGCCCAGCACAGGGTTGTTGATTCCATTAACAAGGCTAAGGGGTGGGGGTGGTGCACTGGTTTCACTTGCACCCCACTTTGATTCCTGCTCTACTCAAGGTTTAAAACCAAATGCCTGGCAGTGGCAGCAGTATTTCTAGGCAGGCGGTGCTGAGTCAGTTGACTTCATGGCTCATTATAATCTACCTGATCTCTTTATTCCACAGATGCTAACAACCCTCTCTTTTTTTAAATGGTCTTGATGTTCCACCAATCAAGCTACCTTTTGTTCTGCAATTCTGCCCTCTGGTAGACCTGCTCCTGGTAACAAAGCTCCTACTTCACACTCCTGCAGACTGTTTTTAATTCATTCCAATGAAATTATATTTGTTTTTGCTTCAACATATCCCTAGGATTTTAGCGCGTTAGGAAAGCTTTTATTTTTAACTAGACAAAAATACGTTTCATATGTGATGATGCACGTCATCATATGCACCCCTTTTAAAAATTCTATATCCACCCATGTAGGTATCTAATACTTTTTGTGAACTTGAGCCCTACGGGTCTCCCTCTGCAAGGGGTAAAGATCAGAAGACACTGGGTTATAGACGAATCATATACCATTGCTATATCCCTGCTACCAAGGTTTCCTTTAAGCTCTGCATGTGCGCGGCTGTGCACAAAAACAAATCTTGCTGCAGATTAACTTTTAATGCTGCACACTCGTCTGGAGAAGAGCTGGACCCCAGCTTCCTAGAAACCCAGAGCACAGCAGAGGCACTGGGGCTGGCGGTAAGTTACAGCTCAACTGTGCTCCACTCCTCACCACGCTGGCATCCCCATGGGGAATGAGAGCAGTGTGGGGGCAGGCAGTGGCTCCTCCCTGAGGCAAGGTGGGGGTGGAAACAGGGGCTCAGGCACAGCCAGGCACTGTATGGGCTCTACTGGCTCTGGGGAACTGCTCTGCTCCCCAGCCCCTTCAGGCACATTTCACCCCGAGCCCCAATGTCACATGCCTCCTTACTGCCTGGTCTGCCCAGTTGCAGAACTCATAAGGCTCCACGCCGCTTTCAAGGGCTGCGGAGGCACAGAGGCAGTGTTGATCATTTTTGAAAGAGTGATGTAATCTGCCAGCTGGACACACTGAAGGTATGCCTGGTCTGCCCTCAGCATCTGAGAACTTTACAAAGTATATTAAAGGATGTGATTTATGTCTGTCGCATGAAATCCACTCTCTTTTGCATGCTCTCCTCAGGTGGAGAATTATACATAAACTTTTCTGCTTTGGTAGGGTTTTATATTTTAATTTAAAAAAATAAAATATATATTTAGTTTAGTATTTCAAGACTCTTTTCTTCCAAATAACTTTGCGAGAACAATTTGTTCAGTGCGCCAAAGGGGGAGGCGAGACCAATTGGGGAACAGACCAAAGCAGCGTGCTCACGGACCAAAGCAGCGTGCTCATGGATTGCTAAGCCTTAGAGGGAACATTGCCTGCTACTATGACAGCACACACAGATGGTCCTTGCTAAGTTCAGCACTGGCTATAAATACAGAGTTAAGGACTATTATAGCGCCCATTGGGCAAAGGATGTGTGAAAAATGAAAGTAGGCAGAACTTCCTATCAGAGCCAGAACTTTCATACATTTTTTTTTTTTGCTGGAAGTCCTGTAATAAGTCCACACTACCCTCCACCACTTCCGTTAAAACTTAGGGTGCAAAGGAAATCACAATCTATCTTGTAGCAAAATTATCAGAAACATTGTGAACCTCTTGCTTAAGAGAAAAAAAAGTGTGTTAGAATTTATTGTAGAAAGGTTGATAATTATTTCCTTAAAAAAAAACACAACTACCGTCTACTTTCTTAAGCTTTTGTGTACAAGGATTTAAGTAAACAAATTGTTTCTCTGCTGCAGTGGTTCTCAACCTGGGTCCCAGGGCACCTTGGGCATCCACGAGATTCTTTGAAAGGTGTGAGAAGATAAGCAAGAAGTGAGGACATAAGTAGTTAAACTAAGTAGATAAGTGTAAGCTCAGGCAGTCTCTGCCTGGCTGACTCTCCCCCACCACTGTCCAGCCTGAAAGCAGGTAAGCACTATAATAAATAAATTTGTTTTGTGTAATTCTCTTCACAAAAGCTATGGAGAAATGTCTTGTGTCTAAAGAGGTTGTGAACCACTGTTCTGTTGTCTCCCAAGTCACATACCCCGCAGCCAGGATAAGCAGGAAGAGAACTTTAAACTGAAAAGTGTGTGTTAAAATAACTGCATTCAGTTTAAAAGCAAAAGCAGGTTTTAAATGTTGTTCCAAACTTCAGAATATTCCAATGCATTTTTGTAGCTGTAAAAAGAAGGAAGAAAAAAAAGAACACAATCACTGTTAGATTATATGAATCTACTAATATCTACCTCTTCCCATCAGTGGATTTTGAAGTGTTTATGTAGGTGCGCTAAGGTCAGCTAACATACTAGTTGCAGAACTGGAAATAGAACTTGGGTCTCCCAAGAACCGCACTCAACCCCTTGAATCACATTGTCTTCTAATGGACAGTCTCAGGATACGTAGTTCATAGAAATAACATTTATAAAAGTCGATTCCACTTGTCAGTGGTGTTGCATAATCCACATTTGTAATCATACAACAAAGCAACACTCTGCTAAGTTCTCTCCCATGCAGAGATCATTTCCAGACTAAGTGGAGTAAGAAGAGAACCATCACATTTACTAGAAAATGCAGTCAAGTTCAACTTGGAATTAAATAGTTTGATGCCACTCTCAGTATTTCAGCATTGACAGAAACCTGCTGGCATCAAAAAACTTGATATACAAGTCCATGTGTTCAATCAGACCACCTGAACATCAATAATGGTGTAATTCATACCCTATTATAATACACAGAGGCTGGCATACAAGCTGATTAAAAGTTTTAACACTTTTAAAAAAAGTGAAAACCAAATATTGCCCTCCAAACTGCACACACTCTCCACGGGTAGTGAGAGGGAGTTATCACAAAACAACATTGAGACCAAGAGCAGCTTTGTACTATAATATGAATAATGTATGATGGTACCACACCAAATAAGATCAGAATCCCACTGATTTTGGTACCCATTCAGCCTCACAGAGAGACAGTTCCCTATTCCATTATCTTAGAACTTATTTTGAAATGCAAGGTAATAGTTCCTTGCTTAAGTTGCACAGATGCAGAAACAGCAATCAAACTAAAAAGCTAACCCCACAGTAAGGCTGAAGCAGAAGACTGATGCTCATTAAAGGACTGTGTTCTGTACTGTACTACTACAGTCTCCAGAGACATAACAAAAGGTCCTTCAGGCAAGCTTGTTAGCCCACTCATGTAGAGCTCATTAGCACATGCCAGCAGACAAATGAGAAGTGTAGGTGGATAGTGAGCCCAGCCTGAAGTAAGTTTGTAGTTCTCAAAAGTTTCTAAATATCTGTAATTAGTATTTCAACCTCATTCCTTCCACATTTTTAGTGCCTTGCTCACCATTTTAAAATTACCACTATTTATAGCAGAAACTGTATTTTTTTCGATTTCTCAAAAATCCAGGTCTTAAGATTACTTCCATTCCAATTTGATAACACCATTTTTTAGTTTGAGGCCCTTGGCAGACATTACTTGTTGCGCACTATATCCAACGATCACATGACAAACTGTAATATGCCAAGCCATTAAACCAGCTTATCCTTAGATAAAAATGGTGCATCAGCCACAAGGAAGTTTCTTATTGAGCAGCAACTTTTGTGGTGCAAAAGTATCCTGCAATAATTCTGAGATAGCCAGGTGGCATATTACTATTTGCTGTGCAATGCTTCCACATGTGTGACGAAATGTGATGTTTGCCAAGGGCCTTAATATGCTAATCATTAAACTTATGAAGCATTCTGCATGATTACTTGACAAGTCAGATATCCTCTCAAATTTTTATTTTCCTACACATGCTTGAGGCAAGCCTGATTTTGAAGGCCAACTTTAGGTCAACACACAGGTTACCATGAAGTCCAAACATACTAGTGTTACATTACACCCTTTATTGTGTCTTGGACAGCTATGATTTATTTACATGATGATATAAATTAGTTAAAATCAGAACCCTGTAGCCAAACCCTATGATAGTCAAATTTTGTACAAAGTTACTTATTGATTTATCAAAACAATAAGATGAAAAGAATAATTGTTTCTACTGTTTTCTGTATTTTAAAATTTGGAGAAGGACTTAAATCATCACTATTGTATAGAGGCCTTTGAGGCTCTTTAGGATTTTAAACAGTTGTAATAAAGAGAAAGCTAGAAACCATTAAAATGACATACCATTATGGCTCAGTGACTTCAAAAGAAAGACTAAACCCCGGACAGATATTATATTGCCTTTGCAGTGGTCCAAAAGTCAGGCAACAAATGCATGTCCCCTCAGTTGGTGGTGGTGAGGGAAACATAAAAGAAGAGCAGAGCACTCTGGGATGCTGGAGATATAAAGACCCCCTCTAGCACATTACATGTGGTGATACAAAAATGTAGCACTACAGAGAAGTTCCCATTTCAAACAATGCCATTTTTGTAGTGTTGGCACCATTTTTGTAGTGCAACACTTGTAGCCCTACAAATGAACACATCAAGGTTTAAGCTGAACTTCATCCAAGGAAGTGTAGAAATCAGTCCTCCTCCGAGTCACTGTCTTTCTTTGTGGACAAAGAACTCTTGATTGAGGACATTAGCTGATCCTGGATCTGTTTCCTGGGGTTTTCTTCTAGATCTGTCTTGATGGCACCTGACTCTGAAATCTTCCATTCAAGTTCTATACAGAAACAAAGAGGAGGAGAGAAAGTTCATCATGAGGTTGAAGGCTCAAAGTAAGCTCTTTCAAGCCTAGACCTCTCCGTTAACACAAAGGGTGGAATTCTACCTTCCTGGTGTACCTAAATGGCAACTTTCTAGCTTGTTCTAGTGGTGTTTTTTTGGCACTTTTGTGGAGGTTTCAATTCTATTGCCCCACATAGTGCACATAAGTGTAAGCATACACAGTGGACTATGCACTGGCTTGTTATGTATGCAGCCAAATGTGTGTCTAATCTGGGCATGTACATGCATCTAAATTACAAGAACATAAACAACCCATAACTAACAGATGTTAGATGCTGCAGGATGGTTCTTCCATATTTTAGCCCCAATAATTGAGTGGTGAGGGCATTTGCCCAAGGAGAGGGAAGATGGACTCTGCTCTCATCCAGAGGGGATCAGAACAGACCTTCCAGCAGAGTGTTGGGAACCACCAGGCCACAGATCAGACACTATCCAGACCAGGGATGGGTAAAGTCTGGCCTGTAGGCCAGATCTGGTAGGCAGTGGACTCCATTTCCCAGCAGCCCTTGCCCACATGGCTTTGGCTGGTCTCCACAGAGACCCCAGCAGTTGTGAAAGCTCCAGGCTGGGGTTGCCATGGAGACCAGTCCCAGCCCTACTGGCAGGGCACAGGGCAGAGAAGGGCAGGGGGCTACTCTGGAGGGGCTGCTGGGAAATGGAGTTCGGCTGCTGGCTGGATCGGCTGTTTCACCCATCCCCGATTCAGACCCTTCTCCAATGCTCCTTTTGAAGTCAGTCCTCTGGGTAACCAAGAAGGAGAAATGTGGAGTCACAGGGAACAGCACAAGCTAGAGCAGGGGTGGGCAAAATACGGCCTGCAGGCTGTATCCAGCCCACTTCCAGCCTGCCAGCCACTGCAGTCTTAGAGTAGCTTATCATATTTTATACTTTAAAGTTGCACCTGTTTACAGAGCAGTGAATTACAGTATTGTTTAAACTTTTTTTTTTTTTTTTTTTAAATATTCAGCCTTATTTAATCATTGCTTAAGTTCTATATAGCCTCATCATTATCTGAACTTTTCATTTTGCTTATCAGCTGCCCTTGAGTTGTTTTTGCAGAGCTCAAAGTGCTGATATCTATATTGTATCTTTTCTTTTCTATCACTGTGAGAAGTTCTTCTAACATAACATAGTAATGGCCTTACTACCAGCTCAAATGAACTGAACTTGGAACTAGCCATACCACTGCTCTGCCACAGCCAGGACTGGGCTGGGCAGTGCGGAGACTCCTCTGCCCCTAGTCCTGCATCCATCCCCTCTCCCCCACTCAGCTTCCTCTTGGCACTGCAACTGCACACTCCTGGAACCATGGCTGCTGGCCGCTGGACACACATGGGACAGGGCATGATGCAGTGTACCAAGTAGTCATCCCACCTGCTTGCCTGCCGCTGCCCCTGATCTTCCCGGTATGGCGCAGCAGCAGTGGCTCATCGTGGCATGCATATGCGATAGCTAGTTGATAACACTGCACCATGCCCTGTTCTGTGTGGGCCCAGTTGCCAGTGGTGCCAGGACTATGCAGCACCAACAGGAAGCAGGAGGTGGGGCAGGGCAGGGTACAGAGAAGTCTGCCTAACCCTGGCTACAGCACAGTGAAGTGCAGTCCTCCCTTCTCAGGCTCCTGACAGCAGCTTGTGAGCAGGATAGGATCAACTGCATCTCCCCAGTTACCCGCCAACCTGCCCTCAACAGCTCACCATTAAGCGGACCTTCAGTCTAAATAACTGCCCACCCCTGAGCTAAAGGATGTGAAGCTCAGGAGGGATGGCTGCTGCCCTGGAAGAGACGGGGCCCTAGTTTCTAGCTCAGAGCCCTACTCCCAATGGAGCAGAAACTTTTCCACAGCACTGCCTGCCATGCATTTCATCCAATGACTACTAAATGGAAGGGGCATGGGTCCAGCCTCAGAAGAAACATTGGAGAGGTGACTGCGTAATGTCTGACTTGTATGGTTAGTACATAGTGCTGTGAAGTCTGGGACACAAGTTCAAGTACCCTGAGTGAGGGGAATCTAGAATCCAGGTCTCCCACTTTCTGGACAAGTCCCAACCACTCAGCTATTAAGGCTAAAACACAGAAGGCACCCCCTCCCCACAACTTTTCCAAATTCATACCCTGGTATATGCATACATAGCTACATATGTGCCCAGCCAGTGTGTAGCTGTCACACGCATTCATTCTATGCGTAGGTGTTTATACCTCCACAGTGCGGAAGCAAGATCAGCAACATAGGAACACTGCCATTTAGGTAAACAAAGTAAAGAAACTTCTACCTGAAATCTTTACTTTATGAGACACAGTATAGAAAAGCCACAAATAAGTCTTGTGTGTCTTGGGAAATTTAAACTATGTTTAAAATGGACTAGTCAATGGTTCTCATTGATTGTAGCAATACTTCCAACAGACAAAAGTTGCTTCAATCATACAGCAGCTGAACAATTGGAAGAGAACAGATTATCTGCTAAGGGAAAAAGCTGCAGCAATTCCATTTACACATCTGAATTACAGATACTGTCACAGACAGATTTTTGAAATACACTTTATCCACTTCCCAGCACTCCTTGTACAGATTATTAGTTCCTTAACAAGAGGGGAAAAACTACACTCCTCTACCCACTAGTAGACCTATTATTATAGAGGCTCAAATTGGATTTCTTCCCAGAAGTGGAAGAGAGTCAATACAAGACATTCAACAGATACCTCTCCCCTAGACCTGCTGGCAATCCAATCATTAAATCTAATTTCATTTAGACAAAAAGGAAATGACTACAACTTCACATTCTCTGCAATCTCAGAGAGAAGTTACCCCCTTCATACAGATCAAAAGAAAAAGAATGAAGAGTGTACAATTTCCAGTTTCATGTGATGATGAAACTGAGCTGGCATAACCCTCATCTCCAGGTACCTGAAAAATCTATTACTTTAAGTGCCACAAATGGAGAACTGATAACATAAGGTTGTTACTACTTCTTTAAGTGTTAGGTGTTCCCAAACCAAATTTTTCATTGGTGAATATTTCCTCTGGAAATCACAGTAAAGGAAGACTCTGATACACATCCAGAAGATTCTGAAGTCTAGGGTTTTTAGTTCAATCATAGCTCTGATTAGTGAAAGTCTACTTGTATGCCATTACAATTAAACAAAGTGATGGACTTCAGTGTAGCACATGAAATGCCATTTAAGTAAAGACACAAACAAATAATTTTACTTCTAGGCCCTTGGGCAGAAAGCCATTAGGAAAGCTGATAATAGAGGATTTAATTGTAATTAAAAAAAAGTACATTTCTATTGAATAATTGCATTCACTCAGTTTCTAAAATGGAGAGAGCATAATATGACATCTTTATCTCAAGGCGTCACTTAAATTTTGTACCCTTCCCAATCACTGCCAAGCAAAAGCTTTTGTTTAAGAGGCTGAGGAGGGATATCATTCAAAGGAACAAAACTCCTGGTGCTGAAATGCTTTGTTGCACCCCACTGTACACAGTCCTCCAGGACAACTCACATCAATCCCAGTGTGAACAGAGTATGTCAAAAAGACAAGGTTAAAAATATGGTCAATCTGTGCCATGATTACTTGCTACAGCTTAAAGAGGTGGAGCTCTTTGAGCCCTGACAGTCCTAACCCTCAAGAAGTAGCAGCTTCACCCAAATGAGATTCTTTTCCTACATTGGGGTTGGCAACCCCTGGCACATGTGCCGAGCATAGCATGCGAAGCCATTTTGCTCAGCACGCCACCACCAGCTCTGACTCTGGGTAGCTGCTGCCAACCACAGAGCCCAGGCTGCTCCCAGCAGCCGGCTGGGAGGCTGCGAGCCCTGCTCCACGGTTGGCAGCAGCTACCCAGAGCTAGGGCTGGGTGCAGCAGGAGGGCTGCAAACAGCTGTGCCAGGCTCCAGCATCAGCTCTGTACCGGCACGTGCACGCATGCCTTGGAAAACACAGTGGGAGGGGCCTGAGGCAGCGCAACCCCAGTCTCTCCCCCGCTGCTGGCACAGAGGTGATGGCCAGGCTCCAGAACATAGTGCAGCTGTTTGTAGCCAGCCTGGGCTCTGGGTAGTTGCAGCAAGCAGGCTGCAAACAGCAGTGCCGGGCTCCACAGCTCTGGCATCAGCTCCATACTGGTGGTGACTGCACACGAACCTCGGAGGACACAGTGGGAGGGCTACGCTGCCTCGGGGCCAGGCCCTATTCCTGCTGTCTGCTCTCTGGTGCACATGCAGTCACTGCCAACATGGAGTTGATGCTGGAGCTGTGGAGCTGGATGCAGCTGTTTTCAGCCTGCCCGCTGCTTGCTGCAGGTGCCCAGAGCTCAGGCTGGCTACATGCAGCTGTGCTGGGCTCCAGAGCCCCACCATCAGCTCTATGCCGGCAGCTGGGGAGAGAGTGGGGATGCGCTGCTTCAGGCCTCTCCCACTGCCCACTCCAAGGCGCGCGTGCATGCACTGGTACAGAGCTGATGCCGAAGCCCAGCACAGCTGTTTCCAGCCTGCCTGCTGCAGCAGCCCACAGCCCAGTCATCAGCTCTGTGCTGGTAGCACGGGAGAGGCTGGGGTTGTGTTGCCTCAGGCCCCCCCACTGTCTGCTGCAAAGCATACGTGCAGCTGTTTGCAACCTCCTGGCTGCTGCCAGCCCCAGCTCTGGGTAGCTGCTGCCAACTACAGAGCCCGGGCTGCTTGCAGCAGGGCTTGCAGCTGAGCCAGCCTGATTCCCACCTGCCCCAAGCCCAACACTGGCCCAGCCCCCCCTACTGGGATGAGGCTGGTGCTGCCACTTGCCAAGAGTGCCACACCTTTACAGGCTTAGCTGCGTGGCGTGGGTGGGTAGCTGGGCAGGCGCAGGCTGGGGCCTCAGCTGGCCGAGCTGCAGCCTGGGGGCTGGCTCTCCAGGGAAGCACAGGGGCTCCAGCAGGCCCAGGGCACTGTTGGGTCAGACTTTGTCCAGTGGCCCAGCAGCCCAGCTCTGTGCACCCATGCATTTGGTTCTGTTATGTCTGTGTGTGCACACGTGTCTGGTTCTGTATGTGCATGTGCACATGTGTCTGTTGTGGCTCTCTGTGTTTGTGCACATGTGGTTCTCTGCGCATGTGTGTGTGTGGTTCTCTCTCTGCTCTCCTTTCTCTCTTTCTCCTCTTTTTCCTTTCTCTTTCTCTCTCTCCTCTTTGTCTTATTTCTTCTTTTCCTCTCTCTCTCACTGCAACATGCTTAACAAAAAAGTACACAACAACAAAGGCAACATTTATGATGATTAAATATACTAATATACAGTGCTTCCTGCCTTGTACCGCTCCCCCCACCCCCGCCTATTTTGTTTTTCTGGCATGCCAGCACTCGGGCACCTTCCAAGGTAGACATTGTGTTTTTTCCGGCACTCCAGGCAAAAAATATTGCCTACCCCTGTCCTACATGCCCCACTCCTGAACCAAGCAAAGCCAAGAGCTGTACCTCCTATCTAGAGTGGACTCAGACTGTAATCCCCAAGGACATGAGCACAGACACCACAGCTGCTGCCAGATGAAAGGGGGGAAAATAAGAGTGAATAGTTCATTTTCACGTTCCCAGCCTCACTTGCGTCAAGGAAAGGGCTGTCTGTTAGGAGGCAGTGCACAGTGACTGAGGAGTGGGTTGGGGAAGCATGACAGAAGAGACAAAGGGATCATCATTTGTTAACAAGAATGAGGGAGAATAAGAAATGCAAGTACAAAGAACTGTAGAGGGAAGAAATGAGAAGAATATATATTATTAATATGAATAATATCCTATAACTTCCGCTCCCATTCCAAAGGTCTGTTTAAGCTTATTGTAGGGAAGACCAATTAAACTGCTTCATATGTGTTCTGTTTTTCTCGGGCAAGATCCAGGAGGCAGGTACTTACCATCTCTTGTCAGGTTCATGCCACCAAACACTAGAGGTCCAATGAACTGGGCCTTGATATCTCCTTCAAGGTAGATGAAAACTGTGGGCAGGTTCCTATCAGGGTAGTTGGGTATGCAAGTTGTAGAAATAGCTTTGATAAATTTGACATCTGGGAATTTCTTTGCAAGTCCGCTCAGATGTTGATTTATTAAAGCACACAGTGGAATTCTGTTAAGAAAATATACACAGAAAGAAGAGTTAAGAAATAGTATGTCAAAAGTAATCCCTTCCACAAGGAAAGTTAGAAAAAGTATTTATGAAAATGTAACAAACATAAAAATGTAACATAAATGCAACATATTTCTAGTGGCTTTCAATCCAGTATACATATCTATTAGAGCCACTGGAGTTATTTATTATAATTATTTATTTGGTTTGCAGGATACTGTTTCTATGAATAATGCACGCTAAAAAAACAGAGATAAAATGGAAATAAAAAACATCTTGTTAAAGAAAAGAATTAAACATGTGCTCATTTTCTTTGTCTTTTAAACTGTGCTGTGCAGTTTTGGAATTAATTAAAACAGGATTAAAGACAATGAGAACAGTCAAGTTTTTAGTACCCTTTCGAGAACCACGTATAGTGAAAACTGGTTAGGCTCCATTGAAAAACTATTTCTTAACATCAGTGGGATGGAACACCTTACTTAACAGAGTTTTGCAAATCAAGACAAGCCACATATAACTCTATAATCACCTTGAGTACATAGCCTCAAGCAATATAGAACATGGCAACCTCTGCTCCTCAACTTTTCACTGGAAGAGGATGCTTGTATTAGCAGGCAGATTTTGACTCCAACATCTGATGAAGTGAACTGGGTTCATGAAAGCTTGTGGCTCTCTCTCTACATACTACATTTATTTCAATATAAGATAACCCTGAATATAAGATGACCCCCAAGTAATTAAGTTTTAAATATGGAAACTTTATAAATTTGTCATACCTTTCCAGGCATAGGATCTAATTACTGGAGTTTTGCCTTGAATTTGTCCCCCTCCCACTGCTACAGCAGAAAAAATAAATCGGGGGGGGGGAAGAGGGGAGTTGGGTGGTCCCCTTGCCCTGTGCCCATCCCCCAACTTCTTCAATGTAGCCCTTTCCCTTCCTCCTTATGGTCAGACCCTGATCTCCCTGAGCACATGGAAGTGAAGGGCAAACTTGAAAACACTGACTCTAAAATAAACATGCAATTACTGTGCATACCCATAGACAGTTCGTGCAATTACTATGGGTACTATTACTCATCCAGAATTGATGCATTTTACCTTTTTGGAAACTGCTACAAATTTTAGCACAGGTACTGCATAAACACACTTTTAAGCAGCATTTTTGTGCCTATTTATATATAGAACAAATTATGCATGAGATTAGTCCAAAGCCAAAAAGGCTCATGATTTACCATATAAATGGGCCCCAGCAGTCAACAGTATCTCAAGCCATGGTGACTCCACAGCTCAGAACTTCTCAGTATGTGTGTGTAGTCCATATACCCTCCACAAAGGATACATGTGCTAATTAACACCCCCTAAACTCATGACTGAGGGCAACCTGGTCCAGCTCCATGTCATGGAGGGTGGGACCACGCTAAACACATGCGACAGGCAGAGATCAGGAAATGGAGAGGCAAAAGAGGGATTCTGGGTGAACTGTTTGGGGCCCCGTTTGGTGATGTTTTCCAGGCATCTGAGGGTGGTGAAGAAACAAGAATCACTGGAATTGGGAAAGAAAGGCTCAGCTTGCTGTGAGACGTTGTAATGTATTCAAGGTAATGGCTCACCATGACAAGTAAAAGAGTTGGCACTGAAGGAGAGTTTGTGCAATAATCATTACCACATATCATATTCAGCTGGGCTGTCCTAACCTATCCTTGTGGTAGGTTCCCATCAGCATGTTTGTCCAATATGGACCATGCGTTTATAATCATGTTCAGTGTTGGCTGCACTTAATGAACTTCGTAGTTAATTTTTATTACTGAGCACATGCTGCTCAGTAGACAGTGTATTTAATGATGTTTCTTTGAATGCAAATAGGAGACAAACGGCTTTTCTCCTAATGCTGATTGAGGGGGAAAACCTCATCTTGTATTTGGGTAAATACAGCGTATATATTTTATTTGGTTAGTCTATAAAAGTGCATATCTACTCTGCCTTCTGACTGACTTCAGACTAACGCAGTAACTACCTCTCTCTTGGTATACATAAACATGCTGCTGCTTTACGGAAGCAATTTTCAGTAGGTACATTTCAACACTATTCATAACTGATGAAAATAAGAAAAACCACATTCAATTAGAATTTTTTGGTGTCCATAATGGTTATGCATTTGCCTAAAAATATCAGCATGTTCAGATGCAGTTAGTGACCAATGTCAAAGCTGACAGGGACACTCCAGTTTACTTACCCTTGTTTGTAAAGATGCAAGATTACCCATATATCTTTGCCAGCTTTGGTAACTTCTTGAATATAATCCTGACCTGAAATCTCCAAA
This sequence comes from Gavialis gangeticus, assembly GCF_001723915.1. NCBI lineage: Eukaryota > Metazoa > Chordata > Crocodylia > Gavialidae > Gavialis > Gavialis gangeticus. Next base: position 151,081,509 of record NW_017729032.1, read on the forward strand.
AGTTCCCCAAATTTGTTCTTCATTTGAGTTGCTTTCCATTCTGCAAGCCTTTGCTGTCTGTACAAGCACAGAAAAAATGGAAAAAGCAGAAATCAAAACCTGAGAAAACATGTAGTTATTGCTTTGCTGAACACAAACAATTAAAGTTATAGATTTTGAAGACCAGCCCACAAAGATAAGCTTTAAATATCTCCAAGCACCAGGGTACCAAAAGAGGGCTTTTGTAGAGAAGAGTACTTGAAAGTCTGTACATAACCTTAGTTTATGGACCTATGATGCACGAAGGAGTAAACTGAGCTTAAACTGGTATCCGTTTCCCCTGGGAGAGTCACTGCCACCAAACACTGGAGATCCAATGAACTGGGCCTTGATGTCTCCTACGTATTAGATGAAACTGCAAGAATACAGATATTCAGGATTTTTCTCCCAGAGCAAAAATGGTCGCTCCACAAGAAAATTTAACTTGGTTGCTTCTGGGTTAAATCACTCCTGGGAAAGTTTCTCCTAGGAGAGCCAATGTCTGTAAACATTCTCATCTGAGAGAAGCCCAGCACAGTCCAACAGCATCTGAGGGTGCTTTGTTGCCATCTTCCTACCCCCAACAGTATGTCACTTGCTGGACTCTGCTGCTCCAGCTGAGCAGGGAACAGAACACATCCCCTTCACAATCCCATACTGTGCTGCAGGAAGATACAGGATGACTCTTGAGTAGTCTAGCTGCACAGGGCAGCTAATAAAGACTGCCCTGTGCACTGCTGCCATTCTGTCACCTGGCAAACTGAGGCAGCCTGAGGCTACACAGAGTCAGCATTGCAAGCACTCTACTCTTCAGAGGCTTAACCTCTGAATGTCTCTTCAGGTATCCCCAGGTAAGTCATACCAGGGGAATAAACCCAAGAGCATTGTCCCAGGTTATCTAAATGTATGTACACTGTTCATAATAGCCAACATCACAGATTCTGCCCTAGATGCATTTTTAGCCGTTGCGCATGATAAAACACTTGCTTACATCTAAAACATTACATTTTTCGAGTAATTTAGGTGCCTAACTTGAATACCAAGGAGTTGATTTTTAGAGGTCTTCATAATTCACTGATTTCCACTCAGCTTATGGCTTTAAGGTACATCTGAAAGGTGAAGCCATAAATAGTTAAATGTAGACTAAGCGTCTTAGTTAAGGTCATTCTGAAATCTGTCAGAACAAGGAGCAGAACACCAGTCCTTTCATCTGTCACTTCTGTGTTTTTTTCCTTCCTCCATTCTCCAGCAAAATGAAAATCAAACTGCATGTTATTTGCCTATAAAGAAGTAATCATTGTATTTCCATTAAAATATAGTAAATTCTGCAAGCTGCTCTAACCTGTACATTTCAATGGCTCTCTCATCCTCCTCGTTAAACTCATCTTCATTATCTTCTAGCTCTTCCAAAGTCATGTCTTCATAGGTTTTCACTAGAGTGAGAGAAAAATAGGAGGAACAATATTTCAAAAGAATACATATATTACAAATTTCTGGAAGTTAATTACACTGTGTTCTCCTGGCCTCTGAAGATGCATACTTCATTCTGATTTTTCCTAAATTGTTGAACAAAACAATATAAAATGATTACTGGGAAAAGAACTATGTTTAGAAACCCCAATTTACTAGTTTGGACATTTTCTAAATTTAGCAGGTGGTAAAGGATACGTCAGAGGTACTGCCAGTTACCCTGTGGCATACATTTGCTATTATATAACGTCACTATATTAAAAACCTGAGGAACACTTAGAAAAATTAAAATGAATCAGCTAATGGTGTGATGTTAATGTAAAAATAAGAAGTATTAAACCCTGTGATCCAAGCCCACTTTTCACCTAAAAAAAAGAGTCTCCACATGGGGGATTAACACACTTTAAGTAACACGCATTGACTTAACACCTTCAATGCAATCATTTTAACTTTCTTGAGAACCCCTATGCAAGCCAACCCTGATGATGTACTGTCACAGTTGTAACTCTAAATAAACTTGATAATGAAGTAATTCAGGGAAAACTTTTTTCTTCTGAGCATCAAGTTCTTGTTTGGTTGGGATCACAGGTGCTTTTACTTTAGATAGATATATAGTGGTGTTTCATTTTAATCATGGAAAAATGTGGGTTTGGGGTTCTTTTTTTTAAACCGAAAATTGGGGATTTTTTTTTTTAAATCAGAGAAAGCCAGGATCCCTGCTGCTGACATTTCAGATATATTTAATTCATCTCTGCAGAATTACATGAGTTCTCCTACTTCTCTGAATCATGCTAGAAGAAAATGTTCATTCCAGAAATAAGAATTGCTGTCAAAGACATAGTCTTGCAGAGCGTTTTTGTTTGTTTGTTTGTATTTTGCTTGGTTTCAGTTTTAAAGACAGCTCTCCTTGTAAATCTATCAACTGATTTACAGCATTATTAGCTGATTTTTCTAAAATGCCATAGTGCACTTAATTTATTTAGATATAAATAAATGTGACGACCATGATCCAGTGGACTGGCAAACTGAAGTGTGTCTCAAACCCTGCAAGTGCAGTGCAGAAATGTACCTGGAGGTATACATGCCCCAACATGGGTTAACTGAAAAACTTCTTTCTTGCCTTTTAAGGAGATGGGTTTCTTGTTACACAGGCATGTTGGTACTTATTCTAGATTTCTTTTGCTTGTTTGTTTTGCTTTTTAAAAAGTGAGTAAATTTAAATGTGGCAACAGTATCCAGAATGAAGCTCTGAGGAGGTGGAATTCATCAAAGTTTGATGAGCTTACTCAGCTGAGCCTGTAACAAGTGAAGCACACCACATGAAGTTTAATCTTGGCATCCTCTAACTAGAGGGGGGAAGTTGTTTTTACCTTTAGGCTTTTTCAAAATTGTTGACAGTAATTTTAGGGCAAAACTGTACAGCAACAACTCAAAAGATTTAATTTGCCACTGCCTGTTCCCCCCTCGCAAAAAAACTCACCAATGGACTGCTGTTGAAGAATACGCAGCTCTTCCTCCTCCTTTGCCTGCTCTTGTTCCTTAAGTTTTTCCTTCGGAGGAAGGATGCCCTTTTTACGCAAGATGTCATTCCACTCAGTATCTTCATTAGGGTTCTAGAACAAAAATGGAGAAGGTGCATTTCTGCAAGGGAACATTTCTGCAACCTGTTAATCCAGCCAACTTGCTATTACTTATATCAGCTTTTTGTAAGAGTCATACATCATTATTAGACTACTAACTCTGTCATATACGCATCATAAAAACATGCAGAGAATCTGATGATGGTGGGATTCCTGTACAGGCTTGAAATGATGCCCTGCAAAGTAGCTTGTGCCATGCTCCTTTCTCTTTTCTCCTAACTCATGAAATCTACAAAAGAAAGGCTTCTGCTGCAACCTCTCAAAAAAATAAATGGTTGTTCTGCAATTCTACCCCAATAGGGCCTCCAAAGGAGAAAAAGGTGATCTAGATCAAGAGCATTAGGGAAAATGGAACAGGGCAGAGCAGGTGCCTACCTGCAGACAGCACTTGCTTTTGCTTTAAAACAAAAAACTTCTTCCAATTTGTGACTATTCTCATGGCCAGAGCTAGCTAGAAAACAGGACGTGCCACATTAAAGAAATTCAGTTTTCCACATCATAACTTTGAAAGACTTGTGGCCAATTTTGGCAACAGAATTTTCCTTCTGTGCCAATAGGGTAGAAGTGATGGTCTGTCTTCTGCTTCACATAGGCTCCAAACTTAACTCTCACCATAGGAAACATCTGTCTCCATAGCAAACACAAGTTGGTGAAACTATTCATGTACCTGAAGCTAGGCATGGAAAACTGCCTGCAAGTCCTTGTCAGCCAATCAAAAGCAGGCTAACCTATAACCAGTTGGTACATTTATCATTAAAAATTGTTGTGATACAATTATTATAAATTTTAATACAAATTAAAGGCCCAGAGGCACCTAAATACTCCTAAGGTCTGGGCCTATAGCCATTCAAGAAACTCTCAGCAGCCTATTTAAAAAAAAATCAATTTAAAACATTTTTTTTTAATCAGTGCAATACAACGTGGTAAGAACCTTTATTATGATTTCACCCAAGTCAGTATGGAGTCAACTTGAAAAAAATCCCAGATAAGCTACTTCTACACCAAAACAAGAATATCTACATTGGATTTTGCACTGTTTTATAAGTATATAGCTTTAACTAAGTTGGTGTGACTGAATATAAGGAATCGAAAATTCCATAGGTTCTTGTCCAATGCAATAGAAACAGTTGATGCTTAGGAAGGAAATGATCAAAAAACATAACACTTAACACTTCGATAGAGGGCTAAATGATTCAACAGCTCCTTTTGATACCCCAGTGGAAATACACACTAACTTGGGAAAAAAATACTGTTTTCAAACAAAAAGGTGCCATTGGATAATACTGAATCTCTCTCTCAGATACACGTAAGACATTGGAAAGTTGAAGAGAAGTCCAACTCACAAAATACATGTTTTAATAAAACTCTACTAATCAAAGGAGCCATAGCTGCATAGCCAACAAGTCTGCAGAAGGCCAAGGCTAGCTTCATCTCTCCAGCTCATGTCACCAACACAACTGCAAAGCTCCTGTTATTGCAATGTCAAATTCTGTGAGTGCAAAACTAAAGGCAGAAACTGGCCAACAAAAGTTGCATTGATGAAACACAAAACAGAAACTTTCCAAGAAGACTTGCAAAGCTTTGGGCATATTTCTAAGGCTGCTGACTGGGAAAACTGAACCATGTTCTTTAGTTTCTTGTAAACTTGGCAAAATTCATTAGATCTTAGAGACACTCCACCGTCTTCCTCAGCCAGTTATGTTGCAGCCTGCTATCATGGAAGGGCTGGTAGGCTCTTTACAGACCACACTGAAGACAGGGCAGGGTGTAGGTGCTTAGGGAACATTTGTAGGGACTGCATGGACCTGAGTGTCAGTAGAGCCATCCTTGCCAGAGGTGCAGAAGTCTGCAAGTTTGATTTCCTTCTCTCCTCCTATGGAAGCAGCTCTCAACTCTTTCAGACTCCAGCCCCGCCCCCCACTAGAAAATGCCAGCTCTTGCCTTTCACCTGTCTTTTGAAATTAGGAGAACAGCAGATATGGTCTTCAGCTGCAGAGAACTCAGAAAGACCCTAGCAGGACTGAATGGCTGCAATGCTATGGGTCTCTATAGGAAAGCCCTGGACTTCTCGTGACTCATGCTGACAAGACTTTTGAAAGGATCTCAAGGCACCCTGGCGGAGAACCAAGAGCAGTGAGCGTTAAGTACAGCAGTTCTGGAATGAAAACCAGGGACAAGCCAACAAAGCCAGGCTGGCTGTCAAGGTGGGGCTGAGATTGGGCCCTGGTGACAAGAATCAGAGGGCCATGTTACATGGTAATTATAGGTGCCTCCTAGAGCTCTTAACTCCCGGGTTGTCCACACGTTAACACCCTGAAGTGGTTTTAAACACTTGTTATGTGGTCCAGAGTTATACCACTCCAGGGCAGGATTCTCTTTCATCTGCACTACCCAACTGTTCCTTTTAGGTGTGCCCGCTCTCCACAGATGTGCTGCCCAAAATGAAGCCCTCCAGGATCTCTCACACCCCTGCCTATAAAGTGGGGATAGGAGCCTGTCCTGGTTCACCAGCCCTCCAGTGGCAACTCAGCTACAGCTCCTAGTCCTGCCCCTGCTCCCCGTCACAGCTGTGCAGGCAGGAGCCACTCAGGAGAAGGTTTCTAGACCGAGGGTGACTGCTCCAAAATCCAAGCTACCATAACACTGATCAACATTAGTGCGGCTCCCAGCATAAGTGAAACAAGGCTAGATGGACCCCAGCAGGGCTGAATGGCGTGACACTATAGGTGCCTATGAGGAAAGCCCCAGGCCTATCCTGCCACTCACACCAAGGGGGAGCTGATAAGACCCTGGAAAGGAGCTGGGGAGCAACCCTGGTGAAGAACCATGGGCAGTGAAAGCTATGTCTTGACTGGCCTGGGAAAAAAAAGGCAACAGAGCAGCATTACCAGGTCTTAAATATGAAAGTATTGTGTTGGAAGCTCAAAATGATCGTATTTGCTGAAAAACTATCGTGCACTGCAAAAGTCAGCAACTAAGTCGGCAATGAAGCCTTCTTATTTACTTTATATTGCTCATTATAACTCGCTAGTGAGTGAAGGAGTCAAAGTTGAAGCACTACTTTATTTCGAGGCAAGCAGGCACAAGATGGTGCTAACGGCAAGCCCCAGTCAGTTAAAACTCCTGGGGAACGACCCGGGCTGCATCAATGAGCTGCCTCCAACATTATCCTACATTTTGAACACTTCTCTCATAGATCGCGCATCTGGCAAGAGTTGAAATGATCGCACAAATCCGAGAGTGGTCGGACACCCGGCACCACTGCAACAAACCCAGGCTGGCTGCGGCGGTGGGGCTGAGGCTGGGCCCTGGTGACAAGGATCAAGAGACCGTGGGTGGGTGGATTTCCTCCCCCTCCCCCCATGGCTTGGCTCTCCTTTGCACCAGCACGCGGCAGGGAGGCGGCCGGGCGCGGGGAGCCGGGGCCCCTGGGGGCCGTGCAGCGCGCAGGGCCCGCGCTCACCTGCATGGCGCCCGCAGCGGGCTCCGGCCGCCGGGGATTGCGGCCTGCGACACGCGCGCGTGGAAAACGGCAACAGCGGCAGCGATCTCAAGCCCAGGGCCGGATAGCGTGTCACAGCGCTGCACCGGCTTCCTCCCTCGCCTTATAAGGGCTGGGGCCGCTGCCCTGCCCGGTTGCACAGCAGGGAGGAGGGAGGCGGCTGCGCAGGCGCTGGGGAGCCGCGAGCGGCTGCCAGGCGGCGGGGTCACCGCGCGGCTGGGCTGCGCTCTCGCTGCTGTCCGCGCCTTGCGCTGAGCTCTCAAGGGAATTCCCCCCAGGAGGGAACTATACGTCTCTTGTCACAAACACACCCTCAGGGAAATGTGCGCGCGATACTCACACGCCTCTCCCCTCAAGGGAACTGTATGTCTCTCGTCACATACACACACCCTCAAGGAAAGTGTGCGTATGTGTGTGTCCCTCTCTCACCCCCGGGAAACTATTTCTCAAACCCACACACGCCACCCTCCCTCAAGGGAATTGGCAATACCAACCTGACCAGCACTACGGATGAAGGAAACCCTGGGGGTCATAATAGACCATAGCATGAACATGAGCCAGCAGCGCGATACTATAGCCAGCAGGGCAAACAATACTCTGGCGTGCATCCAGCAAAACCAAGGAGGCGATTCTTCTTCCCTACTTGGCATTGGTGAGACCACAGCTGGAGTACTGCGCCCACTAGTGGGCACCACACTTTAACAAGGACATGGACAAGCTTGAGAGAGTCCAGCGAAGAGCCGCCTGTATAATCAAAGACTTGCGTGGCAAGCCATACAGGAAAGGCTGAGGGACCTGGGACTCTTCAGCCTGAAAAAGAGATGGCTGAGAGGGGATTTGGTAGCAGTTTACCGCTACATCAGGGGCTCAGTGAACAACTGTTCACCAGGTCACCCTTAGGGACAACCAAGAGTAATGGCCAAATTCCCAGAAGACCATTTCAGGCTCAACATTAGGAAAAACTTCACAGTCAGGGTGCCCAGACTGTGGAATAAGCTCCCTCCGGACGTGGTGCAATTGCCTACCCTGGAAATTTTCAAGAGGAGACTGGGCAGCCACCTTGCTGGGGTCGCCTGACCCCCAGTTATCTTTCCTGCCTGGGGCAGGGGGCTGGACCCAATGATTTTCCAAGGTTCCTTCCAATCTATGGCTCTATGAATCTCCTGCACCCCCTCAAGGGAACTATCACATGTACACTCCCTCAAGGGTGTGCTGTTCAAAATGAGGGCAGGGAAGGAGGTAGGAAATAGCTACACTACATTAGTTAATATCCACTAAGACTGAGTCTCTCTTCTCTAGGCACCTGCTACCTCCTTGTGGACTTTTTAGAAGAGCTATAGGCAATAAAGGTAAAGAACCACTTAATCTCTCAGAAGTCAAGGTCTAAATACCATCATCTAGAGGGGGTTCCCAAAACTGTAGTCTTACATACTGCCAGGCCTATGTATCCATCTCTGGGGGGTACATGTGAAAAATTGTGTAATGGCAGATTTAATTCTCATTATCATAATTGGCATTTAAGGGGTTAAAATATAAAATATATGCTGGAAGGGGAACATGGGCAGCTAGTAAATCTGGAAGGGGGTACATAATAAGAAAGAGTTTAGGAACCTCTGGTCTAGAGTGATTCTCAAGTTCAGCTACTACCTTATGTACCTGTAGAAGTAGACTTTTAGATAGATATACACACCTTCTTAATTCTATGCCACATGGTTAACCCATTAGCAACAGTAGGACTTCTTTCATACATAAGCTTTGGTAGGGCATAAAAACTTGGCAGGCTTGGAGCCTGTGTATATTTACTACATGAAAAAGGTAGTACAACATAATCCAACCTCAACAAATAAAAAGGCTAAGATTCTCAGCGTTTCATAACATGTTGAATTTTTGTGGGGTTTGTTTTTTTATCTTAAGGGGGAAAAACAAAATCTTATGGAAAGGCTAAGACTACATGGTTAACTAAAATTTTCCAGTCTAAAATGAAAACAAGAATGTTCCAATTTAATCAAGGGCTGCAATTGCATAGATTTTAGTTATTCTTTTTCTTCCCCTGCTGTTGTTTCTTCTCTTAACAGCTATATAAAGAAATGAAAGAAAATCCTGGCACTTTATTTACATAGGTGGGGCTCAGCTATTTTCTTGGGTTGCCAGACAAAGATAGACTCAGATAAGTGAGCCTGAAACTATCATAGAGACTAAGGTACCATTTCTGCAAGCACTTTCAGAAATGTTGCATAGGCACCATCCTAGAACTATTCATAGGTACAGATATTCTCCATACACCTGGCTGAGGGAGTATGGGGCCATCTGATTATGTTGACTTCATTAGGAGTAAAATTGAGTAAAAGTTTACAAGACTGAAGGCTTAGATTGTAAGCCTCAGGGGAAGGGACTATTTTTGTTACATGTTTGATGTACTTAACAAAATGAGATATTACTACAGACTAGAGCCCAAGACTATCACAATAGAATAAACAAATAAACAGGCATGTTAGCAATCCTGCATCTGTTCACTGCTAACAGATCTTTGATGTGTTGAAACTCATTAAGACTAGCACCTGGCAACATTTAACTTTGAAAAAAACCATTTTGGAATAATAGTTCCTAACTAAAACTTTGCATTTCAGTAAATGACATTATTTTTCTTTTATCAAGTTATATGAAAACACATACTACACTACGTTCTGGGCATGCTGAAGCTTTTTTTGGCCTTCTCCCAGAACTGTTAGGAAGCACCCTAAGACTATTCTTCCTTCTTATTAAAAGCTTATACTTTTTATATACATCCAGGATATTGTACAGTACCTATCAATTTGGTACTTAAGATCCATGGACAATTAAGTAGTAACAGCAGATTTGTTTCTCACCAACCCGCTAAGAGGAGGTCTGTTAGGATAGGAATTTGATTTTGGAAATTGTATAGATGTTTGGGGCACAGTGCTCTTGAGATAAGGATCTCTCAAAAAGCTGGCACTTACATTTGGACCTAAAATTACCCACCTAGTGACAACCACATGTGAACTGTGCAGCTGCCAAATTCCTCCAATCCTCAGTTATATAGACCAAAAGGTTGTTTTAATATGGCCAATATAAATTTGGCCATCACTACCCTGACTGTCTTTTCTGGCCTTGGGTCCAGGAGTCCTTAGTAATAGGAGCTATGATGTGAAATTTATTGACAAAACAAAATAGATAATCTTACTGAAGCCAATCTAGTGCAACAAGCTGCTTGGAAGCCTGGCAGACAGACCGCATACAAAATTTCTGGGGCAGATGAGAAAACTGTAAGGGCTAGGCCACATAATCCTCTCATCTCTACTTGGAATTTAGTGGGTTGTCAGAGAGAGATGGAAACAGAAGTCTTTGTCAAGGGGTAAATCACAAAGTAAATAGATTATGAAGTGAGAGAAGATAAATAACGGAAGCAATAAAAAAAAAAGTGTAGCTCTTTACCTTGGTTTCATTTTCCCCACTCATTTGTTCTGTTAAAGAGCTGCGTATTGAGTCTAGCAAGCTACACACAATGTAAGTCTTTACTATTCATTCTATCCAGGAAGAGCACACACCAACTGCAGATGCTTCTTTAGCTGGATGAAAGGTATTTATACCCAAAAAGCTTGCTAAGAAGAATGTTTCCAACTATATGAGTTGGTCTAATAAAAAAATACCAGATTTACCCAAAGAACCTTGTCTGCCTATGTTGTCCTTAGACCAATATAGCTATAACCTACATCACAGTAAACATGCACACATTTAAAGTAATTTTGATGTGATCTCAAAGTGGATGCTTATACAGGGGCTTGCCACAGATCACATTGTAATGCATACATAAAAATAGTACAACTTCATATTTTGTAACTGTAGGAGGCCTGGTCTAAGTGACAAGACAACATACCTCAACAATGTTGGCAATGTTATTTTGATTTTATCCCTCATTTGAATTTAGGGCACATCAAGGATGCTCCTCACATGACACATTCTTTTTATACTCAAGTCCCCACTTTTGTTTCACTACCACTATTGTACTCTGCAAGGCATAAGGCTGCTCAATACAGATATACATTGGGAGTAGATCAACTGAATTATTTCAGTGAGAGAGAGAACAAACCCAGGCCCTTTTTCAGTTTTCACCTTAGTTCAGCATCACAACATCCCCCACTGCAACAAGCTTTCCAACTTTACTGGGCAACTTTGTAGGCCAGCAGCACTATCAAAACTTCTGATAGGATTATGTTTCTTGATCAAATGACTGGCAAATGGAGAGAACCTCCATCCTCCAAAAATCCACTTCACAGGTAATCTTGAGTACTTGGGTTTACCTAGGGACTTGGCAAGGATATCTATTTATTTCTTGAGCAGATTTTCTTATACCATTTGCTCCACTAAAGGTGCTCCTATTTGCATGCTTTGTTCTATAAAATATCTCTCACCTCACCTCAATAGGACACTGAATAAATCTTGCAATGCAAGCCATATTCAGACTTTTCTCCTAGTATAACTGTTTCAATATTACTTCAAAAGATTCAAATTTGCATTGTTTAAATTCAAGACAAACATGCTGGGGGGTGAGGAGAGGAGAGGGAAGATAAATTATTGAATTAATGGACAGAAATACAGATAACAGTACATACCATTTAATCTGAGTTTAATTTCAAAAGTTAAAGAAAATATTATTTAAAATAATTCATTTGAATATGTGACTGCAATTTGCATATGGCACATGTTAATTAACAAGAGAACCATGTACATAAAGAAAGAATTCCAGGCAGGGAGGAAGTATACATTTTTTTGTAGGTCAGTTGTTACTGGATTTTTCCTGAGACAGGGCAGCCTCCTTTCCTGCTGAAGGGACTTCAGAAGATCTCTTGGGAAGAAGCTGGGCAAGAATGTTTGGTAAAACACCTCCTCCTGCAATGGTCACACTTGCAAACAGCTTGTTCAGCTCTTCATCATTCCTTACCGCCAGCTGAATGTGCCTTGGCATAACCCTGACTCTCCCATTTGTACGGGCAGCGTTTCCTGCCAGTTCCAGTATTTCAGCACTCAGATACTCCAGCACTGCAGCCAGGTATACAGCAGCTCCAATACCAATTCTCTGAGCATAGTGCCCTCTTCTGAGAAGCCTATGAATACGCCCCACTGGAAACTGCAGATCAGCTCTTGCAGCCTTGCTTGTTCTTATAACCATAGCTTTCTTTGTTTTTTTGCCAGCTGATGGCATTTTTACTCAGCTGAGGGAAAGGATATGGAAATAATTACTTAAAGCATCAAGCCCCAGGAACCTCCCCCTGCTCCTCAATTCCTAAATCAAAAGAGTGGGGGAAGAAATCCCAGCCATTCTTTTGTACAATATTCTATTCATTTATCAACTAGTTATACATAGTACCAGGCAACATTTAATACATACTGTTATGTCCAGAAGAACAATTGGGGCACAACTTTTTTTTTTTTTTTTTTTTTT
>NW_017729032.1:151093812-151106766 GCF_001723915.1 Gavialis gangeticus
TTTTTTTTTTTTTTTTTTCACATTTTGCCTGTGTGAATCATCTGTTAGAGTTCAGCCATGATAAATGGTCTTCGTGCTGGGTGGGGATAGAAAGCTTGTGAGACTTAATCTTAAGGATGGCTAGGCAGGGAAAAAGAAACTTTAGGAACTGATACCATTTACCTGTCCCCCACAACATAAACTTTACACAAATCACTGGTGAAACATTGCTGTTGCCCCACATTAGGGCATGCTCTCATCAACACTATTGCTTTGTGGGGGATCTTGGTTTTGGTGATGATTTTTTTTTTTCATTCTTCTTTTGCAATTAAGTGATATTTGAAGCAAATTTTTTGCAAAGTTTTTTTTTTTAAAGATGCTAAAAACATGGATGAGTTTGGAACAACACATTTTACTTTTCAAGCAAAGCATTTGGACTGACATCAAATGAGAAATTGCAAAAGGGTTGTGGGGAATTGAATAGCATTTTGCTTTATGACTTGAAACCAGAGGAGTTTTAAAAATATCTTGGCCACACAAAATGGATAGTCTGACTTGCAGCCTATTCCTACTTGCATGGATAAGTTCTAGTCATCGCTTGGGTAAGCAGGTGGTCAGACTAGCTGAGTGATATGTTGGCAATCCCTCTACTCCTAGATAAACCAGATAGTAAAACTGTACTTGAAAGGACTATCAGCTCTATGTTGGTTTTGACATTGTTTTAGTCAGGGGGAAAAATCAGAGATGCCCTATACTAACTAGTCCAATGATTATGGTTCCAACTTGGGACAGAGGGGAGTTTGAGTGGAGTTCACACTCTGAAGCCAGATCTTACACAGTACAGACAAATGTTTGTAAACCCAAACTATTGGGGGAGGGAAAAGGGGGTGTTATTTTTTGAAAGACCCTATTTTTGTATTCTGAAAGAAGTGGAAAAAAGACACACCCCTTAAATTCCACAACCTGGAAGCTATTCACAAACCAACTACTATCCTTCTCTGTCCTTTTGTTCTGGATATTGTTATATGCCAGTATTAGTAATAAGCTTTTGAGGAATGGGGGCATTGTCACTATTGCTGGGTTTTCTTGTTTGTTTGCTTTTTAAAATAATATTGACAAGTTCTTTATCTGCAATCTTTGAGCAGCCTACATGACAGAATCCTACCACATTGGTAGTTTTGTTACTAGAAAGACATGTATTTTTTCAAAGAGAATTTACCTCCCCCATTATCCCTATCTTCCTTGTTAGAAGGGCTACTCTGATCAATCATCTCATAAGTCTCTTAATACAGTTGGTCTGAGAACAGATTGCTTTGTAGTTCTAACACTTGTTTCTTGACTACCATTATCCTCAAGAGTTACCATGCTTTTTTTCTCCTCTACTTGCTAGTCAGCAGTACCTTGTAGAAGTCCTCAGGAAAAAAAAAGCTATCTGGGAGCAATATCACAATACCTTTAAGTCATCTTTTTATAGAGGAAGTTATACTTAGCATTTCAAAGCAGTAAAGAAGCATTTTTCTTCTTTTCTCATATTTTCATTATATTCTTATAATTCATTAATTACACTTAATAACATTTACACCTGAATAAAAGCAATGTTTTGTGATATGAGTCACACACATAGAAGTGAAGTTCTAGTCTTAGAAGAAAATAGAAGCTTATAAAAAATATCAAAAGACCTCATGCTAGAATACGAGCAATTGCAGTATGCTTGGAAGTTCTATAACCCACTAATAACTTACCTTTTTAGAGAGCTTCCCCCTTTCAGCATATCATAATCTACATTTCAGACTAATACACCTCTAGAGTAGTAGAGCACTCTCCCTTCCCCCTTGTCTTTAACTCTTCAGCAATGGTTAGCTCAATAACTATTGTTTCAAAGCATTAATTCAGAGAAACTGGTATCACCTGGCCTTAATCAGCTCCAAAAAAGAACAAGGAGGTTATGGAGAGGAGAGAAAAGACTTCAAAGATTATGCAAATATTACCTATCTCATTCTAAGTTCTATGCCAGCTCTTGATTCTTTGTCTTCTTTGATCCTGCAAACAGATACAGAGGTGCTGAATCTTACTACTCTGAACAATTTCATTGATTTCAGTAGGACAACTGGAAGCAACAAATTTAAGAGCAACAGGTGTTTGCATGACCAAGGCTCACATGGGTAAAGGGCTAGATCTGCCAAGGGGCCTATGCTCTTTAGAATGGGCTCCAGAACCCTGTGCTAGGTGCATCTGCTCCCTATACATAGCGTGGGAAGAAACAGGCACTTTTGAGCGGTATCCAGAGCAGCCAGTTTGTTCAATAGGAAACTGCCTAAAGCCAGCACATTCAGCTTATCAGCAGGACTAGCCAGCTGAAAATGATGACAACCAGGTAATCCCAGCACCATTGTGCATCACAATATAAATACTCAAGATATGTTTCTGGAGACACAAGCCTTTTTCCTGGAGTTATCTATATACATTTATTAATGTTTGGATTCTTCTGATTTTCCCCTCTTTGGTCATCCCTTTCCCCTTTGTTCCTTTTTAAAAATAAGAATAACAAAAACATACCCTTTACTTCTCTAGCATGTCTGCTCATGCACCTTTCCCTAGTCTGTTACTTGTCCTTTCAATATCACTGTACATGATAACAAATAATCAATATAAACAATATCAGTGCTCTATAAAACATGTAATCCCAAAAATAGACCTACATATATTCATGTATGTGCATGTATATATGTATGTGCATACATACACACACACACATACATTCATATAGTATTTAAATATAGGCATTCTGAAGTATAGTTACAGTGTGGTTATAAATAATTAGGAGTTTGTGTACAGTACCTAATAGTTATTTAATACATGTCAAAACAATACAAAATTTATGAGGAAATGCTGAGGACAGTGGTGTGACTGAAATTGTATTCCTTTCCTCTGACTGCCTGCTTTCTCTAGCTTAATGACTCTTTAATTCTGTTCTAAATGGTGGAACAGCTTCAGCAGGAGGGATGCAGAGTGACTTTTCCCAGAATAACCTCTGCACTGACAGTTAGTGCATGCTCCCTGAAGGAGAGGAGAAACTGCACCTGGGTCTCCCTCCCCAAGCAAGTGCTTTAATCACTAGGTCAGTGATCGGTAACATTTAACAAGTGACAGGCAAAACCAGTCCAGCTCAGGTCCCAGGAAAGCTGGCACTTTCAGCCAGGCTATTGTTGTCACTGCAACTCTTCCCACCACTTTTCCTTGCTGCCTGGCTCTGGTACAAAGCCCTTTGCCACTGAACAGTACTGAAGGCCCTTGCTGCCAAAATGCCTCAGAAGATCCCTATTCTCTGGGCCTGATAAAATGGCTGTGCTGGATCCAGCCACTGCCCTAGGTTATTAATTAACAGATGGGCACTACCACTTTCTCTGGCCATGTTTTAGAAGAAATTAGTGACCATGAGTACGTTGATCCATAAGGGCCCTGCTCCTGCCGGTGTGTGTGAATAATACTGGATTGAGCCCATCAGCAGTGTTAGGTGGAGGAAAAGTAATTCGTGGATCTACTTCAGGCATCATGTTGTCCAGCTGTGACAAAAATGAAGCAGTTGTTGTTTTGGGTATGCACAGTGATACAGCTCCAGGTGCTTAAGAGCCTTTGTATCAAAAAGTGAGGGGCCCCTCAGCAGTTAGTCACCTCTTGGGTTTGGTGACAGCTGAGTGACGGTCTCCAGGAACCCATTGAGCTTATGTGCAGAAACTCTATGTTAGTCCCATTTTATATACCTACATTCTGTTTTTGGATACCCCAAAGCTATTAACATGTGTAAGTGATTGTAAGCATTGCTGCTTTAGGTGTTTATTCCAATTTGTTGTACTTGAACCATCAATTAAATCTTAAGTACCCAGGCAGAACTGCAGTTTTAATATCTGATTCATCATCTGTGGCTGAAATGCCATTCAAACCAATAGATCACAGATTTTGATGGAATGAGAAATCTTTTTGAATCCCAGAAAGCAAACATAAAAGGGGAGGGATGCTCACAAACAAATACATTTCTTTAAAATATCAGTGAATCTTTATAAATAAGTTGAAGGCATTTGCTCAGCTGCAGTAGAACTGGATTTACTGATATAAGTTCATTTTTCCCTTAATTTTGAAGCCAATATATACAGAATTAAAGTTTTTTTCACAGTCAAACAACATTTAGTAACTATGTAATATTTTTCACCTTTGAAGTTAAAATATTATATAATTATTAGCTAGTTAACCCTCACAGAACCATAATAAAGCAAGCAGGAATGAATTAATTAATTAATTCATTCATTCATCCATCCATTTTATGGATGGTGACACTTTGGTCAGAGTGGTTAAGTGCTTTGTTTTAAATCACAGTGAATTATCAGTACAGAGCCTGGAATGCCTGGTCCTAATTTTCTACCTTGTGAAGACACTTTATCTTTCAGGTGTTTATAATTTGTTTCTGTTTCCCTCTCCCTCCCAATCAAGTACATTACCTTTTGTGGTGTGAAGAGTCCATAAGTAATCCTGTGATCACCTGATCTGGAGTAAAGGCAGCTAAGAAGGATAAAAAGGAGTCAGCTGTCTTCTAGAAGCATTTACCTGGACATAGGTATTGACAAGTGTGGGACAGAACAAAGCAGGTTTACTGAAGGTAATGGGAGACTAGTTTAAAGTTTTAGCTATCTCACAAGTAAAGTTGAGGGTATTGGCTTTTAGAGAAGACATTAATGATTTTTAAGCAGTGCTATGGTACTTGCCTCTAATAGATCTGGCATCATTGGCTGATACTATTTTAATGCTAAGCTCCTTTGACTGTGAATAAACCAGATTTGTTTTGTTTGTTTCCTTCTACCTTCTCTCAATAAATGTAGTCTTCCTAAGTTGCTGTTTATTCTATTCTGGGCTGATTCTGTTTTTCATGTTGTGTTCTGATTCCAATGCCTTACAGTAAGCCTTTCATAATTCTATAATAATCTAATAACTTGCAATTTGATTGTATCCTGCAAACCCTTGTGAGGAAAGGGATATAGAAATTGTCACATCTTGCAGTAGGTTGCAAAAAGTAGTATCTATGAAAAACCTCTCCATATGGTTAAAATAGTATATTTCATAACATAAAACCTTACGTTCCCTTTAGTCTCCCTAGTTAAACTAACTTCTTTGGAGTACTTAATGAATAGGTACACATACAAGGTATTGTGAAGTAAACTAAAGGGGGAACTTGCAGCATAAGACTTCCTAAAAGATGAGGATTCTTTGCACTTGCAACTAGATGATAAAGCCCAACCTACTTGGTTTTTCTCTAGACCAGTAGTTTCCAACATTTTTTTTCTACTGCTAGGAGCAGTGTGGCAGGAACAGAGCTCCATGTGTGGGGTATGGCTTGTCTCTTATATATGGTGCTGCTGGCATTACCCCCCCTGGTGACCCTCATTTGGGTCACAACCTGAAGTTGGGAGTTGCTGCTCTAAACCATTATAGCCCCTGCTCTTGTGCTTCAATCTGGTCTTTTTGAGGTAATAGCTTAAGTCTGAAAATGATGGTCCTGTACAGAGAGAATTCCCTACCTCTCTTTAAAGACTTCCCAGGCATCAGAACAAAAAAACCTGTTTGCCTCTCTAGGAGGCAATATCTGAACCAACAGGAAGGTCTGTTACTATAATACCAGAGCTACCTTCTAACAAGTAGTCAAACAAGTGTACTAACTTCACAAGGCAAATAACTTTCTAAAGAAAAGAAGAAATATTTTAAACCTAACAAACACTTCCTACTTAGCTGGCTTGCTTTAAACCATTCTTTCCGTCTCTTGAAATAAGTTAATCTTGGTTATTAGAAGGTATTGTAGAGGAAGGATGTTGTTAACCTTCCTACCATGTTGGTTTTTACTGTGACTTGGTTGTACCTCGATCACTTGGCTTTTTACAGTGACTTGTTGTACTCTCTCTGCTTTCTTGGCTGCTTTATTAGAATGTCTGGACGTGGAAAGAAAAATGCCAAACCCCCATCAGTATCAAAGAAAAGCAAGTCGGCAAAAGCTGGACTGCAGTTCCCAGTTGGCCGTGTCCTGAGGCTCCTCAGAAGAGGGCACTATGCTGAGAGAATTGGTGCTGGAGCTCCAGTGTACCTGGCTGCGGTGCTGGAATATCTGAGTGCAGAGATATTGGAACTGGCAGGAAATGCTGCACGTGAAAACAAGAAAGGCAGGATAGGGCCACGACACATCCAGTTGGCAGTGAGGAATGATGAAGAGCTGAACAAGCTGTTTGCAGGTGTGACCATTGCTGAAGGTGGGGTCAAGCCCAACATCCTTTCCCAGCTTCTCCCCAAGAAAACACACACAGCTGTTCCTACAGGGGAAGAATCCAGTCCTTGACTGATTTTTTTTCCTTTCCTCTCGTCTCGTCTCTTTCTAGTTTGAATTTTGCACTTAAGGACAATGAGAGTCTCTCTAGATACTATTTATGTACGAGATGTTGATTTATGATGAATATTACTCAGACCCACTATTTTAATGTTTGTGTCTTTTGTAATACTTGTAATAAACTTCCTGAAATTAAACAACTTACTCTAATCTATGTTCTGTGGATATTGTTTGTCTGTCTTCCCCCTCCTCAAGATAAAGGAATGATGATTTGATTTACTTATTTTTCCAGGAAAATGTTTATCTTGCCACTTTTTAAAACAACATAAATGTGGCATGCTTGCTTTCCAAACCCTGGGAGTAGAGCCAATTTTACATCCTATCCAGTTCTGGACTGTTGGGTCTAGTTCAGTTCCTATAACTGAAAGCTCCTGCTACCGCTACCATCACCACTGCCAACAAAAAGTTCACCCCAGCTAAAAATGCTGGTCCCCTATGGGGCCAGGAAGAGGTTATACAATTGCTTGACCAGTCTTAGCTAGACTGTAGCAGAGATGTTTGTTATACTAAAAACAATAACGTTGTCATGGTGGCTAAAGGAGTGCTTTTTTTTGTTTTGGTGCAGATTATTCTTTTTGGGGACTTGATAAACTGTGCTGGCATAAGCTGCTTCGCTATGGAGTAGTTTGCTCATGTAACTAAGCCAGGCAACATGGGATGCTTTAATGCTTCTTGCTCATGTGCTTGACTTGCATTAGCTTCATGCTGACGGGACTGAAAAATAGAAATGTCCCCACTACTGCCTCTAGAGGATGTTAAGTTTGTGGAGAATCAGTCACACTCACTCTAACAGACATGCAGACTCAGCAGCATAGGGACACAACTGGGCACCTGCAGTACAGGGACAGCACTGGCTTCCAGTTGTTGCAATTGAGACTGTAATCATACAGCTGCCTCTTTCTCCCATCCGAGATGGTTCCTGTAATGGTTGCCCCCTTTGCCCTGCCCTTGTTACCCTACTCTACAGGCTGATCTCTGACAACTTCCACACTTAAAAACAATCAACAGAGCAGGGGTTGGCAATCCACTAGGAATAATAGACTGAATTAATGCACCTCGACCCTAGTGTGGTTTGCCACCTGTGAATCAGCTGCCATCACTATCCAGTCTTTGTGAGCCAGGGGAGGGGGGTGGAATATCTTCACAGGCCAGACTCAGTTCACGGGCTATTGGTTGCTACTCTCTGTGATTTAACATATAGTTTTCCTCTTTCTTCATAGTTATTTTGGGCATGGGAAGAGTTAAGGGTTGCTTTATGTTAATAAGGCTATTTAATAAAAACTCTTTATATTTAGTTAACTAATAGTTTACCTGTAAAGGCAGCAACATTAAACAGCTTCATGGTAGTAGCAATGTAGGAAGCCTGAATATGACTCTTCTATTTAGCTTTGCTTACACACATGCATGAGTTCCCAAGTATTACGCAGTGAAAATGGTCTGTTGCTATTGCCCTTACACACCTGGGCAAGATCCAATATGACATGTGCCATGAGAATATCTAATTCTAAAATAAAAGTCATGAAATATATGCCTTGTATATCTACATCTGTGTGCAAATTAATTAGACTATATAACTTTCAAAGTCCCTCTCAGTCCTCTGATTCTATACACCTGACAGCTTTGAGGATATTTAAGGGAAGAGTTCTCTTAAATTCAGACCTCTAAACGGTTCAGGTGGTCTGTGTTGTCAGAAATGTATAGCAGACTGCACAGAAGAACATGGGCAAGGTCATTACTTTGACTTTCCACTAGATGAGGAAGGTGCGACAGCAGTTACCACCAGCCATTAAGATGTTTTAAAAAGTATTTAGTCTGCTTTTGTGGAAAAGTTGTGTAAACCCTGGGTTAAGTAAAATAGATATATGCGCTTAAATTTGAAGCCAGCGTATACATTTTAGATGCTTTTGAAATAATTTGTAATATTTTAGCTCTTTCCACCTGGTGGGCTCAACACATTCTGTACAATATGAGTCAACTGGAGCTCATAACACAACTTTGAGATGGTTTCATATTTTTATGTGCATTTTACAGATGGGGAAAATGAGTCACAGCAGTAAAATAACTTGTCAACAATATGAGAGAGAGATCCTTAATCTCTGAGGTGGTTATATCATGCTTCTGTCATTTATTTTTTGGTGCTGTGACTGAATTATCAATAATCCAAGCAATATTAAATGACCTGGAGTAAGAGTTGCTAATAAGCTGGCTACTACTCTGAGTGTTAAAAGGAGACAGCTGCCCCCTACAGAAAGAGCAATCTGTTAGTTTTAGATAGTAGTGTTCCTGGGAGGAGGACTGAGAAAAAGGCTTGGGTAAGGTAAAAGTTAGTTTGCTTCTCTGTAGGGAAAAAAAATATATTTCGTCAAAAAAATTAATCTTCTTTTCTGCAGTGGCTCATGTGGCATAATTTAAGTAGTAACTAAGCCATTACATTTGTTATAAATGGTACCAAGCTGGTTTTAAGTAAGTCATTTTTCTAGAGTTTGTCGTCTCCATAGCCATAAGAAAGAAATAAGGTCTTCATTCTACTTCTGAATCCCTTCTGTAAGACTGCTTTGTTCTGTACCTGTACCCTGCTTCCCTCATTGCCAACTCTAAACAGAACTTCATTTTCAGTTTTATTTTTCTAATAATTAGCCTTTGTCTCTGAAACTGTTAACAACAAAGTTTCCTGGTCCCCAGTTAGCCAACACCAATGCATAACATTGGACTGTAACAGTTATTCTTGACTTTCCAAGAATCAATGATGGCATACTTTGTCAGAAAGCAGGGTAGACTTGCAACTGGTATGCTAAACCTTTAAGCTTTTATGAAACCGAGCTCACTTCACCAGTTATTGTGAAAGACTTGCAGAGAGCAGTGTATCAAATACAGGAGTGTTTTGAATACAAAAGACAATGGAGGAAGAGTAGAGGAATCATATGAGTAATAAACCCATAGAGACAAAGGGGTCACAAAAGCCAATTCAGGTAATGGGATAAGGGTCTATAGTCCCTGTTTAGCCTATATTTAACATAATCTGGTCTGTGGAGGATTTCTTGTTCCACAATTTCATGTTTAAGTTCTTCTTTAAGCTTTTCTTGTCTAAAAACAGCTACTCTGAGGTCAGTGATGGAGTATCCAGGAAGGTTACAATGTTTTGCCACAGGCTTGCGTGTCTTTCTGGAACTTATGTTAATTCATTCCTACATATGGAAATCACCCAATCTGTCCTGTATAGACAGCAGATACATAACGTCAGCAATGAAGTAACTACAGCCTGTGGAGATGCGCCTTATTTGTTATACCGTACAACCTTATTATAACTTAACCCTCAAGGAACCATGCAAAATTTAATTTGTATAAAGGGGGTATCTTCCATAATAAGGTTAATCAATTTGCTGCATCATAATGAAACAGTTGGTTCCTGCTGTTGCAGATTGTTTAAAAATAGGTGGTTGCTATAAAAAGGCTGTCTTGCTAGCTGTGTAGCCACACAGGTAGCTAACTGTGCTGAGCTCTCTTTTGTACTTTTCCCAGCTTCTTGAGTAGGTTTTTGTAGCCCTGGTACTTCTTTTTCCCCCTAGCCCCCTCCTCCTAGCTACATCTATTCCTCCGTGACTTGTGTTGGGGTCTGTTGCATTACTGCAACAGTCCTTTTACAATAAAATTTAAACTTGCTCAAGTGGCTTTCACACTGCACTAATTCTGTGTTCCTGTTGCTCTTAGCTAAGAATTGCTAACCAGTTTTCTCTTGGTTTGTTGGTTTTGGGTTTATAGCTTGTACTGAGGGAAGCTGCTTAGTGTCCTGCCTGGAACAGTCCCTGTTGTTCTCCTTCATGATATTTAAGGCAACACTCTTCCAAGCCGCCTCAACTGTCCAGGTATTCCAAGTGCATGAGGCCATGGCGCTGGCTTTGTCTTGCCTTTCTTGACCAAGCCTTTCCTTTTAGGGTCTTGCTCATTCTGAAGCAGATCCATTGCTTGATAATGTTATCCCCAGGCAAAGCTTTACTTTAACCAAAAGTTTCAGAGGCTTGTTAGGTGGCAGACTTGCATTCTCTCTTTGCTGCACAGGAAAGTCATCAAGAGTCTCTAGTATGTTTTAAATGATAGGTTGGGGTTAGGTCTTGAGAAGATTTCTAAGCAACTACCTGACTCTGGATATCTTCCTTCAGAAGAAGGATCTAAGCAATTAAGCTAGTAAACTATTACGACCTCCTTTTAAAGATCAGGATTTTCATCTTAAAAAGAAGAACTAACAGTACTGTACTAGAATGTGAGGGAAAAGTAAAACTGCATATCTAATCTTGTCACCTACTTCTCCTTCTCTATAGCTTAAATATGAGGATACTGTAATGGTGCCCTTATCAATGGTCTTTACTGCTCTCTTTCTCCTCTTCTGGACTAGATTGATACCAGAATGTCTGGACGTGAAAAGAAAAATGTGAAACCCTCATCTGTGTCAAAGAAAACCAAGTCTGCAAAAGCTGGGCTGCAGTTCCCAGTTGGCCGTGTGCATAGGCTCCTCAGAAGAGGGCACTATGCTGAGAGAATTGGTGCTGGAGCTCCAGTGTACCTGGCTGCGGTGCTGGAATATCTGAGTGCTGAGATACTGGAACTGGCAGGAAATGCTGCACGTGAAAACAAGAGAAGCAGGATAGGGCCACGACACATCCAGCTGGCAGTAAGGAACGATGAAGAGCTGAATAGTCTCTTTGCAGGTGTGACCATTGCTGAAGGAGGGGTCATGCCCAATATCCTCTCCCAGCTTCTTCCCAAGAAAACAAAATCTTCTGGTCCAGGACAGAAAGATGGCCAGTCACAGGAATTCTAGTAGCTGTTAAAAGTTTGCTACCTCTGGGACAGGTTTCCTCCATAACTGTTAATTTATCATGCCTACAAATGCTTGGTTTTGTTTTTGTTTTGTTTTTTTTCTTTAATTTTAATTTCATGTTCTTTAACTGCTTCTAAGTATGCTTCTTTTATTGATCTCTATGAAATAAATACTTGTGCAGAAGGTTGGGGGGATTCTTTGTCTTATTTGCTGCAGCTTTTAAGAAGGAAAAACATGACTTCTCATTCCAGAGAGAAGTTGCTATTCGGCTGTATCCTAATTTAAGGTAACCTGGGCCCAGATGTATAAATCTAGTTACTGCATGCATAAAATGAAATGTGTTTAGGCTTGACAGTGAGCATGTGAATGTACATGATGCTTGTTTGAAAATGGTGGGGGGCTTGGCCAACTGGGGATCTCACTAATCAGCACACCCTCTCAGTAACCACTTGCCTCCCTACTGCTCTGAAGTACTGGATTGTTCCAGAGGTCGCAGTACTAATCCACAGCTTCCAAGGCTCTGTTCCGGTTTGTAAGGGAGCTTTTGAAATATGCTGGCTGATAATGTAATCAGGTAGTCACCAGTTCTTGTAGTAGGAGATACAGTGAACTGGATTTATTTTTCATTATTTCTACACCACTTTTTATTTTCCTGTCTTTATAGCCCTCTACCGTCTTCTTCACCTGCCTCTTCCAAGCAGATAAGTCCTAGTCTTTCTTCACATGGAAGTATACCCTTGATCATCTTGTCCCTTTTTGTATATTTTCTAGGCCTACTTTCACTTCTTTGAGAGGTAAGTATCAGAAATGCATACAGCAATCAAGATGGGGGGTACACTACCGATTTTTATATAATACTGTCTAAATTATGTGAGCTATTGCCCTTACTAAAGCCTTGCACATTGTATGCCTTTGTATGAAGGAGTGGAGGGTAGAATCTGCAGATTCTGTCCTTTATAGGAAGTAGAGTGAAACTGGGGTACAGAAGGCCCTCAAATCAGGGGCAAAACACTTTGGGGTGGCTGCTGGTATCAGAGAAGTAGGGCTAGAAAGGACCTCCATAGATCTTCTAGTCCAGTGTTTCTCAACCCAAAACTGGGTTGCAAGAATGGATGAAAGGGTTGCAAACAGTCACAGGAAACATGCAGAAAATAATGGATTTTTCTCCTTTTTAAAGGAGAAAAATGTGGGGAACCACAGGTTTCCCCTTACAGGTTGGCAGAGTTCCAGCCTGCAAGGGGCTGCTTAGGGCTGGGGGTGAGCAGGAGGAGGGTGATCAGGCAGGGGGTACAACGTGCATGTACACATGCAAGTGGTAGCCAGGCAGTGTGGAGAGCAGCACCCAAAGCTCCCAGTAGGTAAGTCTGTGGGGTGGGAGGGTGTAGGCACAGTGTTGGGAGGGGAAGAGGCAGCACAGGTGATACATGGGAGGGATGCATGCTGCCTCCTCCTACCCTCCTCAGATTTATGTACCTACAGTGGGCACGGGGCTGCAGCCTGGCCAGACTGGCACAGGCAGGAGCTGCCTCTGCTTCCCAGCAGGTGGGACACAGCACAGGCGGGCAGAGTGGAGTTGCAAGACCTGTTGTTGTGGCTTCCGCTGCCAGCAGGAGTAAGCAGTGGCCCAGCCATGGCAGCAGGTTACAGTCATGGCCTGGTGCATTGAGTGCCTGGCAGTGGGAAGAGGTGAGGGCAGCACAAGGCCCCTTTTTCCCCCCCCCCCCCCCCCTTTTTTTTC
>NW_017729032.1:151106948-151128421 GCF_001723915.1 Gavialis gangeticus
CCCCTTTTTCCCCCCCCCCCCCCCAGTTTATTACTCCTTGCCCTAGGGGCAGCACAGCTGGCATGGGGGGCCTGCTGGTCGCAGTGGTAGCAGCAACAAGTCTCATAACCTTGTTTCACCTTCCTGCACTGTCTCCCGCCTGCTGGATCACGGGGGTGGCTCCTGCCCATGCTGGCCCAGTCAGGCTATGGCTCCTGCCTGTTGTGGGCACCCAAATCTAGGGGGCATATGCCCCCACACTGGAGGTTTGGGGGCAGGGAGCAGCAGGTCCAGATAGAGGGGGAAAAAGCAGGACAGAAGGAGGGTGGAGGGCTGTGGGTTAGGAGTGCTGGTGCCCTTACCGGCAGGGGAAGGGGCCTATTTTCTACTTAAACTATTTACTGCCTCAGGACTGACCCTTGATGTTTACAGATGAGTCCTGGAACAATAAAAAGTTGAGAACCACTGATTTAATCCACCCTCCTGCCTGAGGCAGGATCATCCCTGTCCAAACCATCCTATACACTCCATCGTATAATCTCTACATCAGACTACCGTCAGCCTTGACACGACACAGAGCTAGTACCCTAACCTGCCACAAATAAAGCAGTGGAGCCATGGCAGTCAATTGTGGCTTCAGTTATGGCTTCTATTAAATGTTGTCAATATATGTTCAAGAGATCCCGGCTAATGGGCCATGACCTCCTGCCCCCACGCTCCAAATACAGAGGAAGGAAAAACCCACACAGCCCATACCAGCCTGACCATGGGGTAAAATTCCTTCCCAACACCAACTATGGTGCTCAGTCTGACCCTGAGTGAAGGGGAAAGACTCAGTAGCCAGGAACCTCTGGCTTTGGTCCCAGCCGGAGCATTGGCTATAGCCAATAGCCAGTGCCTCTGAGTAAGGCTTAAAAACATCCTCAACCATATAGCAGAAAGAGCTGGGAAGGAGCAACAGCAAAGCCCAGAAGCATGGGAAATACCCATAGTAGGACATAGGCATGCCCATGCTGAATCAGCCGTGACCAGTGGCTGTCCAACCTCTTCTTGAACACCTCATGATTAGGAGTCCACAACATCCCTAGGTAATCTGTTCCACTGCCTTATTGTTCTAACAGTGAAGATGGTTTTCATGATATTTGATCTAAACCTACATTGTTGTAACTTTGAGCCACTGGTCTGCATCTTCCTCTGCAGCTAAAGAGAAAAGGTGCTTGCTTTCTTTATGGCAGCTCTTCAGGTATTTGCAGACTGCTATCATTTCCCTTCTTAAGCACCTTTTCTGCAAGCTGAACATGCCTATCTCCTTCAGCCTCTTGTCATATGACTTGCTTTCTAAGCCATCTTTATTGCCTGTTTCTGGACCCTCTCCAACTTCTCCATATCCTTTTTGAAAAGTGGAGGCCAGAACTGCACACACTGCTTCAGATGAGGCCTAACCAGTGCTGAGTAGAAAGGCACTGTCACCTCCCACATCTTGCACCTAATGCTTCTGTTGATGCATCCCAAAACTGTATTCACCTTTTGTGCAGCTGCATCACACTGCAGACTCGTACTGAGTCTGGGATCTACCAAGATTCCCAAGTCATTTTCTATAGTGCTGCCTTCCAGCCAGGTGTCACCTCACATCACCAGGGGTGCATCTACACATGATGCTAAATCTTGGTAGCAATGTGTTCTGGCAGCGTAGCGTCTGTGGGTGTCTACATGTGACCAGCAGCTACTTCCCCGTAGTGATCCGCTCTCCTGGTATAGCGTGCTGATATGGCAAAATAGCTGCTAAAAATAACTGTGCGCCACACATATGGCACAGTATGGGCTGTTACTGCATCATGATTTTGTAGTTCCAAAAGGTAGCACTAATCATTTGCAGTAACATCAACATACCAACACATGTAGATGCACTCCAGGTGACTCCCTTAAGCTCAAGACCTGTGTCTGGGTTGGTTTTATATGTGCTGCAGGAAGGGAAGAGGTAGGAGGTAGGTGGGGGTAGATTCACCTCAACTTCTGTAGTTCAGCAGAGCTTCTAGGGTTGGACTGGCTTGTGGATGGGGAGGTTGATGTATAGAGCTTATGTAGATGTAAGAGTGGAGACAGGTTTAACATTTAACTCTGACTATCATTTGTAGATAGCTTAAGGTACAATTCTGCTCCATTTAGACTAGAAGTTAAGCCATACCCTCTTCCCTACCCCCACTGACATCTTCTGGTACCCTTTTTATAATGGGTTTAACTCCATTTATATTTAGAAATATAGCTTTTGTATAATGAATCTGAACAAGTAAAAATCCCCATGATCAAAGAGACTCAAGCCTGCGTTTTGTTGTATGTGCAGACACCAAAAAGATGAAGGCAGACATCGAGATACTGACTTCAGAGAGTCCCTACTAGTTGTCCCAGTACTCCTCCTCCTCCTTCCCCCAAAATAAACCTATTTTGTTCTCTTCTCTCAGACAGCTGTACACGTATGGCATTCTCTCTGTTTTAAAGAGTGCTTTTATCAAAGATTAGACTCTCATATCAATTTTTACACCAGAATGTGCTTTTGGTCTTCTTGCAAGTCCTTAACACTGCATGTCCCAAAACTGTGCAGCCCTGCATGCAGATTAAATATCTTTGTGGACATTTATTTGGGAATATGTAGTTTAAAGAGGCAGCTTGACCATCTGGATCAAAACATGAGAGTTCCTGGTTTTTTCTTAGTTGTGGTACTTCCTTGCTGTTTTGACCTTTGTCAAATCAGTGTGGTTTTTTTTCCTGCTTTGGCTTCCCCCAGTTGTCAAATTGTATTTTCCTCCTAAATTCATAGGGGGCATAAGATTGCTTTTTAAACAGTTGCTGTTTATTGAATGCTTTACAGTTATAAAGTGCTAGGAATAAGAAGGATTGTTATTTTTTCCCCCCTCATGGAAGTAGCTATTCCCAAGTAAAGGGAAGGAATGGAGCACTTTTCTTCAAAAGAACAGAGGAAATGATGCTCTCTCCAGTTGCTCACAGTATCTGTACTGTGAGTGGCTTAGTGATGCTGTGAATAGCATCTGTGGCAATATTTTCTCCAGCAGTATCATGATGGGGTTCCTTTATCACTGAGATCCAGTCCATCTATTAAAAACAAGTATACTTAAAGTAAGCTATTAACCCCATGAACACTTATTATGCTGGTAGCCATTTGCAAAGTCAAATGCAAGAATGGGAATCAGTCATAGGTTTTATATGCATTAAATCTCCATGCACACATAGCCAGAACTCCCGCAGGAGGCAAGGACTACAGGATTGGGTCCTTTGTGTATGTGAACAGCATGTCCCTGGTCCTCTTGGGAATGGGTACTTGCAAACACATACCACCCACCTCCTCCTGCTTGTGGTCATTAAACTCTCTGAACAACTGTCTCTGAGAGTGCCGGGGACACAAAGTAGAGATTTACTATGGAGCCTGATTTATCTCCCAACAAATAAACTGGAGCTTTTCCAAGCAGCATCAGCTGGAAATGGATTGGGACCTGATTCTGTTCTTATACCTCTGTGTAGCTAGTAATAGAAAGACTTTCCCGTTTTCCTTTTTCTTCACCTTCCATACTACTCTTAATATTAAGCATGGAGGGTTGGGTATTTACATTGAAGTCTGAGAACTATTTTATTGTTTGCTCCACAAATGTTGAATCAACATGCCTTTGTTTTGGAATAACACTGGAGCATCATGCTCAAGAATCCAGGCTGTGCCCTTCGAACAACTAAAGAGTAAGTTATTTGCTTAGCATCACATCTGCCGAAGGACTTAAAAATGGCAGCCTCACCATTCATTTTTAGGTGTCTGGTCCCTTGAGTGGACCCTATAGCCAGCACCTCAGAACAGAATTCACTGCAGGTAGCACACTGAGTAGGGGGTTGCTTCTGCTAGGCATTGAGGATGCTGAAGAAAAGATGGTGTTTGAAATGGTATGCCTCTCGAGGCTATTAGAAAAATGCCTCTGTCAGACCACAATTCATAGCCTGGGAATCTCTTGTACAGGTTGGCACATAAAGATCTGATGTAAACATATGCTTACAGCACCAGGCAGCAGTGAATTCAAACATGCTGCTTCAAGTGCTAGTTCCTGAACTAGAAGCCATGTAGCTGTGTGCACCACCACTGCAGCACCACCCAAACACTGATACACTACTCCTGGTACAAGTGGTATTGCTGTCAGCTGGGTTACAAAATTTATTGGTAGCTTGGCCACTGATAAAATGGGCAGAAGACCAGTCTATAGCCTGGTCTTTTATTGTTTCCCCCCCAAAATACAAGGTAAGCACCAGGATAAGCGTGTGTCTGGCTGATTCTTTTAAAGGAATGCTGTCCCCAAGTCCACTGTAGAAGAACTGAGGCAGTGGCTATGCCAGTAGCAGGCTCTTTCTGGGGTTTTCTGTGTTCCTTCCTAACTTCTCTTTGATCAAATCATACCTGTACATTCGGTTTGCATTATTTATCTTAGGGCCTTGTTTCAGGCGGTTTCCTGCTAGGTCTTTTCACTGACTCTAAACTGCAGATTCCATGACTTGTTTAGCTGGGTACATTTGCTACTTTGTATATTCTGCTAAACCTGCCACTATAAAATAATTGCAAAATGGATATTCTGAAATAATGTTGGGACCCTCTGCTTTAGGCCCACTCTTGCAGCTTGGCTGAGAATCCCTGAAAATGGCCAAGGTAGGCAACAGTACAATTAGAGAAATGTGGCATGTTTGAGCATGCCACTGCCTCCTGTGGCAAGCTTGTGGTGTGGGCATGTCCTAAATGGTTGCTTTAGTAGTGAAAGACTAATTCATGATTTATTTATTTTTTATTTTAAGCATGAGGAAGGAAAAAGGAAGTAATGTCCCTACTCTTTAACACTGTAATGGTTGAAACAGTCACCCAAGAAGTGGGAGAACTAAGTTCCATGCTCACTTTACCCTGAGGTGTTTATAATTAAGGTGATCACATATGTCCCAGTTTGGCTGGATTTTATCCTGGATTTTAGAGGCTGGTCCCAGCCAGCTGGTGAAAATTAAAATGAGTATTCTGGGTGCAGGACATGGGGCAGGGAGGCAGAGTGGCATGAGCTGTGAAATAGAAGCCCTAGCTGCAGATAGCAAAATGACCCTAAAATTGGCTAGTTTGATTAGTAGAATGACCACTAAAAAGGGGAAATGATCGTTAACACTTGTAAAGTAAAGAACAATGGGTCATTAACTCCCTCAGCTGCCTAAAGAGTAATACCAGAGCTGTACCATGGTGTCCTGCCCCTGCCTCTGCCTGCAGCAGCGCGGTTGGGGGCAGCATCCAGGATTGCAGCTGCCAAGAGAATGAGGTAACCACCAGACTATGGAACAGTCCAGGTTGGGGCACTTTTTTATACCACCTGCTGAAGCTCTGCTGCTGTACAGCTAAAATTCAAGCTTCTGTTGGCCAGACAAAGGGTGTACAAGATCATCCCATGTTCTACTGATTACAGCTGTCACCTGGGATGGTTGATACTCAATCCCAGGTTTCTGGAATGCTTTTGTATTTTATGTTAGAGAGTTGTTGGTCTCCAGCAGTGTTGTGGTAGTGTCCCCCATGCCTTCTTCTCTTCATGATACCCTCAAAATATGTGAAGGTACACAAAATGGACGTCATGGATGTTTTACCATTCCCAACACCATCAAAGTTGTAAACCTCTTCTCTTCCACATTTTTGCTATCTGATATTCACCAATGAAATCTGCTCCTTTGGTCCACACTGGCAAGGGACCTCCAACATAATAATCACTTTCTCAGGTCTCGGCTACAGCTAAACTATAATGCTGTTCTTGCTGAGACCTTAGTATAGCCAGGTACTTAAGCACATACTAACTCCCATCATCTTCAATGGGAATTAAGCATATGTTTGAAGCCATGATTCAGCTAGGCACTTAGATCTCCTGCTGAAATGAGTTTTCATGCTTCCCTAGACAAGAATGGATTCAAATGCATTGCATGAGTAAGCATAAGCCTTTCCTGGTTAACTGCACAGCTGCAACTCTCATCCAGGCTCTGATAATCTCCCACCCCTGTTACTGCAGCTCCCTTCATTTTGGCCTTGACAAGCGCAATCTTGGTCCACTGCTATGCATCCAGACTTGTTACAAAGATTGTTTTCCTAGCCTGTCACTGGGATATCCACAGGTATCTGTTTAGCTCCCTTTTCTTATATTGCATCTTTTATTTTTGCAGCCTTTCATAACTTGGAGTACTGTGTTTTGAGCCTCACACTTCAAGGATGTGGTCAGTTTGGAAAGAGTCTAGCACAAGGAAGCAAAAATAAGGGGCCTGAGAGGCAAGGCTGAAAGAGGGTTATTTAGCCTGAAAAAGAGAAAATTGATGGGGGAGGGGGAGATTTAATAACAGTCTTCAACTACCTGAAAGGCAATTATAGAGCAGATGGAGATGGGCTTTTTTTTGTGGCTGTAGGGAATAGGACTAAGAGCAATAGCCTTGAGCTGCAGCAGGGGGAATTTAGGTTGGAGATGAGGAATTTTCTGACTATAAGGGTAGTAAAGCATTGGGACAGGCTATGTAGAGAAATTGTGGACTGTCTGTCCTTGGGAGTCTTCAAGAGTAGATTAGATGGACACTTGGTGGGGATTGTTTACTCAGGGAGGATCCTGCCTTGAGCAGGGATGAAACTTGATGGTCTTGTGAGGCCCTTCCAGCCCTACTTTCCTATGGCCCTATCTGACCTACCTGTCAATTCTCATTTACCATAAATATGTCAACCCCTGGCTCTGATCAGCTTCTGAACTCCAGCACCCACTTGTTATATTCTAATACAGACACTTTGTGTTTTCATTCATGCTTTCCTAACAACAAAAAGGAGCTCCCTGTAAGAAACTACACGGGGCTTTATTGTCTTCTTTCAAAATCCCTTTAAACCTCTCCTTTCCCTTGATGCCAGTTACAAATGGGGTTCTGAGATCATATTGACCAAGTGTTTCGTTGTTTCTTTGTTCTCTTCCTTTTGTCTGTATTTGCAAGCTTTTTGGGCAGGCATCTTTTTGCTCTGTGTTTGTCCAGTGTACAATACAATGAAATCCTAGTTCATGGGTATGGCTTCTAGGCATTACAAATCATGGTGGTAAAGTAGTAGTAAATCAAAAGGCTTGATTGATTGTCACAAAGTGGAATGTTAACATGAGAAATACTACCTAATAAACTGAAAATGGCTCCCTTTCTCCAAATCTTAAGAAAAGAGAAACATCTAGTTTTTTGCATCAAGTCCATTTCAGAGAACCCCAAATCCAGGATTCCTGGACATGCAGGAATGTGGGTCACAATGAGGCACATCAAGTTACAAAGTGAATTTGCCCAGGATTGAGCCTCTGCTATTGAAAATTCTTTCAGGCATGGCTGGGACAAGATCGCTCGTAGGAACTAGCAGAATGATTTTAATATGCTTCACTGTTCCTTTAAACATCATGCAGTTAGTTGATGAGGCTTAAATTTATTCTTTGCTGGCCAAGTGCACTGAGGATGGTACATATTGCTCTTGGAAAAATCAAGCACAGATCATTTATGTATCTGTTGGGGGGAAAAATTAAGCATCTGCTGTTCTTCACTGCCCCCGTCCCTCCAACTCCAAATTTTGTTATCTCCTTGTTTCATATTTTGCTTTCCCCTGCAGATTTCCTTGAGTTGCATAAGCATGACTCATTTACTAACTCATTGACCCCTAGTCTCCTAGCCTGAAGTGGTAAAATCTTTATTTCACTTGCTTAGAAATCTTAAGTTCAGACAACCATGTGGATGGGCCTGCAAAGCTGCTATAAACCAGGAGTAAGTCTCCCAGCACCAATAGAGTTATACCAGTGTAAACCCATGTAAGATGAATGTTATGTCTGCTTCTTTCTGAGAATATCTATGAGGTCCACTACTGTTGCATCCAAAGCAAGACCTTCCCCTGCTAAGCGTAAGTTGCCATTGAGAAGAATTTCATGAATTTCTCCTTCTGTAAACACCATAAAGGAAGGTCTTTGCAAAGAAATGAATAGCTTGCCAATAGAATGTCCTCACCTTAAACATTTGAACAGACTGTCTTGGGAGGGTTGTTGAATCTATCATTGAAAAATTTTATAGGCAGGTTAGTCAAACATTTATCAAGGATGGTTTATACTGGAACAACAGGGGCTTGGCCCAGGTGACTGTGAGGTCCCTTTCAGCTTAGTTATCTATGATTCTATGATCTTAGCAATTGAAATGCTACTTCTGGAGTGAAACTGCACAGCAGGAATGACTTCTACTTTTAAAATGATCTGGCTAGTGACCCCTGCTGAGGCTGGAAGATAAACTGAAACACGGGGCTTTCCTCCCTTCTTCCCTCCCTTTCTGATGATTAAATTAAACGTATTTATTTTTTTGACGATCATGTTTGTTGTGCCTTGTTTGCCACAAAACACAGACTATCATGTGGGGAAAGAACAAATGCATTCTATAAAAATAGAAGCAGTGGTGCCCCTCTTTCTTAATGTTTTTAAAAATGTGGATACTAGTGTGCACCCAAGAAAACTTCAGGAGGAAATTAATAAATCTGCTATCAAAGTAGGGCTTGACAAGTGTGCAGTAAATTAAGCAGTGAGGTGATAATGACATATTAGACACTTTCTCATTGAGTTAGTACTATCTGGCCTATGGACTTCATAAGCAGGGATTCTATGGGGGAAAAAAGTAGAATGATCATGTAATTAAAGTTGGTTTCATAATGAATACATTCAATGGAGGGAAATTAAAATTGCTTGTCCAATTTTAATTCTGTTTTTATTCTTTTAGAATGTATGACTCTGAATTCTTTTAACATAGGTTGTATCTGTGTGTGTCATCATAATAATGCCCTCTTACTTCATATTTTACCACAACATTTGACAAAAGTGGGACACTTGGATCAGCTCCTGTGAATTAGGAGGTGGGGGTTGATGGCCATTTTTTTTAGTGGGAGATCCTTAGCTCTCTGGAATATGCTGCTCTACCCATGGTGCAATGCAATCCCAATTTGTTTCTTTATCAATGACTATCCTACCACAAGCCATGCCTGCTGCCTCATGTATGTAAAAAAAAAACAAAATACAAAAAACTTTTAAAGCTGTGTCTGTGTCTGAATCGCTGATTCTCTGAATTGGCATCGAATCTTCAAATTCAGATTTGGCCAAATCGAATCAGGGACAACGATCAGAATCAACAAATCAAATCACTGTCCCTGGTTCAGGCTGAATCCAAATCAAATAGGGCCTGCTTCGCACATCCCTAGAAAGATTCTCCGGTGAAATTCTACCAGGACTTTAACAACTTCCACTCCTTCATCTAACTGACTCTGGGATACTCTGCTCTGAAAATTCATTTCTTGAACATCACTGTGACAGTTGGCAATGGCTGTATCACCACCATAATACTGGAAATCAACTAACCACCATAGGTACCTCCACACCAGCAGCTATCATCATAAGCACACCACTAGATCCATTATTTACAAATTTCTACATTACAAGCATATCTGTTTCTCATTAGCTTTAGTGCCATCCCTTTCAGAGACCACCAGTACCTGCATGGTACTGTAGAGGAACTAAATGCAATGATGCTTCTCCTGACTGTTGCAGAATTAATCTGATTCTTGCAGCAGAGGAATGATGGCAGCTCTGAAGTCAGTGGAAAAAACAGTAAGCAAAACTCTGCTTCATTTACAAGTATCATGCAGACAAACAGGAATAACGTAGACCTGAGAAGTACGCACTGTAATCCAGCAAAGTGCTTATGTACATGCTGGACCAGGGCCAATCATAAAAAAAACCAAAAAACAAAACACCAGTGACTTATTTTTAAAGCTAAACTCTTATACTATTACTCATGTTGAATACCACTACTTTACTAGTGGCCTAATGATCTCAGGGTTATTAATATTTGGTAATGTTCATTAATGTGGGGTAATTACTGCACATTTAGTTTAGTACTTGCTTAATGAAGTGCTAAGTGTGCAGTAAATAGTTACTGTGCAGTAGCACCAGCACATGGTTTTTTAATGACACCTACTGCGCAGTAGCCTAATACTACTGCGCAGGAGCATATTAGCGTAGTTTTAGCCTGGCACATTACTGTGCAGTGTTATTAGGCTACTGTGCGTTAAGCGTCTCGTGTAGACGTGCCCTCAGTGGCATACTCCTGGAGTAAGATACTATTTATTGTACTCAGGGTGTCTTGCTCTGGCCCTCATTTTATAATAACTCGTATCCCAGACCCTGAATTTAGTCCAGTTTCAGACAAATCCTCAAACTGTCAATGTTTTCTCAAAAGCATTGGGCGTTAACCAACTTCAGTCACATTTATTCTTTGCTTTTACTGAGCTTCTCAAAGAAATTTTTGAACACTAATTAATTAAACCTCACAATACTCCTGGAGACAGGTATGGAGTCTCCTCTTACAAATGGATAAACACAGGTAGAAATTAATACACGCAGGTCCCTTTCAGTAAAACACCTGCTTAACACTAAGCACAATCAGCATGATCCTCAGTTCAGCATGTAAGCAAATGTTAGTCCTGTTCCTATCAACAGAAGTTAAGCACATGAGTATTTTGTAAGCACATGCTTAATTTCTTTGCTGAAGGTCACAGATAGAGGGACAGAAATAGACCACAGGAGGTCTGAAGTGCTGTGAACTAACAGGCTATCTTATTCCTCTACAGTTTGGGGAGGAATTTTTTTGCCATTAGTTGGCTCACAGGCTTCCATATGCAGAAACTCTCCCTTACCCCCCTGCTAAGGATATCAGTGAGGTTCTTGCCACCTATGGTCATATTGGCATATGATTTCCTCATAAGCAAACCTATGAAAAATTGCAGTGTACACCTCCACCGAGTGTTTTCTTATTGCTGTTGCTGGAAAGCATGTTTATCCTGATGTGACACTTCGTTCCTGGTAAAATGTTTGAATAGTATAATTGTTTCCAACATATTGTTCTGGCAATTGAGATGAGCTACCACTTGGTCATAGACCCTCTTATACCATTATAAATGCTATAGGATCTCTCAAAGTGAGGTCCATGGGTAACTTATGGCTAGCGAAGTATTTGCATGCAGCCTGGAAAGAAACTTGTTCAATGGCATAGGTCCTTGACAGATTCAACTGATTGAGGCTGTAGTAATTGGCTGTTCATTAGTAACAGACTGACAAACCTTTGTAACAGCTTTGTATTTACCTTAATTTTAACCTTGCATGTGTAAGGCGTATTCTGTTAAATCTATTGACGGAAGTATTGTATCATAGATTCATTTTGTGTTATGACCCCCAGCATGGTGTCATGATCACCTATATAGCCTTCCATGAACAAAATTTGGGAACTCCTAACCCTAATTTTGATCCCTCAATTTTCTTAAGTCATAAACAAATAAACAGAGGTTGTTTCTACACCTTTGATGTTTGCCTATTTCCCACTGACCATATCTTATCTGTTGGGGAAAAAAGGATATTTCCAATGGCATCCATTAGAAACCTGTACATATAGCAGTCAACATTGCCCACAATTTTTTCCAAACTGGATAGTTAATTTAGAAATTAGTTTAGATTATTATTTCAACTATGTTTTTATTATTTAGTTTAGATTATTTAGTTTAGTTTTATTATTTTTAGTTTAGATTATTACTGGGTACTTGTCAACAGTTTAATCTAATACATTTAGATTTTTAAAGCCAGAAAGAGCCACTAGATTGTCTAATCCAGATGTTCTCAAACTGTTGTCTGCAGACCACCACTGGTCCGTGAGCTCCAATCAGGTGGTCCCCAGAAAAGTTGTGGAACAACCAAGAATATCTGTACTTGTAAGGTAAGACTACTGGTATTAAAATATGAGTTGTGTGCTTTGATTTGTAGAACAAAAAAAAAGTTTAAGCCGTCTGCCGAGACCCCTAGCAATTTTGCAGACCACTTGAAAAAGAAAAGTTTGAGAACCCCTGGTCTAGTCTGATGTTATATGTCTCATAGGCCAGAAACTTTATTCATTCACTCCTGTATATTTTATGTAATTATTTGTGGTTCCATAGTACCTTCTAAAAACTTATTTGTTTGGCTTAAGCACATCTTCCAGAAAGGCATCCAGACATGTGAACATTACAAGGAATAGAGAATTTGCTACATCCACTGGTAATTTATTTCCCCTATATCTTAGTGTTCAACTGTGACTGACTGCTGGACAGACCTAACCATGTGAGGTCAATGGATGGTACATGTACTCAGAATTTGGCTCTTTATTTGTTCTTTAATTTAAAAAGTGTGGACAAGACAGATTAGATCTCACATTTGTGTAACCCGTTTGGGCAAACGGGGTCTGTAAATAGCAACTGTTACTGGTCACTGATACTAAGAATAGATTATTTGAACCCGGTAGTTACTGTGGTCAGCATTTTGTTCTCTTTTGAAGATTATTTATTCAAGAATATGCTTATGATACAATATATGTTAATATATTCCCCTTTGCTTTTTGGGATAGAGCATGTATTCCCAGAAATCCTAAGGAAAAGTTACTCTATTCCTAGAAGGGGAATGCTTATCATTAATCTATTAAAGAAGCCGTTGTAAACAGAAAATAGATTATGGGTGCATCTATGCATGTCACTATGGTGATGTTGTTACTGCACTGTGATTTGATACTTCCAAAAGGAAATACTAAATCATGGAGCAGTAAGAGCCTGTACTGTGCCATACGTGCAACACATGGTTATTTTTAGAAGCTACTTTGCTGTAGCAGTGTGCTATACCAGGGGAGTGTGTTGCTATGGTGAAGTAGCTGTTGCATCACAGTTCTTGCCAACAGACACTACATCGCTGTAGTGCATTGCTACGGTGCCATAGCGTCATGTGTAGATGTGCCCTATGAGAAGTATCTGAAGGTGGCTTTTCACCAAATCATCATAATTGTCCTGATTTCTTCTTTTCAGATGATTGGAGCCAAAGAAAACAAACAGTGAAACAACATCATTACTAAGCCCGTGTACCACTCAGTGATGTGTATACAGGTGTCTACTACAGCACAAGGAAAAAATACACAGGAGTAGAAAAGTGATTAACAATTGCAAATTTATTTGATGGAATGGTATACTTTAGACAAGTGAGTCACTTACAATAGACAAGGGGCAAGATCCTATTCTACCTATTAGGTGCCTAAGTGGTTTTAGGCACCTAAGTACAATCCTATTCCATCCTATTTTGTCCTTGAAAAACTGTTAACGTAAGGTAAGGTTTCTTTTTCTTCCTTGCTGCTTTTTGTTATTTATTAGCGTGATAGCTAAGATGATGCCATATTTTAAAAGTAGATGTATTAACAGTTTTTCAAAAGCTCAAGCAGGGTGGAATAGGATCACATTTGGGTGTCTTAGTGAATTTATCACTTAATAAGTGGAATAGGAGCCCAAATAGTCCAAGAGGAGGTTTCTTTTCCTTGTATAAATCAAGTCTGATTATGGGCTGAGCAGTTACCCCGTTAACTTCATGCTCCATGGAAATCTGAAAGAAATTAGCTCACGTTAGCATTATAGTCTGTGTTGTGCTCTTGAGCTGTAATGTTAAAAGAAATTCAGTTATGTTATTTGGATCACCAAACTAGAAATGAACTGGCACAAACTTCTAGCCATTCAAATAATAATGGAAACAAATTTGAAAGTTTAGGATAAATATCTTAAGTGTAGTATGCTGATCCGAACCAGTGAAGTCAGCACTCGTATACAAATCCTTCTTCCCTACATAATTCTTTCTTTCATCACCATGATCTACCTCCATTTCATTGGCTTCCTTCTCAAGTGTTGAGGTGCAGAGTGTTTACCTTATACCCCATTCAGTTAACCCCTTTCAAGATGCACTGTTCAGTGGCAGGAGGCTAATGTACTTCATAAATTATAGTTCAGTCCTAGCACTTAGCTTGGATTACAGAAAAGACCTGGTTGGCTCTATGCACAGGGTGAATTTCACGCAAAATATTTAAATTATGCTCGTAAGTTGACTATAGTTAACCCTTGTCTAGGTGCAGTCCATTCCCCTTGTTTCTGTTGTTCAGCTGGTCAATTTTTGTTTTGTAAGCTCAGCTTGCAAACTTCTATAAAAATGAATAGTCCTGGGACAGATTTTGGGAACATTAGGAACCCACAGATCAGGGGTTCACATACAAACAGGAGCGGTCTTGCTTTTATTCGGCACCTCATTATGCACCACGCTGTATGAATCAGGTTCTCTTTTGCACAAGCCTCTTTTCCTCCTTAAATAGATTAACACTGAAGACTCATTTTTGTATCCACAACCATCACTAGACGCAGAGTAAATTATTCTGATATTGCAAGGAGAAAAGTAACAATGTCTGCATTTAGAAAAAATGGGGGAGACATCACAGATACATGCCTTCCTTTCAAGATGAATATCTACTATGTTTTTCACCAGTACCATGCAATTATCATTATCATGATGTACATACCCCAACACTGAGCCGGTCATGCTATTTTAAAACCTCTGTCGTTATTCACGCATCCAACACCTATTGTTTGTTACTATAGTTCATCTAAAATTAGGTTCTAATCCTGATGTCAAAGGAATGCAGAGATCCACACCAGCTCATTCTAATAAGTTTGAGCGGCTTTAGATTGTAAATCTATTAGGGCAAAATTTTGTTTTATTAGTGTTTAATTAGTAATTTGTTCTTCCTTGAATAAACCCATTGAGTGCCAGATTACATGAGATAGAAATGTAGTTACATAAGGTGAAGCACCTAACATGCTTTTTGGGTTCTGTGCAAATATTTCCAAGTGTGGAATAGGAAAACAAAAGGATTTTTTTTTTACATTGCTAACCTTTCTTTAAAGAACACAACTCATTCATGATGAGCCCTTTAAAGAAACAGATCAAACCTCATTGGTTGTCTATATCCACAATGTGGACTGCAAGCTGGGTCCCTGTAAGATGCCCAGTACTTGTATAGAGCAACTAGTAATGCCCAGGCCTGGGTTTGTAACAAGATATAAATAAGTCCTTCTGTCTCAAAGACTTTTATATTTGTTGATTAAACATTTTAAACATCACCTTCTGGATGGCCTACATTCCACCATCTTCAATAGTCCTTCCATTTCGAGGCTGAAAATGTAATATTTAAATAATCATATTGAAGTACAGATGTCAGATAA
Organism: Gavialis gangeticus; assembly: GCF_001723915.1. Taxonomy (NCBI): domain Eukaryota; kingdom Metazoa; phylum Chordata; order Crocodylia; family Gavialidae; genus Gavialis; species Gavialis gangeticus. The sequence continues at coordinate 151,122,112 of NW_017729032.1, forward strand.
AATACACTGAAATGTGTCTCTCCTAGTACATTTAAGACGGTTGAGAAATCTTACAATTTTGTCTCAAATGGATAATGTGTTGAATGAAGATGGCATTTTTAAATAGTGTGGATGAGGTGATTTGCCTCAGTCTTGGATATGTTTGCTGAGCTGCTGCACCTAGAGATAAAAGCCTGGCTGACTGAATTCTCATTCAGCATCTTGGCCCTAGTTTCACCAGATAAACAGGCCTAGCTCTACGCATATGGGTAGTTCGACTGAAATTACTCAGGATGCTGGTATATTTTTAAAGCATGTGTTTAAATACCCTGCTGAATCAGGCCCCCTTGTTAACTAAATTTCCTTGCTGTGTTGATGGAGGCTTGTGAAAACCAGTTGCATTAATTCAGTCTAGGTAACAATAGCATCAGCAATATATTCACCTTGGACAAAGAAGCAACAGTTCAATGAGAGAGAAATGAGCTACAGATTATTTTCATCATTTCCAATTTTGCTTCTGGTATTTTATTCTCTTGTGCATTATACTATCACCGATTGGGCATGCTGTCTGAACTGTTTGAACGGTGTTCTTATATTTGTCTAATGAATTAGTGCTAGCACTTTAAAGAGAGTTGAGGGTGGAAACCTCTAGGTAGAACAGCTCTGGGGGTACCATTTGGAGAATCGGCCAATGTACCAGAATGTCCATTACTGTCCAGAATCTCACTGTCCTTCCTGGTTCTCTGGTCTAATCACAAGGATGTATGATGGTATGGACATACATACCATTTGGAATAATTTTTAAAAGGGGAACCTTTCAAAAGGGTAGCAGCTGGCACCTCTAATTATGTGTGGACAAGCCAGGCATTATACTAATATAGCAAAACCATTTCAACTTTCATGAAACTTTGATAACTCTGTATGCCTGGCTTGTTCACATGTAACAGCTACTGCCCTTTTGAAACAGCTCCATATGTACGTGTGTCTGTACCCTGCACTTTCTAAGAGATGACTGTGTGGCTATAGAATGAGGGCCACAAGAATTCCTAATGAAAATAGCTCTATATTCTTTCATACAGATAGTAGAGAACTGAATAAGAGACAGGAAAAGAAAGTGAAAAATAAGTTACCCTGAAAAGAAAAAAGGGTCGTCCCATGGTACCAGGACTATCCTGTAAATTAAAACACAGACCATTAACACAATATTGGAAATGATAATTTCATGGATATCCCAATAAGTCTCAGCATCATTTTGTCAATGTATCAGTAATTCAGGAACCTTTTCAACAGCATGCAAATAGCTACATGCCAACAGTCTTTGATGCCCATTCTGCTGAGGTACTGATTAAATATTAATACCCAGAGGGCACTGTCAAGAACCATCCATTTTGTGTGATGTAAATATATTCAGTTCTGGTATTTTAATATGGTGCTGCAAGGGTTAAGAAAAAGTGAAGGTAGCTTTAGAAGTGATAGATAATATTCTAGAAGCAAAGTGAGCTACTTTAATACAACTATAGTCTTGACCATTTAAAAAATCCCCCACTTGTTTCTTATGTTAGCGTACCTTCTTTGTAAACTCTGCAGTAGCAATTTGTTCCTGCAAGGTGATAGTGCATATTAGTTTTAATGAATCCTTTCATTCATGAGGTTTATTTTGATTTCTCATAATCATCAGCAGTGGAGGATTAATCAGGCTGCTTCAATTCAGTTTATTGGAAGAGAGAGTATTAAACACAAACACAGATAGGAATTGTAACAGCATATCAAAGTTGATGCATTTAAGTATTGCTATAACTAACTGTTATGCAAACTGCATGCTGCTTTCACTTTGATCCAAAACTACACCATCATGCTCTTGAGGACAACACAGTACTCGAATTGAGGAAAACATTGGGAACACCATTCACGCAGTTGCAAAGCAATGATTTGTTAAAATATGGGTACTCCCCACCTTTCATATTTCCATCAGTTTTTAATCTGATCATAGCTGCTGCACCTGCTGCACGTGTTCTTTAGGAGATTACTCATTTGGGGCTGAATTCTGCATCAGTGAAATCACTGGAAGTTGCACCACTGACTTCAGGGGGAGCAAGAAAAAACCCTGTCAGTCAGGGCTAGAACCTGCAATCTGTTGGGGGTGGGGGGGCTGATCAGATTGTAAGACTGGGGCTGGAATGGGAAGAGCCAGTGCATTCTCACCAGCAGAGGTGAATGGAAGCAGCAACTACACTGCTGAATGGGTGCAGTTATCATGGGGAGGTTTTAAAGATGGGTAAGTAAAATGTAGATGAGAGTAAGAGAAGAGAGGACATGGCACAGGGAAAAGACAGAAAGAGTAAAGGAGAGGAACTGACATTTATATAAAACCTGAGGAGAAGGAAAGGCAAGTTGGAGCACAGGGCATAAGGCAAAGGGACTTCCCCTTGTTAACTGTTCTCAATTCGAGCATTAAGACAATGATTTACAATTGACATGCACTGTTGGTGCCATACAATACTATGGAAGAACAAGTGCATACTGGATCAAGGAATCTTTTCGTTCTTCCCTCTGAGAGCTTTGGAGCAAGGCGCGTTAAAGGATGCAGAAGGGAAGACTACAATAAAAAAATATTGTGAACACTAGGTTTGTAATAAAATGGTCACTGAACATGAAACATTCAAACACTCTGGCTCAGTGGTCTAGATAGCCTAGGGGTCCCAAGAGCTTGACTAAGATTTTTTTTATATATGTGAATTTATTCTGGAGAGGAACCAAGGCAAAATATGAGCATTTTAGCAGCACTTTGTTGTTTTATTAGGTGGAATTTTCAAAGGAGTCTATTGCGGTTATGGAACTAAGTTCAGCTGATCCTCAGTGAGGTTTGGGTATATAACTCCATTAAGATCCTTTGAATATGCCAGTTGTAAGATATATGCAAAACAGTTCTACTTAGTTCTTTAAGAAATATTCCAGAACTTGGGTGGAATTTTAGCCCTGTGACTTCAGTGGGAGTGGGTCATTGCCTTTCGTGGGGTCTGGATTTTAACCCTTTCATTAAAACACACTCTTAATGTTTTAATCTAATTTTGATCTAAATTAGATTAAGCCCCCCAATTTCCCAAAAAATAAAGTCCTAGGACTATGTAAGGATATCCAGCTCCACCTGAAATCAAAAGGATGTGTGTCAGTTTCTACTATAGCTAATTAAGCGTATTGTGTCCATGGTGTTCAGAAAAAATCCTAAGCTTTCGGGAGAGCTGAAGAAAGGGATATTCATAACATAAATAGGTGTGTACAAGGCTTCTTCCACCTTTGAACCTAATCTTGTATCCTAACCATTCTTAAAGCATCCAATACGGGCCTGAAATACTAGAGACCCTGACACAAACTGCTACATGAAAAAATACTATATGAAATTATCTTTCAACCTGGAACAGTGATTATGATTACCTAGCATGAACCACCATTGACTTCTGCAGGACAATAGTCTTACCAGTGCTATCCAGATGATTTTGGAAGGCTTCTAATGAGCGATCTGCAGGTTACGCTAATGTTACTTTAAATATATTTACTAGATAAGCAGAACCCAAGGGTTGTTTTTTTCCCTTCTTTCATATTTTCAGTAGAAAACAGTGCAAGTACTATGCTTTTTAGTAATTTAATAATAGGATCAAAATTATAATAAAATCAAGGAATTGGCAAGAAGGTGGCTAGGGGATCTCATCAGAGTACTCCCTGTAATTAAAGACATTACTCATGATCTGAGACATACTGTCCAAAACAAACTCCATGGCAACATCTTTCCCTTTTCTAGCCAAAGTCAATCAAATAAACAAGGTCCAAAAGATTCTGGGACTTCTGTAGGTAGGTTTCTTGAATAACAAGAATTATACAGTTATATCAGGTGAGAAGTAGCTCTAAGCCTGCTACTGACATTGGTTGCAGATGGTATGAATTAAGGGAAGTCACTATGTCATAGCCATGAACCTTAAGCACAGAAACAGCCCCAGTAAAAATCAGTGGAGCAGTTCATAAATGTTTAACTTGGGTATGGAAATAATGTATCTTGCTGTCCCACAGCCTAGTGAGTATCTTGTTAACACATTTAAGTCTGTGCTACACAAAAGTGATGATGTTAAAATACTGACCCCATTTTTAAGTGGATATGCTGAATCTTGAGCTCTTGAGTAGTGAAATAAAAACTGCATAAAAAGAGCAAATTTAGTAAATAGCTTTATGGAATCTAAGAGTGAATGTTATATACAAATTACTACCAGGAAGCAATACTTACTCTTTTATATATTTCCTCGCTATTTTCCTAGTAAAGATAATGATGATGATACAGTGTTTAACTCTATTTGGCTGGAGAGAAGTGTTGAGAAATTTTTTTCAAGTAAAAAAAAAAATCATTAGATCTTACCTCAGCTATCTGCATGCTATTAAATATGGAGTTACAAAGATCCATAATAGAACTGGAGATCTAAAAGACAAATAATATTTTAACACACATGTATATTTGTGGCTGGGTGGATTTGACTTAAATCAAATAGATTTAAATCATAATTTAAGTCAGTAGTCAGGAAGCCTCAATTTAATCATTGTTTTCTACAAAAAGTGCATTCTTGTTGTTTGATATAACTTTTGTTCAAGGCTACAGAAATAGGCTTCAGGATAGCCAGCATATGTTCTACATTTCTCTTTAGCTCAATGTTGAGAACTTTGGCTATGACAATTCCATCTATTTTGTCATGATTTTGTTCACAAATTGTCACCAGATTAAGTTCTCAATATATCATTCAAAACAGTCAACTACTGAGTTCCATCGCACACCTTGTGAGAGAGTTAGTTTGGTTCCTCCTGCTTTCTTCAGAGCAGCTGCTGCAAGGTGGTTATTACGGAAGTATTTTGCAATTTCAACAAAATTCTGCTCAAAATGTTTCTCTTTTGTTTCTACTGCCTCTCCTGCCTTGCATTTATCTCCAGACTCTTCCTTTTAGCCCAGATCTACACCACCCCCAACAATCTTTATTAATTTAATTTCTTGAAATGTTGCACTTTTAGAGAGAGGTAAGGGCTTGACTCTGTGTACACGTAACTTGCAGAGAGACAATAGGGTGATGGGTGTGTAATCTCAGGTCTGTTATCTCTCATCTCCATATACTTCTGTTAACAAGGATGTCATCTTGAGAGACAAATCCACAGTTTGAGAACAGAAACTAAGCATCACAGAGATGCTTAATGGGATCTTCTAGACTAAGCACTAAGTCCCATTGGGTAGAGTGATTTTATTTAATCTTTACTAAATTATAGAGAAGCCTCTGGGAACCCCATAAGATTGGGTCCCTAATATATTCCATGGCCTAATGTGACTCATTTATAGAACTTTTTTCTAAAAAATTACATGAATATATTGTCTCAAATAGTATATAATTAGAAGGTATAATTCCTATTCCATGATGATATTTTTGAGCTTTAACGTATCTTAAATTAAAACTATTTTATATAGGTTTATTTTTTAAAAAGATTAACAAAAAATCAAAAAATACAATTAAATAAAAAAATATGATTTTTTTTTTTAAATTTTAAAAAATTGTTGATTTTTATCCATCCTGATTTATGGTATGTTTTTGCATATGACTCTAGAGGCAACACCTGATTTGTCTTTCATTTTAATAAATGATTCTCTTGAAGCCCATAGCATTACAACTAAGGTCAGACAGTGGGACTATGAATACTGGAGCTGTTGTCAGATACAACTTATGTATTTTATCAGGTGAAAAGTGATAGAATGTTGTTAATATTATCAACCAAGCCACATACTGCCCACAATGCAAGCAGAATCACATAGGAGGTATTTAAAATGGAAAGAGGCTTAGAAAGCCATTGACAAGACGAATTCAATCGATACTCCATTTCATCTATTATTGCTCTTCCATGTTGTTAGAGGTTGTTCACAGTGGTGCAGACCTAAGCTCCACTGAAGTGGATGGGAGTCATTTAATTAATCTCAAGTTATTTTGAATTGGGCTCCCCCTGTGCCCTGTTTATACTATATCTGATCAGGAACAATTTGCTTGTAGAACAAGTTAGAAAACCTCTAGCTCGGTCATGTACACAGACAACAACTATTTTGAAGTCCAATATGAAGTCTGTTGAAGCCAGTAGATGACCATTGACGTCATTGCAAATTTAAGATTCAATAAAACAACACAGCAAAGATGAGAGTGAAAACCTGACACCATGTGAAGTCAACAGGAATTCTGATCTTGACAGGGCTTGGATTTGTACGTATTATTCCCACTAAATAAGAAACATGGCAATCTCCAGTGGAAGTGTTGGGTGGGGGGGA
>NW_017729032.1:151128500-151130942 GCF_001723915.1 Gavialis gangeticus
AGTACAAACAGCTGGACTTTCATTATACCAGCTTCTATGATAAGTAGAGATTTTTTTCTGCCCTTGTCAGGAGAAGAAATCTCATGAGTTTGATTTCACATTGAATTTCAGGGGGACTATACATCTGAATCAAGTTGTTCACCTTCTTTGTTGCCTGCAGGCTCAGGACCAGATGAACCATTTAGAGAGGAGACAGCGGTTTTACTGAACAATGCAGGCAGCCCAGGGAAAAGGACCTGGCAGTAGGTTGCTTAACAGATCTATTGTTATCAGTATAGCAACAGTGAGAATAAGAGGATGAAGTTATATAGGCAAGGAAAATAGACCATAAGGCAGCAGAAGCATTGAGCAATACCTCAGAGGAGACTTAAAGAGGCATTTATACTCTCATAGAATCATAGAAAATTAGGACTGGAAGGGGCATCCAGGGGTCATCTTGTGTAACCCCCTGCTCATGGCAGGATCATCCCTACCCACACTATCACATTATCCCATACAAGTTCTTGACTAATCTACTCCTCAAACCTACACAATCCACCCTGTCAGACAACTCTAAGGCATATTGTCCAAAGACCCCAAAGCACTTTAACTTGCCACAGGTAAAGCAGAGGGGAGGGGGGAGGGGAAGCTATTTGTACCCCACCACTGCTGGGACTGTTAAAATGCATAATATATAAAGTACATAGAAGAATGTGGGCCAGTGTATTAGAAAGCCCATTTACCTGGGGTTGATTGAGCTCTGTCCATTGACTGAAACATAGTGCCAGTTGCTTAAAAATAAATAAAATATGTTAGCATGTGCTTACGCGTTTGCCATTGTGTTTCACGTGGAGATGTTTCTCCCAGCCCAACGGTTCTCAAGCAGGGTGCCCCAGCCCCATGGGGTGCCGCGAGACAATAGAATTACAGAATATGAGGGTTGGAAGGGACCTCAGGAGATCATCTGGCATAGGTGACTGGTAGGGGGTGCATGGGGGTGCACATGCCCCCCCGATGGGGCTAGTGCCCCCCCCGATGGCCAACACTGATGCTGTTGGTAGGGCTGGTTCCTCCCCCCCCCCGACAGGGCCGCTGCCATCAGTAGCTGCTGCCGGTGCCCCCCAGATTCAGGAGGCATCAGTCATTCATGTTATCTGGTCCAACCTCCTGCTCAAAGCAGGACCATGCCCAGAATCTCATCCCCACCAAGACTTTGGCTATCCAGGTCTTAAAAACCTCTAAGGACAGAGATTCCATAACCTCTCTGGGTAGCCTGTTCCAGTGCTTTACTGCTCTCCTAATAAATCCTAATTAGCAATCTTAATGCCATTAGACTGGCTGCTCTGGCCCTTCCCAGGAGAAGCAATCTCACAAGTTCAATTTCACACTAACATCAAGGGGGCTGCACCTCTGAATCAAATTGTTCCCCTTCTCACCTTGCCTGCAGGCTCTGGACCAGACGAATCTTTCAGAGAGGGGGCAGGACAGGGGAAAGGGGTGTGCAACAGTAGGATGGCTGGAGGTGCCAGCCCCTAATGCACAAGTCGCCAAGGGAAACTCAAGAGTCTTCCCTAAGATAATCCACGGCGCTCAAACGATTTTGCCCGGAGCTCAGTGCAACAGGAGAAGGGCTCTAGTGGTTTTGTCTATAGTCAAAAAAGGAGTGGAAGCCCAGAGCTGGCATTTCCAAACAGGGCTCCAAGCAGGCAGGTCTATAGATGCACAGACCTTATTTATAGATAGATAGCTATATCTAGACCTATCCATATAGACTTTATATATGTGGATGGATCTAGATCTATCCATATAGACTTTAGATAGATAGATAGATAGATAGATATGTTGTTCATCCTTTGCAAATGAACATCACTGCATCCAGTGGGGGAGAAGAGAGAAAGGAAGTAGGAAAGAAAAAGGGAGGGAGAAAAGAGGGAGAAAGAGAGGAAAAAGGAGAAAAATGAGAGGAAAGAGAGAAGAGGGGGGGTAGAGGCTAAGTCATGTGGGTATGCAGGTGACTTATAAACCCAATCTTTGCCCTGAACAATCTTCAGATATATAGAACTTAGACAGATAGATAGATCTAGATCTAGCTATCCATATAGACCTTATATAGAGAGGCAGATCTAGATCTATCCATATAGACTATATATAAAGCTATCTACAGAGAGGTTATAGATATATAGAGATCTATCTCGACCTTATGTATAGAACTTATACATGTCTATATAGATGTAGATCTATACAGACCTACCTATTTATTAAAATATCTATAGGCCGTTTATATCCACATAAAAATATACAGACCTAACTGTCCTTCTAGGCTTCTGCTCTATAGACCTATCTATGCACCTGTGTCCAGCCCCTTTCTTGCATGGCTAGAGACACAGACACGGCTAGAAGTGAGCGGAGATGCAGTTGGAAGGGGGCGGGGCGGGGTCCTTCCTACCTGGCTGCCGGGCGGGT
>NW_017729032.1:151136338-151142772 GCF_001723915.1 Gavialis gangeticus
TGGCGGGGCGGGGGCATGGCCCGGCCGGCGCAGGCAGCTGGGCAGCGGGCTCGTGTGCCGGGCCGGCGCCGGGCAAGGCATCTTTATGTGCCGCGGGGCGGGAGCAGCGCCGAGCCCACCCTCTGCCCGGCGGGAGGGACGCCACGGCCCTGCCTGCTCCAAGTCCCTGCCCCTGCCCCTTGGACCGACGGGGGTGGAGTCTCTTACATGACCTAGGAGGAGAAGCTAAGGGAACTGGGCTTATTGGGCACATCTACCCCTGCCCAGTATGCCCAGGTGTGCTTGGGCAGGTGCAGACGTGGATTTACGTCTTGAAATGCACTTTTAATATACATTTAAAGATGCATATTGCTTGAATATCCATTAGCCTATTTTAATGCACATTAAAGTGTCACTGAAAAAAGCATGCTATTTAGTTTATGCACATTAAAATAGGCTAACGCACACCATGTTGTTCGTCCTTTGCAAGGGGGGAAGACAGAAAGGAAGCAGGAAAGAAAAAGGGAGGGAGAAAAGAGAAAAGGAGAAAGAAGAGAGAGGAAAAAGTGAAGAGTGGGGCTAGGTCACTGGGTACATAGGTGATTTATAAGCCCAATCTTTGCCCTGAACAATCTGCTGCAGCAGGGGCAGGAGAGCAGCGAGGACTGGACACAACAGGTCCTCATTTTCCTGGCCACGTGCTTCCTTACTACCTCTGCCATGCGCCGCTGCTCGAGGGCCAGTGCTTCGCTCTGGACCAGTGACCTCCAGGATGGATGGTAAAGAGTGAAATGAACATTAAGCATCACTTTAAAACAATGCTCTTTAGTGACTGTGCATTAAGGCAGGCTAATGCGCATTTTTCTAGTACCTCACCATGGAGGGGATTTATACACATACTTTTTCTCACTGTGACACGCTGGGGATGTGTGTTGCACACAAGCTGACATGCACCACACTCCGTCACTTGCAGTTGTATAAGTGGTGAAATGCACGTCACTGAGGAGAAAATGGCAGCAGTGAGCTTTTGAACTGAAACACCTTCAATGTGTTTTAGCTCAAAAGTAGACCACTGCCATTTTCTGTGCTTTGGTGCCCATTTCAGTGCTTATACAACTATGTGCGTGGCAGTGCCTAGCACTTTTCAAAGAGCCTGACTGCAGCATATGCATGTGTAAAAATGCCCAGAGATACTAGATTTAATGCACATTAACTGAAGTGTGTTAATGCATGTGTAGACGTGCCCATTTAATCTGGAGAAGATAAGCCTGAGGGGGGATTTGAGAGTAGCTTTCAAGTACCTGAAGGGGGTTCCAAAGAAGATGGAGCTAGACTATTCATAGTGGTGGCAGATGAGAGAACAAGGAGCAATGGTTTCAAGTTGCAGTAGGGGAAGTTTAGGTAGGAGATGAGGAAAAACTCTTTACTACAGTGCTTTACTACCAAGAGGGTAGTAAGCACCGGAACAGGCTGCCTAGGGAGCTGGTGGAATCTCCATCCCTGGAGGTTTTTAAGCCTGGGCTGGGATGAGACTGTTGAGGATGGTCCTGGTTTGAGCCAGGGGATTTACTAGATGTCCCCCTCAGGTCCCATTCAACCCTACCTTTCTATGATTCTATCACCTCAATGGATGGGCAACCCTCCAGAGTATCAGCTTCTCCCAGCGAGTTTGGGAGTGAAATAAAGTCACCCCCTCCTTTGTTAGTCCTTGGACTCTGGGTGCCTATACATGTGTTCCCACACATTCTAACTGGATGCAATTAATCAAGTCTGCTCCACATTCTAATTACAGCACTCATTGCTGCAGTGTCACATGTATAAGCTCCTGAGGGGTTAAAGATGTCCACTGGGGTGCTTTAACTAAAGCTCACATATGGGCTTTAGTTAAAGTGTCCCGCAGCCATTTTTAAACACACAGGGGCTTAATACATGTGCTGCTGTGGCATTTTAATTAGAGCTGCCCTCTGGGAACTGTTCTGAAATGTCCTCCCTCCCACTCTGTCACATGTATAGGCACCCTTTGCTGCTATAGACTTTTAAGAGCATGGAAATGAGTATGTGGAATTGCCACGTATAAAATACTTCAGGTTAGTCACTGCTCTGTAGGAATTAATTAAGTCAGTAGAGATTCATTTCTGGAAACCATTTCAGGTTCCTAGCTTGTCCACGACGGGGCTATTGGATGAGACATCCTAAGTGAAAATAAAAGAAAAGAAACATGAAAAAAAAAAGGCATCTGAGAGAGTCAGGGAGGTTTAAAAATAGAAAAGTCTGTTTTACACTAGGACTTACTCATGTTTGGAAAAATATTTTTGATCGTGACAGCCTGGAGGATTAGATCTACCCTGTTCATTTGGAAGGAGAGTAACATTCACATCAGTCTCCTGTGGCAAGTTTAGCATAGGAAGCTTTGGCTGAAATAAGAACCCCTTGTCTAGCATTTCTAAAGTATGTATATGATGGCATTTCCCCAAGTTATAGAAAAGACTTGATCTGTTCAAATGGAACAGGCAATTTTTTATCCTACTCTGATCCAATACGTAGGTTCTACCTGTGAGTGTCCTGACAGGTTTATTCTATTTTAGCTTTTGGGGCATAGGGATGCTTTACAGAGATGTCTGAAGATGACAAAGATAAATGTTTCCTGATCACCATTGAGAGAATGTTTGAGCCTGCTGTTGCTAATACTTTTTCTTGGGTTACCTTAAGCTGACAGGTGGCCTGAATTATCCATGATGTGGTAGAAGAGTGTAACTGCCATGTTAGGTAATTGAATAAAAAGCTAGCCAGAGAGAAGATATGCTTGATTGAAGAGGAAGCCTGCTCCTCAAAGAATTTCCCTTTTCCAATCTTCCTGGCCCATCTGAGCCATCTGTTCTTTAATAGGCTCCACCATGAATCAAGATAATTGGAAGGCCACACCATCTATGCAGAATGCACAGAAGAGCTGCATATCATTGAGATGGTACTGGCACTGCAGACCATGTTGTCTCCCTGTGTCCCTCAATGGTTGTACATACACACTAAACAAATATGATGACAGGATTTTCCTTGTGGGACTCCACATGTTAGAACAGACAGAAAGGAGCAGCATCTGCCTTCTTTTAGAAGAAGAGAAAAAAAAGAGATTAGTCTGATTCTGTCAGTTTAAATAGACAAAGCAACAATACATTGCACTTGAGGGTGCAAAGCAAATCACCAGCCCCCACCCCCCCAAACCAATGGTGACCTAACTCCAGTTATCTTCCTGCCTAGGGTGGGGGGGGGGGCGGGGAGGGGGCTGGACCCAATGATCTGTGAGGTCCCTTCCAGCCCCTAGCAATCTATGAATCTATGAATGGTGGACTGAGAAGCCTCAGCAAAGTTGATTCACCTCTCTATTCATTGTCTTAAGATTGAGACAGATGAAAAAGTGAAAGTTGTTTCCTTTTTGTTAATGTGCCCTCCATTTTTGCTGCACCATAGTTATAGTGCATTGGCAATGTGTAGGGGGTGCATGCAGGTGCACGGGCACCTCCTGAGATCAGCTGTGCACTCCTTGGAAGTGCCAGCCATGAAACCGGAAGTGCCGATGGAAGTGCACTTCCAGTTTCGCCGCTAGCTCGGCGATTGGCCACTGGGGGAGCCCCCCTCCCTTCCTCCCCAGTCAGTGATCAGCCGCTGGGGGACTCCCCCCGCCATTGGCGATCTGGTGCCCCCCCAGACTTGGGAGGCACCAGTTGCCCATGTCATAGTGCCATAATTAACTTGGCTTAAAAGAGTTTGGGATATCAGCAGAGATCAGATATTGTATGATTAAAATTAAGGGGTTTCTGATAGCAGTATTCCTCACAGGCTTTGATCAGAAGAGAGAGAAAAGGAGTCAAGGTCACAGATAACACTGACTTCTTTTGATGAGAAACCCCTCCAGATTATGTACAGGCTTCTCTTTCAGTATGTACCAGTACGAATCAGCTATATTGAGTCTTCTCAGTCCACCATTTTTTGGGGCCCAAAAGACTAAACTATATCTGTTAAACCATTTCATTCAGATAAGAGGAGATTTCTTGGCAGCAGGACGAGGTTGGATTTACTAGTCAGAAGAATCCCAGGGTTTATTACAGTTTTTTAATGGTGTAACATCATTCAGGTCATTGGAGTGAAGTCACACCAGCATGAAAAGGGAGTGACACAGTAATGAACCAGGCCCAGTAATGTAAAGAAATTGGGCATAGTGTAAGTTATACTTATTCTCTCCTTCCTTTACCATTTTACCATTGTAAACCATTGTTCAGCTACCATTCTTGTCATCTTTATTGAAGGTTTTGAACCAAACTCATCTACAGGAACAAGAGTTTTATAAATAGTATGTTCTGGATTCAATTCATTACTGAATTAATTTAAAAAAGTATAAAACCATTATGTGTGTACCTAGTATACCATTAATAGTGTACTTTTATCAATTCATCAGAGTTCTGGTTCGAATCATGTATTCACTGAATTCAGTTGTAGAGACATTTCCCAAACTAGGAGGTCTAATTCTTTTCAGGTTTTCCTGCTCAGCAAACAAGACACACTATTTGTACTTCTTTCCCTTCAGACTAGAATTATACTTTTGCTAACCTCAGGCCTCCTTATTCTGCCAGATATGTAGGGCCCCAATTCAGCAAAATACTTGAACACTACTTAATTTTAGGCACTTGAATAGTCCATTCCATGTAATACGGTTACTCATGTGCCCAAGGTTAGGGATATACTTAATTAGCTCAATAAAATGAAGCATCAGTTTTTAAAAACTTCAGTATAACCACATTTAACACTCAAATGGTAATTATAGTGAGAGAAGGGAGACTATGTATATTTTAAAATAGATAAAAATAACACATGGGAAATTAACATAGTCTTTTCCCTTAAACCAGAATTGTTTTTCTCCTTCTGTATGTTTCATTTAATAGGTGTTAGCTGAGAATACAGCATTGCCAATAGATGTATCAGCATCAAGCCAATTTAACGAACTCTACTTTTACCCTACAAATGAAATTCCTACCTGGAGGTCCTGAGCTTCATGCGCTATGAGAAAGAGAGGGCCTGTGAATTGGGTTAATAATTCCTTGCCCACAGCTACTCACGCATGCAATTCTGTTGAGGTGATGAGCCGCAAAATAATTCTTTGTCAATAGGCTGGTATACACCTAGCCAGAGCAGTATTTCAACATCAAAAATTTCTGATTAAGAACAGACTGTGGTGATGTCACAGACCACTTAGGTGCCCTGCGCCTGGGAACAGAAACGGCTCAAGAGAGACCCCTAGCGGGGAGAAGGAGGAGGCGCAGCTGCCAGTCACCAGGGCAGCACAGGTGCTGGTTGCTGGGGCAACCAGCGAAACCTGCTGACAGGGGCAGGGCTTAGCCCTTCTCAAACCCAGGCAGGAAGCCAGGGTGGCAGTTCCTCTCTGGCAGCCAAGGAGGGGGGAGCTCGGCCAGTGCAGGGAGAGGGGCAAGGTTTGACTGCATGAGTATCCACTGGTTTGCTGCCATGGGCTGGAGTATATTTCCCAGTAGAGATCAAATGTTGTTCAACCGGATGATTTAGTTTTATGTTATAGCCCAGGGGCTTTGTGCTTTGTGTTTACTGTTTAACCAGAGGACCGGGTGAGGCTATTAGGAGTTGGAGGAGGCCTCATGGGGGCTCCACGGTAGCGTGGAGACCCTGGCGCTAGAGAGGGCGCAGTGTTTAGGGGTGTATCGACCCCAGCCCGGTGCAGGCAGGATTGCAAAGCAGGGCCCCGGTGCGGGCAGGATTGCGAGGCAGGGCCCCGGTGCGGGCAGGATCGCGAATGTGGAGAAAGGCCCCGGTGCAGGCAGGATCGCGAGCATGGAGAAAGGCGCCAGTGCGGGCGCAAGTGCGAGGGCGCAGGCAAGTGACACAAGCCCAGAGAGCATCCGCGAGGGCGCGGGCAATAGCAAGTCGAGCAAGGGGGCGCCCGTGAGGGCGCAGCAAGGGATTGGCCATACAACGTCCGGTACAACTGCGAGGCTTGGGGTGTGGTACGGGGTGGTAGGAGCCATGCGTAGCCCCTAAGGCTGGAGTGCACCGGGTCACCTGAGATAGAGCACAGACCGGGATACATCAGGGCACCGTGTCAAAGAAGACGAGAAGGCAGCCTCCCTTTAACAATACTAACGTCAAGACGTGGCGGGCGAGATGGTGAGGGTGGGTTGACACCAACTTGGCACGGTAGGGGGCGCTAGGGGAGTTCACGGCACCCCTAGGCCCCACCCTGTCACAGGTGACTAACTGAACAATAAGGAAAAAATTTGGCTGAGATAGATGCAATGGTGAAAGTTGCTTCCTTTTTATTAATGTGCCCTGCAGTGTAAGACCGAGACATGGGTAGAATCTGCAGCATGAATGATGCGTGCCCCAGAGGCTGGGCAGACACGGCAACTACCTGTAGGTGGTGGGGCGGGGGGGGG